>NW_004955494.1:6497406-6548446 GCF_000276665.1 Chinchilla lanigera
GAGAGATATATATAGAGAGAGAGAGAGAGAGAGAGAGAGCTAAAAAGACAGTTAATAAGAAAATAAAAGAGAAAAAAAGAAGGGATTGCAATCCAGCATGGACAATATACCTAAAAGCATACAGACTTAGTACAATGATCTTGCATGTTTTATACATTCTAGTTTTCAGCCTACATATACGATAAGTAACTTTATAAGTTCTTATAAGGTAAGTAAATGAATATGATGCTGCAAAAATAAAAAGGAGTAGGGAAGAGGGGGAGAAAGAGTTAGAATCTGTTATGTACATGTACCAATTCCATACAGCCAATGTAATCATTATGCACTGAACCATGTACTAATAAATTAAAAAAAAAATGCAACAAAAGAAAAAAGATCCAAAAAGCTATAGGTGGTTAAGAGTCCAATATGACAGTTGTGGTTTGTGTCTAGGTGTCCCCTCAAAGCCACATGCAGTCATGGGGCGGGCTTTTAGAGTTTATGATTGATGTGTGATCCAGTGCTGGGATTATGGGTGTGAGAGCTACACCCACCCTGGGGCAGGTAGTTTGCATATGTAAGGGAGAGGAAGAGGCTGCTTGCCGCCACTCCTCCCTTTTTGCTCTGGTGGTTGTTGCTGTGTTCCCATGCCATGAACGGTTGCCCTCTGCCATGTGCCACTCGGCCTTGGAGCCAGCCAAATATGGACTGAAACCTCCACAGACTGTAAGCTAAATAAACCTTTCCTTCATTAATTTTGGGTGTTGGGTATTTTGTCTCAGCAATCAGAGGAAAGTAACCAAGAAGTCAAGGTTAATGAGGATGGAAGACAACTGAGGTTGAGAAATTAAAAGCTATAGTGGGTTGTTAGCAGGCCCTGAAAGTAAAGTTTAATGGGTACAGAGTTTCACTTTTGTAATATGCAAAGTGTTTTTAGAAGTGGATGTTAGTGGTGATTGTGAAACCATATAAATGTACTTAGTATCAAAGAAATGTACACTTAAAATGGTTATGATAACAATTTTATATTATGTGCATTGTATCATCATAAAAATTAAAAGGAAAAAAGCTATGCCATTTTTGTACACCAAAGAACTCAATCTCATTGTGTTTTGTTTATTGTTATTGTTATAAGAGGCATATTTTTTTCCTCCTGTGAATAAGAAAATAATCAGCTTTTTATATTGGATTACCCAGCAGTTTCTAATGACACATGGTTATTCAAATATATTTTTCTCATTAGAGAAACTTCCATTTAAAACAACTTTTCATGAAAATTTATGATGTATACAAGGAAAGAAATAGCATAAATTTCTCATAAAATTCAGGTAATTACTTCTTTTGTTTGCCAACTTCTGTGGAATGTAGATATCATATTCAACTCAGTCTCCAAATTTTAGAGGTAGAAGGAAGCATACATTTTTATTCTAACTCCTTCACACTGTAGATACAGAAAATGAAGCCCGAGGAAGCTGAATGATTACACAAGATCATCCTCAGAGCTGGAGGAAGAAAAGGGACAAGGACACCAGTCTGCTCAACATGCCTTCAGCCTTGGGACACGCTTCCCAAACCAAGGTTCCTCATGCATAGCACTTTCTATTTGTGTAGGAATCTCATGTAGGAATTACACTGATCAAAGTCAGTGTAGGAATTACGCTGGTCAAAGTCCCTTGAGTTTGTGGGGGGATTTCTTCTTACAAGAAAAGGATCCAGGTTACTATATTTCAAATTAATTGATGTATTAAGCATTACTCATTTCAATTAGTTTGTTAGTCACTAAGTATATGAAAGGTACAGTATAATGCTGGACTCTGAAAGTACTCATAAACAGAATAATCACATAGTTAGGTATTATTAGCAGAATGACTGTAGCATGAAAGCTACTATCTTTCCTAAACCTAGGAAACTTTATGACTTACAATCTATAAATGAATTTTGCCCCAAAGTCATTTATTTATAAGACTTGTGCAACAGCAAGAAATGAAAGACCTGAGAACTACATGACCCCTTATTCCTCTGCTCCTATTGTTCTCCTGCTGACCTATTTCTTATAAACTTGACTTTCTGAAAGTTGCTCAGCACCATAACACTCCCTCAGATTGCTGTGTCTTTTTACACAGGAAAAGATACTTTTTCTTCCATCTTTTAGGTAAACCACTGACAAATACTTCAGAGATGCAGAGACATTTCCCTGAGGAGGGCCTGTCCAGTACCTGAATATGAGCCAAAGATCTTCCTCATCATTAAATATTTTACATCTATTTACACAGTGCCCATATCTCCCAGGGTTAGCGGGGCAAATGAATGTTCCATGGGATGAAAAGGGCCATGTATTAACAATGAACTAATCCCTCTGAGAAATTGGTTTTAATCTCTTTGCCCAGTCACTCCCAGCCATTTTTTTGTAGCTTGTTCCAAACAAATCAGTTATATTTAGCATTCCAGGGAGGGGTGGGATTTTTTGAGCTAAAGAGCGAGAAAAATCCCCTTAAATAGCAAATAAAGTAGGTACTGTGTTAAGGAAGGATAGACAAAATGCATGCCCTTCAAAGTGGATGTTTCTCCTCAAGGAGAAGGAAATTCGCTTCATGTTAAATAAGACAAAAATTGAATTTATGAATCTGTCAAAGATGGCAGAAAACATCAATTACTGGTTGTGAGAAGTAAGAGAATTGCATTCAGTTTTGATAGCATGGAGTGTGTAATTTAGTTGTAAGGTGTCATGGGTATTATGGGTGGGATGGCAGAACACATTTCCTAACTCTCAGTATTCCCTTGTGAGCTGTGTGATGGTGTTGGCTGGCCACAGCAGAGCTGGTGTAGGGTGTGGTAGTAAGAGATTCCCTCAAGCATTGCTAGGTAATGCTCAGCATACACTACTATACCTTACAACTAAATTACACACTCCATGCTATCAAAACTGAATGCAATTCTCTTACTTCTCACAACCAGTAATTGATGTTTTCTGCTATTTTTCTGTTATGTTGGGGTTTTGTTTCCTTAAAAACTGCCATTATTAAAATAATAACATAAATTAGCCTATAAATGAAATGTAAACAATTTTAATAGTCAAAGCCTAATAAGTATGACCTTGGAAGAGTCAAAATTTTTAAATACTGTCATGCCTCCCTTAAGACAGGGATACATTCTGAGAAACTTGTCATTACATGATTCATTTTTTATGCAAACATCAGACAGCACACTTATAAAAACACAGCTCCCAGGTCACCAGAGGATGTAATTTATGAAACCACCATCAAATATGTGGTCTGTTTTTGACCTCAGCTTCAGTATGAGACACATTTCTGTAGCCCTTGAGTCAAAGAAGAAATAATCAGGACTGAAACTTCAGATGATTTAGAAATCATTGACAATGAGGCTACATACAGTATACACACTCTTTGATAAGAAAGAGCAGAAGCAAATTTACAGTCATAAATGTCCTTATTGCTGAACAAGAAAGAATAAAATAAAAAGAGATCAGCATCCACTTCAAAAAATGAAGAGAGTAAAATCAATCCCCAACCATTGAAAATATAGCTGTTAAATTTGTGGGACATCCAGGCATGCCCATAGAGCAGAATACTGTGGGGCATATGCTTTATAGAAGTATATTCTATTTGTACTGAAGTGATATGGGCCCAAATGGTATTAAGAGACAAAGGGGCAGGATGAGTAGCGCAGTATGCATCCTGATTAAGGTTTCCGTTTTCTCCTTTATTTTTCAAGTGAAAATATCTGTGAATTCGAAGATCACCTCTAAAAAATAATAAAGGATTAAGAGATCCTGATCCTCTTCAGCATCAAGGCCAGGGAATAGAGTGAAAACCCATTCTCCAAACCCTACTATGAGGCATACAAGGATTCCTTGGAGAGAAAGATGAGCTTGTAGGTTTATTGGTTTGTTTTGTTAAGTGCATTTAAGAATGAGAATTTCTAACTCAAGAAAGGTCAGTGATGGAAACGTTCAAAGATCACACAGCATATGAATGATAAATGTGTACTTGACTAAATCTTAATATCATTCAACCATCCTTTTGCAGCTCTAGTTTGTCTCCTTAATTCCCAATAGTTTAATTAAAGAGCTGGATTTATTTAAGAAAATAAAAATAAAAATAATAAATAATAAACGGGGTCAGGGATATAGCTGAGCAGCACAGCCCCTGCCTTGTATATGTGAAGTCCTGAGTTTGATTCCTGGTACACACACACACACACACACACACACACACAGGGGTAGTGAGGAGTTAAGAGTGAAAGTTGGGAAGAGGACTTACATTTTACCTTTTTGTGCTCTTTTTTTACCTTTTACATGTTTAGCAATGTATTGTTGAGAATGTGTTCTTTATTCAACTATATAAATTTAGAATACAGGTGGCTAGGGGAATAGTCCATTTCTCATTCCCTTTGAAGACAGGGAAGGTTTCTCCAGACCCTCTCTTTCTCCTCTCCTGATCCCGATCACCTAGCCCTTTCCTACAGGCAGTCAATGTCCACTCCCTCTCACCACCAGTCTGCAGGTGACACTAAGGATGAGAAGAGCTCTGTGCTTTTCTTTCTTATTCTGTCTTTTGCCTTGAATTCTCATCCACAACCTTTTCATCTAAAATCAGTATCATTGGCCTATACAGGAGTGTTCTTCAGAGAAATGTAATTTCACGGTGTTGAGTTTTCCTCATCCATCTGAACACCTTTCCCTTCTGAGGATTTTAAATCATTTCTAAATTATTTTAACAAATTTCATTCAGTATTGATAAATTATCACATTATTTCCACAACTCCAAGCTAAATTATTAAATAACCATGAAAGCAGTGTATTCACAATGTATGTATGTGAAATTATGCACTAGGTATATATAAACCTTTATGCTGGGTAACAACTAAATCTACTAAAACAAATTTAGTGATACTGCAACTCATAAAAAGCAGTATTATTTATCTTTTGATTTCTAAGTCTTTCTGCTCAATTCTTCTACTCATGCTTTTTATTGCATATTCCCTGAAGACCTGAGTCTCTTCAGGAGAGATCTTTTTCCCCAGCTATTGGCTCCCCAAAATTGCATCCCAGGTTTCATTCCACCAGAAATGGTTCAGAAGTTGACATGTTGCACTGCAATGTTATTAAGAGCTGACATTCTGAGGTGAGGAATAGCCATTATTCCTGGCTCTCTTGTGCAAAATATAAAGGCAATTTTCTTTCCTTGTACAAATTTTGCAAGAGCGCTACCTCTACGTGCAAAGCCGAGCTGAGTTCTCTACTTCATTTTATATTTACAGCTGAAATAACTATGGCTCAACTTTCCAATAAGGCTTTCAAATAAATCTATTCCAAAGCCACTCTTCCCTGCCTGGGGTTTTCCTTTGGATTACTGGATGCCATCTGTTTAAGTCAGTTTGGGCTGTTTTGACAAATACCATGACTGGGTGACTAACAACAGAAGTTTAGTTTTTACATTCTGACAGCCGGAAATCTCAGAGCATCAGCACAGTTGGGTTTTAGTAGGTTGCAAGCAACAGCCTTCTTGATAAGTAAGTCCTCGTGCAGCAGAAAAAGTGAGCATGAGCTCTTTGGGTCCTTTTTGGATTTTGAGGGTTCCACTTTTATGACCTACTTGCTCTGCCAAAGCCTCCACCTCCAATACAATAACATTGGGGATCAAGATTTCAACATCTAAATTTGGGGGAACAAAAGCTTGTGGCACCCTCTGCAGCACATTATTGCATAAGTAATGCAATGTTTTTAAAAGAAACCTAGAAACCTTTGGATAGTAGGGGATAAAAACCTGAGTTTACTAAGTTAGACCCTCTCCCCAAATAAATCAGACCCACTAAGAAACATGGAATGAGTAACTTTGGGGTAAAATCCACTCCTGTCCACCACAAACACCTGTTTTTTGGAATGGCCAGACACAACTTCATGCCTTACGGTCTAAGATCTCCATGAGAGAACTCATGCTAGCAGAGCTCATATAACCACCATTCATCCGCCATTATCAACCCACCCAATCAGGCTTGAGGTCAGCTCTCCACAGATGAAACATGATGCCCCTCTTTCTGTTCCAGCTCACACCAGATGCAACATTTAATCAAAAATATTGTTGTCATTTTGGGTTTTGAAAGGGGAACAATACAATACAGGACATTTAATTCTAAGATTATTTTATAATAGTCACCCAAGGAGTCATATGCAAAAAAAGCTCAGAAAATCTGTCCGTGCACTAAAGACCCAAGAATCCAGCTAAAGGCCTGGATCCCACAGTAATGTCCTGCATGAGTCCAGCTGAAGACCTAGAGTCCATAACAATGCCCACCCCATGAGTCTAACTGGAGGCCAAGAGCCTATGATGATGCTTCATGCAGGCCTGTTTCATGGATCTGTGCTAGGAAGGCCCAAAGGTCAGTGGTGGAAGCTAGAAAGTCTGTGCCAGCAGGATGGAGGATCTATGCTAGCAGGCTGAGGGATCTACACTGCAGCAAGGAAGCAATGCTCAAAGTAAGAACCAGAGCTCTCCCAAAATGTACCACAGCCATCCTCAGAGACAGTGAGGTCCTGAGCTCCTCCAATGATGAGAATAGCCAATTTCCTATCAGGAAAGCCATCACAACAAGCTTCTCCTGGAGACTGAGCAGTGCACCATCTTCCCCTCTGGAGGCAGGAAACAATGCTCAAAGCAAGGACCAGAGCTATCCAAAAATGTGCAGCAACAGCAAGGTCCCAAGCTCCTCCAGTGATGAGAACAGCCGTGTCCGTATCAGGAAAGCCAGCATGACAAGCAACTCCAAGAGAACAAACAGCTCCCTACAGTTTCCCAACAACTTCTAATCTTCTTCCTTTTTAATTCTGCCTCTTATGCTGCTGGAAACAATCCTCAGGTGGGCTTCCCACACCTAGTACCATGCTGGTTCAGTTCAGCTGGGTGTTGCAAGTTGACCACCAATTGTCAATCCACCACAAATATCTGTTGTTAGTTACCATACAACAGAAATAAAGGAAATAGTGCTTATCCCAAAGGAACACACAGACTTCTGAGAATTCAAGCCAATACATAACTAAGGAAATTATTATGAGACATTAACACACTCTGATATATAAGTGTATATTCCACTCTCCCTCCCCAAGCTTTGGTTTTGTCTTTCCCACTGCTTGTAATTTATTTTTGTTCACGGATCACAAAAGTACTAAGATAGTTTCTTGAGCAGAGTCAGCATTCAATAATGATTTTTGAAAGGCTAAATATAATGCATTTTCCTGCATCCATCTTAACATTTTAACATAATGCAAGAGAAGATAATAAACATTTCTTTATGGAATGTATATTGTGATACATAATTTTATTTGCTTCTGACTTAAACATACTGTGTTAGTTTTGTAGAGCTGTGATAACAGAACAGCAGAGACTGGGTGTTTTAAACAACAGAAATTCATTTTCTCATAATTCTAAGATCTGAAAGCCCAAACTCAAGGTTCAGCACGTTTGGTTCCTACAGAGGCCTCTCTCCTGGCTTACAGATGGCCACCTTCCCACTGTGTCCTCACATGACCCTCCTGTCTGTGCATACTTGTTTGTGTCCTGATCTCTTCTCCATATGGGGAAATCTGTCATAATGGGTTGGGGCGCACCGGTAAGTTTCATTTTTCCTTAATTGCTCCTTTGAAATTCCTATTTCAAAATAGTCACATTTTGAAGAACCAGGGGATAGGGCCTTGACATATGAATGGGGAAGGGCATGAGTCAGTCCATAACATTGACTAAAATATATTAGCATCTCTCTATAATGTTGTCCTTTAAAACTATGTCATGTGGTAAAACTTTACAAGGTGGGTCTTTTCAGTTTTGTAATGAAATCTCCTAAGTTTTGTAATGAATTTCACTAAATCTTATACACATATATACAACCAAAATAATCATATATATGTGTACAGTGTTTCAATGTAAAAATTTTTTAATAAACTCTCTGCTTACAAAAAAAAAAAAAATGGTTCCCAAAACTCTGCTGTTCATATTATACCATTCTGCAGAAATATCCCAGACTGACTCTGATCTTAGTCATTATTTTGGTCAGTTAGACACTAACAAGTGTGGTATAAGCAAAGGCTTGAAAGCAGCTTTTGCATTGGAGCTTGTTCTTTTTGTGTTCTCAGATCCCATTCAACTATCTGAATAAGCCTAAGATTATAGGTGGAAGGCAACATCTGGTCCAGCTGCACTCCAAACCCAGTCAATCACTACCAAGCCCAGGAAGCAGAACAACCAAGAGCAGCATGAGTAAACCCAGCCAAGATCAGCATAAGATCACACAGCTGAAACTACAAACTCACAGAATCTTGAGCTAAGTTAATGGTTATTGCCTTAAGAATCTAAGTTTTGTGATGAGACAGTTTGTTACACAGCAAAAGCTGCTCAATGCAATGAGAACCTCAGAACCAAGAACCTTAGAACTTACTTAAATGCAAGTGAATAAAATCAGTGTGTGCACTTTAAAGCATCTACAACAATGTTGGTGAAAATCTTCTGTGATGAAAGAAAACTCTCCAAAAGTCAAGTTATACCAGATAGCAGAAGTGTAAGAGTGTGCCACAGAGAAAAAAAATCAGCCAAATGATGTCAGAATAACTTGAAAAAGATAGCAGTAAAGCAGACTGAGTTAAAATCAAAGTTGCATGATACATCACTCCATGTTATCATATAGCCTTATGAAAAGAGGTAAAGTTATGCTAATTTGGATAGACTAATATAATTCGGCGGTAGAAATCTGAATCATAGACTACTTAAGTATGTCACTCCATTTTGGGTCATACAAATCAATGGCAAACAAAGTGTGGCCACAGAAGCATTGTGCTAAATCATAAGTAAAATGTTTTCCCATTGATTTGTGAAGAATATGCCAATGAGAAACAAGTGTGCTATCCAATATGAAAAGAAACAGAAAAGAAGAAACAGGCAATTTAAGCCTTGACCAACAGGCTCTGTTAACGGCAAGTCATGCATTTGGTAGAAGAGGAGGAGGCAGAGAAAAATGAATGTTCAGATACTGAAGAGTGTGTGCAAGCCCTTGCTGATGACTCAGCTTTCTGAGGCAGGCAAAGCCCAGCTCAGCAGCTCTCAGAGGAGGCTACTTGCTCATTGCTAATTCATCTCACCTAGATAAATTAGTCTGTCTGCCCCAGTAGGAGAAGGCAGTGGCTGCAAAGCCCAAATCAGAGTCCATCGACCAGATGTGACAGTTCAGAATGAGGGCTCCCTGGGGAGGCACTGGGAGAGTGTTTGCCACCTGAGACCACTAACCAAGAGACATAAAAACTGCCGACCAGAGGTTCTGTGATGAAAGAGCAGGGACAGTGACACATAGGTACATCAGTGAGGGTGACCCTAGAATACAATGTCCAAACTGAAACCATTTTAAGAACATAAAGCCATGCCATTAATGACTGCTGCACCTTACAAGTATAAACTTGAACTGCCTCAGGTTTGGAGACAAAAGTTCACAGATTTATCTTATAGAAGTTCATATCACAAAGAACACTGGAAAGGAAAATGCTGAAAGAAGTACAAAGGGTATGAAGAGGAAGCTGGAAGAAGACTGTGACTTAGAAAGAAATTAAAAGGTAGCTGAGTCACACACTGGAAAAGGGTCAGCCTGTGCTGTTCACACCAAGGAAGGCCCAGAGCTTATCAAGATCTAGAAAACCAACAACAGCGTCAGGAAAAAGAAATGCATCCTGGGAATTGGTGACTCGCTGCTAAAACTGTTTGTGAAACAAAATGGCTGAGTACGTAGGTAGCAGGCAATGTTCCTGGCAGAGATATGTAGGAAAGGAAAGAAAATATTTTGTGTTCTATTATCCATTCATTTTTCAACAATAGTTTTACAGCCAACTCTGCTGCACACTGCTTCAGATGATATCAAGGCATCCAGCAGATAAGTCTTAGCGATCAGGAGTTTGTTTTGTACTGAGAAACACAAAATAAATGCACCAGCCCATGTACTTATTATCATGGAATGAACTAGAAGGAAAATAAAAATAACACTGTAATGGACAGTGTTGATAGATAGTGAGTAAACTAATTAATAGTTGAAAAAGAAAGCTCTGAGAAGATCAATTCTGAGCTGAGCCTCCAAAATGAAGCCTGCCAAATAGAGACTTCAAAGAAAAGAGCATTTCAGATGGAAAAGACAGCTGGTAAAATGGGTCTCAGAACAAGAAGAGGCAACAGAGCTGCAGCAAAGGAGATGAAGTCGAGGACAATGGAAGGTGAGATTGAGGGGTGGGGGTGCGGGGCACATAATGGGAGAACTCTGTTTTCCTTGAGTTTTCCCAGAACCCATTAGAGGTTCTCTCTGCTGAGGGGAAACATGATACAGTTTACCTTTTAAACAGCACCCTCCTTGTTCCCTGGGTTATAACCAGAAAAGAATATTTAGAGAACAGTCAGTGGCTTGTTGCATTAGTCTAGCAGAGGGATGGTTTGGCTTCATAAAGAAGGAGATAAGCCGTGCTCTTGGTCTGTGTTTTGCCACGGCTCAAATGTGGAACTTGTGAGAAACTTTTACTTAGCCAACTGGAAGGATAATACAATAAACTGGAAACGGGGAAAGCAAGGCTACTTCTGCCCTGTAAATATATTAAACTTGAGATGACTATTGAACATCCAAATATAGTCATCAAAAAAGTAGTGTATGTATGGCTCTGAATCTTAAGTGCAAAGCCAGAGCTGCAGATATAAATTTTGGAATTACTGAATAGAAATGTTATTTAAACTAAGGGACTAAATGAGATTAGTTCGGGAGAAAGCACATACCATGTAAAGGCAACCGTGTGTCACTCTGAAATTCAGAGGCTCTGTGGAAGGAGACAGCACATCCAACTAGAAGAATGCAGCCAATGGTGCAGAAAGAATACTAGTGGCCTAGAAGCCAAGAAAGTCAGAGGAGCCAGACACACCTACACACAGCACCATAACTGAACAGAAAAGGACAGCAAAGTAATGCTTGCATTTTGCAACACAAAGATTAATAACAACCTTCTTTATTTTCTGCTTTCCCTCATCCCAGTTGTTCCTTCCCTTTGAGCAATTTATTTCCCTTTCACAATATCTATGGTACCTTTTGGATTTTATTTATTCTTTCATGTTCTTACACTAGGGAAGCAATATGATGTTTACACATGTGAGTCTGATTTATTTCACTTATGAGTATGGTCTCTAGTTGCATCCATTTAGCTATAACACCTCCAGTTATCTTTTTTTATAGCTAATACTCCATTGTATAAAATACCGCATCTTTTTTATCCATTTCTCAGTTGATGGGCGTGTGGGTTGTTTCTAAGATTTATCTATAACAAATTGCGCTGCTATACACATGGGTACATACATCGCTGAAACTCTATATCACTTCCAGTGGGTTTTTAAATTATTTTTATTCTCTGTAACTGTTTCATCAGTCTTGCATTCTTACATCTGGTAATCTGAGCAACTTCACTGAAGATAACAATATGTAATATAACAACCATTGTTAATTTGCTGTCATCTTGTTTTGAAATTCTATTATCAGTTTTATTGTTTTGGAGTTGTTTTGTTTTTATCTGTGTTGTTATTTTGTTTTCTTTACTCTTTAACATAAAAAAGATTGATAACAACCTTGACACAATATGTCAATAGCAAGGTGGGGCCACATGATCTACCGGAATAGGTTGACATTAAGAACTAGAGACTGAGCCTTCAGGCATATATATTCTAAAATCTTTTCCATGATTCCTACCTGTGCCTGTGGTTTCATGTTAGATGAACACTAGTGCTCAGGGAACCTGCTCCTGGAGGATCATGTCCATGTCTCTTTGTGCACCGTAGCAGAGCGCTCACTCTGCAGATCTCAGTTACCTCAACAGAACCAGCTGGCATGAATTACTGAGTTCTAGAAGTTCTTCCTTCCCTCAAGACCACTTTTAAATTTTGTTTTTAATTGGCAGGTGCAGTTATATAAGGTTATGGGATACAGTTTAATAATTTGATATATGTATACTATGTAGAATGAGAAAGCCAGAGTAATTAGCCTTTTCATCCCCTTGAACAGCAATCATTTCTTTGTGTCAGGAATCTTCAAACTGCTCTCTTCTAATTCTTTATAAAATATAGTAAATTGTTGTAAACTATACTCAACCTACTGTGCTCTGGAAAACTAGAACTTACTCTTCCTAACTGTAATTTCGTACCCATTAGCCTACCTCCGTTTACATTCCCCACTCTTGCTAGCCTCTAATGATCACTTTTTTTCTTTTAAGGAGAATTGAAAAAAAAATAGCAAAATGCCAACAACATAGACAAAAACCTAACAAAGCAAAAATACCAAGAATGATACAGGGTTTCGGAACAAAATGATAAGGATTAACAGTGGCTGTTATATTACATATTTTTATCTTCATCGAAGTTGGTCAAATTACCAGATGTAAGAATGCAAGATTAATGCCCATCAACTGAGGAAAGGATAAAATGGTGTATTTTTATACAATGGAGTATTAGCTATTAAAAAGATAAACTAGAGGCTTTTATAGGTAAATGGATGCAAATAGAGACTATACTCATAAGTGAAATAAATCAGAATCATATGTGTAGACATTATGTTGTCTCCCTAGTGTAAGAACATGAAAGAGTCAGTGGAACCCAAAACATACAATAGATGTTGGGAAAAGGAAAGAAATTGCTCAAAAGAGGAAACAACTGAGATTATGGAAAGGAGAAAAAGAAAGAAAGAAGGAAGGGGAAAACTATATATATATACAGAAGGATGGCTGGGATAACTGTACTGCTGATGTCTAAGGGTTTATTGAAAGGAATGATCATTTTTATGAGATCTACCTTTTCAGTTTTCTCATCCAGTGAGAACATGTGATATTTATCTGTCTGTGTCTGGTTTATTTCATTTAACATAATGGTCTCCAGTTTTATCCATGTTGCTGTGAATAACAGAACTTTATTCTTTTTATGACAATATATTGTGTATACATACCACATTTCCTTATCCATTAATCTGCTGATGGACATAGAGGATGATTTTATATCCTGACTATTGTAGTGATGCAATAAACATGGGAATGCATGCATCTCTTTGATACACTGATTTTATTTGCTTTGGATAAATACCCAGTAGTAGGATAGCTGGATCATATGGTAACTCTGGTTTTAGTTTTTTGAGGAAATCTGTACTGTTTTCTATAATAGCTGTAATAACTTACATTCCTACCAACAGTGTACATGAGCTCCCCTTTCTCCACATCCTCAGCAGCATTTGTTCATTTTTGTCTTTTTGACTGCAGTTATTCTAACTTGTGTAAGATGATATCTCTGTGCTTTTGATTTGCATTTCCAAGTACTAGTGACATTGAGCATTTTTCATCTACTTACTTATTATTTGCAGATCTTCTGTGAGAAAATCTATTCCTATCATTTGTGCATTTTCCAGTCAGATTATTTGCTTTTTTACTGTTCATTTTTAGTTCTTCATATACTCTAGGTATTCTCCCTTCTTACCTAAGTAGTTTGCAAATATTGTATGAGTTATCTCTTCACACTCCTGATTGTTTGTTTTCTTGTGCAGCTTAGTTTGGTGTAATTCAATTTGTCTATTTTTTCTGTCATTTCTTGGGTTTGGGGATTTTTATCCAAAATGTCATGGCCACTAATATCTGAAAGTGTTTTCCCCATTTTTTCTAACAGTGTCACAATTTCAGAACATGATTTTAGGCCTTTGATCCATTTTTGAGTGGATGTTTGCAGATAGTAAGAAACAAGGACTGATCATCATTCTTCTGTATATGGATAATCACTTTCCCAGCACCATTTACGGAGGAGGCTATCCTTTCTCCTGTATATGTTTTTGGCACTGATGTCAAAAAGTAACTGGTTTCATAGGCATGAATTTTTTTCTGGGTATTCTGCTGAAGATCTTTTTCATTAGAAAGTTTTAATGCTTACATTGTGATCTAGATAAGGGGCTGGAAATCTATGACCCTGTGGGTAAAAATCTGGCTCTTG
Organism: Chinchilla lanigera; assembly: GCF_000276665.1. Taxonomy (NCBI): domain Eukaryota; kingdom Metazoa; phylum Chordata; class Mammalia; order Rodentia; family Chinchillidae; genus Chinchilla; species Chinchilla lanigera. The sequence continues at coordinate 6,511,419 of NW_004955494.1, forward strand.
AGGTGTTTTGTAAATAAAGTTTTATTAACACACAGTCACACCCATGAACTTGCATATTGGCTATAGCTGTTTTCATAGTATAATGTCAGAGTTGAGTGATTGTGAAAGAACATGAAGCCCCAGAGCTAAAGATGTTTACTCTCTAATCCTTCACAGAAAAAAAAATTGCCAGCTCTGATCTAGATAACAAGCCCCTGTAAATATACGGTCCTTATAAGATAGATTTGTAGTCTCTACACATGTAAATACAGCCTCCATAAACATGGAGATCACTCCAGGGCAGGGTCTTCTCCACTGTCCATGATGCATCCGATCTAGCTGTACCCAGGTTGTATCCACAACTCTGCATAAAAAGCACTTGAAAGGCCAGTGTGATGGCACACACCTGTAACCCCAGCATTCTAGGAGGCTGATGCAGAAAGATCACGAGTTCAAGCCCAGCCTGGTCAATTAAGTAACTTGACAAGACCCTATCTTAAATAAAAACAGAGGGAGCCTGGGGAAGTAGCTCATTGTGAAGGCCCTGGTTTCAATCCACAGTAGTACAAAAAGAAAGTGCTTGAAGAATTATACATTCTCTGCTATTTCTCCGCTTGTGCATTTTCCCCTAATAAGTCCTATTTTATCTCTGTACCACTCTCACTATAATGACCTATGTCTGGGATCCCTTTGCCATGCGCAAGAGTTGAAAGTGATGGAGTCATTTCATCCACATTGCGCTGAGGCTTCAAAGGGAAAGACTGTAAGAAGTAAACAGTAGATTATTAGAGAATATCTTTCAGAGACACATATAGGCAAATAGGTGTATATATATATATATATATATATATATATATATATAGACCAAAACTTAAATGTCCAAAGACAACAGGATTAGGGATAGGAATGCTGATTATAGTTGATAAAGGAGATATTTGCTGGAGATCCTGAGACCCTAAATCCTTAACCAGCTGATCCTGTAACTGGTCGCACAGTGTGAGGAAAGAGCAAGGAGGACAAAATCCATTCCAGGAAAACGGAAGGCTCCTGGATTGGTATCCACGTCCCTGCTCTTCCTGTGTTTCTTCCAGGGTACATATACAAATTACCATCTTCACTGGTCTCAACCTACTGCAATCGTCATGGCCAGGACCCCTGGGTCAGAGGTCACTGCAATTGTCAGCCCTCTCCTATCATGTGACTGGTTGCGTAGGCAGCTCTGATGCACCCAGGCATCCATAACTGAAATTAAAAGAGTAAAGCATTGAGTCACCGCAACCTGGGAGTGTGACTAGATGAGAGAGAAACTCATGACTCACATCACTCCAGCCACAGCGAAGTGTCCATGTGGTCTCTGACGGCATTCGCAGGCTCCAAACATCAACAGAGTTAGTTTCATACTCCTTGTTAGAGAAAGAAGTCAGATAAAGGTTTCCCTAGTAGTGGCCCCTGCTGGAGAACAGAACGGAAGCCTGCACATGTAAACATAAGGGTAGGTCTGTAATATTTTCCCTAACTCTGGGCTGGATGAGCTAAAGGCATTGTTTTTTGACCCTTTGGCTTTAGCTTTCCTGACTATAAGGCCAAATGTCTTGTTTTGCCTTTCTTTCTTGGCTCGCTAGAATGTAATACTAATAAACTTCCTTTTGCCAGAGGCTGAGATCCAAGCTTATCTAAGCTGCTCTTATCGAAGCTTATCTACACTTAAATAGATTGCTGCTCCTCTTTTCTACTTGCTCTTTCTGATCAGGGAATTTTCAAAACCCAATTTTAAACGATAAACACACACACACACACACACATGCACACACACACACACGCACACGAAGCCCCCACACATCTGGCAGGGAAGGACATACAAGAAGCGCACCTCCCTTGGCATCTTCCAGACCTGACAGATGTTCCTCTATCCACCCAAAGCCTCTAGATGCACAGTGAAGGCCTGAGGAAGAGAGAGGAGGGCTATGTCCTCGAGCTTCACTAGAGGGTATGGAAAAGCATATTGGGATGATCAAGTAGAATATAATTTTCTATTCTGAGAGACTTTAACTTGAAATTGAAAAAGAAGGTGAAATATTCTCAGTTAAAATGAGGAAAATATCTGTATAGTCAATATCACCTTTTACATTTAAAAAAAAAGATTATCAGTGGATGAGATGCCCAGTAATTCAGAGAACATAAGAGAAAGTATAAAAATCTGCACCTTTTTTGCAGATATATACCCATGTATAGAGGATAGATTGGGGGGGAAGTCAAGGTGAACTTGAGGTTTAGCAGAGATCAATTTTACCTCGTAAACATCACTAAGACTTAGTGGTAGAGAATTCATTATGAGGAAATTGGTCAGAAGGTATATCCTGTTCAAAAGAAATCAATCGGATAAAAAAAGAAGTGAAATAAAACTACAGCAAGGGAGTTTGGAGCATAACGTAAAGCTACAAAAGTAAGCATGTCAGTGCCAAAAATGCCATTTGGATGAAGTAAAAAAAAAAAAAAAAAAAAAAAAACTGTGGGTGGGCTACCACGGGGGTGTTCTGTGAGTGGGTTCTTGTATGGAAAGATATCAAACATGTTTTTGAAATGGACAGCAAAGTTGGACTTGAGTTATAGGAGAGCAAAAAAACTGTCAGGAGGAAACCCTCCTCTCCTGCCTTCATGTTTCCATGACAGAATTTCTATTCGAGGAAGGAGGAAATCCAGCAGAACTCCTGTTACTTCTGCGACCGATCCTTTATTTACTCCCTTATTTAGAGGAGGAAGCTATCTGGTAGAAAGAATCTAATGTCAGTTGATTTCTATTTTGATTGGAACTAAATAATGACCGCAAGATCAAGTGGTACACTTTATACTTACCTCTTTCTCTCCTTTCTTCGGGTTTGCTGTGGATGAGCCAGCAGTGATTACTTTTCTAGATAGATAATTTTCCAAATCGATAATTGTGTGTTCTACCTAAAAAACTATAGACTGTTTCAGACAGCAAGAATATTTTTGTTTGTTGTTTTGTTTGGTTGGTTGGTTTTGAGACAAGGTTTTGCTATATAAGTCAGGCTGGCCTTGAACAAACTATGTAGACTAGGCTGGCCTCAAACTTGCAGTGATCCTCCTGCATTGACCTCCCAAGAGCTGGAATTACAGAGTCTGCCACCACGCCCAGCCAAGAGTATCATAATGACTGATAATTATCTGCTTTAGAGACACCTGCCCCCATGTGGCAATGCTAAATACAAACCCATGGGTGTATTAGAAAGCACAATAGTTGATGTAAGTCCAAGCCTCCTGCTCCAGTCCAGAGCCAGTAAAACAAAATAGACATATTGAGTCTTAATGTCTGTCTTTGTGTTTATTTTTCCCATAGACTCCTAACCTCCTAATAATGAGTACTGGAGTTATTCCCACTGTAGAACCCTGTAGATAATCCATACTGATCTATTTTAAATGTTGCTTTTCAGAGTTTGAAACACACAGCTCACCTCAGTCTTAAGCCTCCTTCCATCTTTCTGGACATCTATGTCCCATATTCTACATGCTCCAATTCAAATTCCACTTCAGTCCTTGACTACTGTTGTCAGTAATAAGCTGAGTTTTCTCTAGTAGTTGAAGATTCCTTAGAATATAAATATATAAATCATGAATGTCTTTATACCAAACATCACTTTTAACCCGTTCCTACCTCGGTCAGCCAGGAGTCTCAGAGATATTTTAGGATCTCACCCCCAATTCAGCTCCTCATATCGGGCATGGCAGTATGCTTCATTTGTTCTAAACTATCCCAATCAATGCCCATTGCAATGGCTTGTGTAGTGAAATGCCAACTCTTCCCCTCAAAAGCACACTGTAAAGAATATAAACTGTATTGTCACCCAAAGCCCATAACCAACCTTGCCTTCCTCTTGTGTCTTAAACTGAATCTCTTTTTCCCTATCTTTAAAATATAAATCCTAATTGAGACTTGCACAATGTCTCAGCACTGTAGCTGCCTTCTAACTCTTTCAGAGGCAGGATTTCAGTTCTATCTTTCAAAACCACCAAGTGGCTGCTCTAAAACTCAAATGTGACCCTGTTATTTCTTGATTATAACCAACTGCAGCTCCCCATGGATAAACCCAAATTTCAATGTTACATCTAATGTCCCACCAACTTATTTTATGAATTAAACTTTAGTTTCATCAAAATGCAAGTGTTTACATACCTCAGGCTGTCTCTCCTCATTTTGTCTTTGCCCATGGAGTCTTCTCACCTAAATTCCTGTTCCTCCATTTCTGTCTTCCTCTAGGACTCAACACAAGTATCACCTAACACCAGGCGACTTCCCTACTACTTCTGATCACCCCTGGTTTGATGAGAACTTTCTGTGTGTTACATAGCTTGCTTGTGTCTATCTTTTTTTAATTTCTAGTAATGTATTTATATGGTTTCATGTTTGTTATTTTCCACAAATCAGGACAACTTTGGAAATAAAGAATCACTTATTCATGATTTGGGAAACCATAGTCCTGACAAAATAGTAGTCCATAACAAGGAGCTTATAATTTTTTTTTACATGATTTCCTACAAAACACCTCATATATACACACAAAAATAATACTGTAGGCATCTTTTAGCTACCACTTGTGTTTGTTGTTATCACTGTCATTTTGAGACAGAGACTCACTATGTAGCCCAAACTGCATTTGAATTTGCTTATGTAGCCCAGGCTGACCTTGAGCTCACAGTAATCTGCCTGCCTCAGCCTTCCAAGTGCTGGGATTACTGGTATATGCCACCACACCTGGATATAGCTACCACTTGGATTCTACCATTTTTCCAAAATTGATTTCTCATATTCTACTTATCCCTGTATTCATTCACAAGTCTGTTTTGTTTTGAATTCATTTCAAAGTAAATTGAAAAAAGAAGGGAAAGAAGGGGAAATTATGTAAGTATGTATATACGGGATAGCTAACATAGTTGAACTACTCTCTTCTATTACTGTACTGAAAGAAACAGTTAATGATTACTTGATTGATCAATATTGCATGTCTCTATTTGTTTTCCTGAGAAATCACTTTGAAGATATCACTACAGAATACAACAAGCATTAATTTCCTACCATTTTTTTGTAACTGTATAGTTTGTACTGTTCTTTTGCTATTTTGTAAATGGTTGTCTGTTTGTTAATGTGTTTTCCTTCTTTTACTTTTAAAATAAATTTTTAAAAAATAAAAACAAAAAAGACAAAGTAAATTGAAGACATTTCCAGATGTTCCCTAAATCTGTCAGCATGCATATGATTAACTGCAATTTATTAATTGCCTATATACTTTTCTTTTGAGACAAAATTCACATGCTACATACAATGCTTAAGCATCCATTTGCTGAGTTTTAACAAGTACACGTCAGTAATCTATTCATTCTTCACTGATTGTTTACATCTTTGTCAAAAATCAATTGCTTGTATTTGTGTTGATTTATTTCTGATCACTCTGTTCCATTCTATTGACCTATATGTCTACTCTTTCACCAATAGCATTCTGTCTGTACCTTCACTGTAACTCTTGAAATTCATCATATTGATTATTATTTCTTTTACAGCATTAAGAACTTCTTTCAACACTAACTATAAGCTGGGTCTTCAAGTGAAAATTTCTTAATTTTATCCAAAAATCCCTTCATTTTGCATTCATTCTTTTTGGGGGACGTCTTTCTGAGACAGGGTCTCACTATGCAGTTCAGGCTGGCCTTGAGCTCACTTTGTAGCCCAGGCTGGTCTTGAACTCGTAATGATCCTCCTGCCTCAGCTTCTTGAGTGCTGGGATTATAGGCGTGCACCACCACACTCAGCCTCATTCTTGAAGGTTATTTTTTTCTGTGTGGAAAATTCTAGATTAACAGTTTTGCCCTTTAACACTTTAAATATACTGTTCTAATGTATTCTGGCCCTTTTTCTTTTCTAACAAGAGATTAATAATAGAATTATCCTTATCATTTGTGCATGCTAATTTTTTCTCATTATATTCAAGATTTTCTCTTAAACTTTGGTTTTCTAAAGCTTGATTTTGCTTTGCTTATGCATATTTTTCTTTGTACATATGCCATGTTTAGATTTTTCTAAGCTTCTCAATTTAGTAAATCTATATTTCACTAAAGTAAATATTTTGGTCATTATTTCTTCTCCACTACTTCTCTTTTCATTCCAAGATATGTTATATCTATGAAAATTGTTTTCCTATTTTGCACTATGTCCCTGAAGCTCTGTGAATTTTAAAGGTTTTCTCTTCAGATTTAATCATTTCCACTGACCTGTTTTTAACTCATTTTCTCTTTCTCCTGTCATCTCCTATTTTTATAGGTAAAGTCAGTTAAATTTGAAATTTTTAGGCTAGTCAGTTAAATATGAAATTTTAAATACTGTTGTTTTCATTTCTAGAATTTCCATTAAATCCTTTTACTTCTGACTATAATTTGCTTTCTCTTAATTCATTATGAGCATATTTTCTTCATGTGCTGCAGTATCAGAATACCTACTTTAAAATTCTTACTTATTCTTCTTGGAGTTGGTTTTCATTTACTTTCTTCTGTATTGAGACTGAATCTAGCTTTCCTAATTTTTTCATTTATGTGAAGTACTTTTGGATCACGGCTTGCTGGAGCCTGTTTTACTCCTTTGAAGAGTGTTGGTTAATTTATTTGTCAGGAGTAAATGAGCATGATATGCCTGGGACTTCAAATGAATATCTTGGATTACTGTATCACTCTCATCCTTCACTACACTGCTAGGAATCTGCCTGAATATTTATGCTTGAGTTTACAGAATGAGGTATCCAAAGAGTCAACATTTAAACTCCTTCTATCTAACTCCATCACTTTCCAGATCCTGTGTTGTTCAGATCTTTGCTCTTTGTTTCTTCAGATCAAAAAAGAATTCAGATTTCTATCATAGTTTTCACAATCTGCAATATTATATACCGTGTACACAGGGCAAAATGGAATCTCCACTTGATGAACAAGCCTCAAAAGTGGAAAAGCACCAGGATCTTCTCCTTCTGTAAGAGTTTATTCCCCACCTGAGTCTTCCTGAGCTTTTTTCCTTTCCAATCCCTATGGCCAGTGATTTTGTTTTATTTGTTTACTTGTTTTCTCTAGGTCTTACACCCATTATCTATAAAAGGGTCAGTCCAATAGGAGCTTATTCAAACATTAGGAACCAGTTTGAAAATTCATAAATATTTATCCAATGGAGGCCATCCTCTTTTATCTTACAGACAGAAATATTTATTTGTTCATTCATTGGTATATCCAGTGCCAAGAATACAACATGGCATATTTTAAGTGCTCCATAAACATTTGTTTAATATGAGCAGTCATTGTCTTAGTTACATTTCTCATTGCTGAGAAAAAATACCAAAATAACCCAAAGCTAAGTGAGGAAAAGTTCATTTGGCTCAAGTTTGTAGAGATTTAAGTACATAATTAGCTGGTTCCAAGGCAAGGTGTTTTGGCAGAGGATCATTACAGAGGAGAACAGTTCATGGCAGGGAGACTGTCGCAAAGCAACAAGACAGAGGGAGAGGTTACAAGCCTCTTTCTGTCCCTTGTATTGTATGAAGGCTACCCAATCTAGGGAGGGTATAGTACTCACATCCATAATCCCAGCATTGGACCATGAATCAATTACAAACTCTTGATTCAGCCACCTCTGAGAAGCCCTCCTCCATGACTGCATGAGGGCTTGGGGGCACATCTAGACACAAACCATAGCAGTCACACTTGCAATGACTTATGGCGGACCAATGTTACATTTAAGGTACATCCCATGTACCTTAAATGACCTCCTAAGAAATTGAGCCCATACCAGGAAAGGAGAATAACCCAAAAATCTCTTCACAAAAATAATAACAGTTAAAATTTGGTCATGTTTCCTTTATGTAATCTTTTTAAATTAGAGCCATAAAATTAAATAAAAAAGAAGACTTCTTATTGCATTTCTTTTTACCCTAACTTTGGATTCCATATATGTCTTAATTACAAAGTATTCTCTCATCTTTTCAATTTCCTACAAGAAATAGTGGAACACAAACTCCAATGATATAATTACTTACTGGGTGATAAATAGTTCTTCTAAATGAGTTTAGTAACCAAATAAGTTTGGAATATGATATACTCAAAACAATTTCATGGAAAGTCTTTTTAGCATTACTATACTTTGTAAATCACTGAGGACAGCATATAGTACATCACACTTTCCAAACATATCTGACTTTGGAATACTTACCCTAAATACCTCGTGGGACAGGACTACTTTTCTTTACAACACACTTTGGAGAAGGCCAATATGAAACAGTGCCATATTTCTCATGTAAAAACTTAGGCATTAAAAGCTATTGTGATTGAGAGCAAGGATCAGCACACTATCTCTCTAGTTCCCTGGATGGTATAATCTTTTCTTCTCCACAGAGCCTGGATTCCATTTCTACCTTTCCAATACATTTGCCTTAAGTAAAGTCACCCCTCATCCTCTGTTATTTACATGTTGATCCAAACATAAAAGAGAATAAAACAGCAGAGCAGAGTGAAGGAGCGATTAAGATCCTGGAGATATAAAAGGAGATATAAAATTGCTTTCAAGAGGATTCACCCAGCACATAGAGCTTTCTTTCATGATTAAATTCTTTTTGAAATCCTAAATCAAAGGTGCGCCCTATCAGAGAGCTAGGAAATCCATAATAAAAAAAAAAAAAAGTCACTGATGAGAGCCATTGTGGTGTTATACTGAGTGCTTTTGACAGCATCTGCTACCTAAGCACATGCAGAAAACTGCAAGACATGCTGAACATTTCCTTTATGTACAAAATTCTACAGTGAAGCGCACAGCACGAGAGGGGGAAAAAAATGCAACACAGTTGGCAAAGTCAAAGCAAGCCGAATTAATGCCTTCAAACCCCAGCCCAGGCACCCTCAGCTCCCCAAGAGGATTGGTTGGAAACTATAGCTTTCATTTAATCCTTTCAGAACTCGATTAATTTTTTTCCACTTGGTTGAGTAAGAACTATATAGGAGACAGACAGAGCCAGGACAAATTCATTTTTAAAACTTTTCAATCAAGTCCTGAATAGGCACCAGTAATATTCAAAAGGTAACAATCATGAGGAATAACTGTCCTTGGAAACCCAGAAGCACTTTCTAATTAAGTATCAAAAAGTCCCATACTGGGCGCACCATGGAGGAGCCAAGTTAATTGGTTATGTATGGCTTGCTGATAAACATGGCTTCTATTTTGCAGCATTTTCACTTGACATTTTCACTTTGGAGTAATAGATGTCAAAAGCAATTGAGAGGAGGTGAAAGACAGTGAGGGCCAAAGTGACATGTCATCAGATCTGCCCCTCTTGGGTAGACCAGAAAAGCAGACAAAAAAATTCAAATGAACCTTCTAACTTGGGGACTCAAAAGTCTACCCTAGATGGTTAGAGGAATCAGGTGAAAGTCAGTACCCATGCTGACCACTAGGTTTTTGTGGGTGAGGCATTCATCTTTTTCTTTCCTTTTTAAAAACTGAAGACTTTCTGATTGTAACAAAAAGGTACACCCATTAACATAATCAAAGCAAACAAAGAAGTAGAATGAAGGAAAAATCACCCCAAGTTCCACAGTGCTTATAAGTTCTGTTAGACCTTGGTCACATCCATGTGGATTTCTATAATACATAAATCACACATTCTTAAAATATTATAAAAATTAACTCCTGCTTTCATGCTGTTTTATAATTTTATCCCATCTAACTAAATATCATGATCACTCTTCTGTATTAATAGCCATACCACCTTTTTGGATAACTGTAAAGTATTTCACTAATTGACTACCTCACTATTTTACTGGCTTAAGCCCACTGTGAAATATTTAATCTGTTATAAGTGCATTATGCAAACATCTTTGCATGCTTTATTTTCTTAAAAAATATAAGTGTGAAACTGCTGGGTCAGACAGCATATTGAAATTCATATACATTTTTCAGATTGTGCTCTGAGGGGAAAAAGTGTATCAGTTCACACACTTATCAACAGTGTATGAGTCAGGTTAGTCAGTACTTTAGCTTCTATGTTTGAGACTTGAGATTCTTTTCTCTCCCAGACTGTGATTTACACCACTTCTATAGTTGACTTTAATGTTCCACATTGGCCCGCTTGTTGAAGGCTCTCTCCTCAGTTTTAACGGTGAACATTTCTGTAGCTGGGGCAGAATACCTAACACTCACATCTTGTAAGAGAGCTTTAATTTGGCTTGTGGTTTCAGAGGTTTTAGTCCATGGTTGGATAGTTCCAGTGAAAAATATCATGGCAGAAGGGCATGGTAGAGCACAGCTACTCACTATGGTGACTAGTGAGAGGATAGGGCAAGAGCAACAGAGAGGAAGGAGCTGGGTACTAGATATGGATCCCAAGGTCACAGCACCACGACCCATCCAGAAGTGCACTTTACTAATTCCCTAGACAGAACCCAAGAGAATCAAGTTGACAATCGAGACATTATTGGGAGGTGGTAGAACCTTTAGTAGAAGGAAGTGAGGTCACTGAAAGTGTGCCCTCAAAGGGGATAGTGGGATCCCAGTCTCTTCTTTTCTCTCTTTTCACTTCCTGGCTGCCGTGAGGTGAGGGCTTCTTCTGTCATTCATTCCACCATGAGGTTCTGCCTTATTATGGGACTAAAAGTAACAGGCCAACCAATCATGGACTGAGAAATGAATATTCCCTCTTTGTAAGTTGATTATCTCAGGTGTTTGTTACACCAGCAGGAAGCTGACTAATACACTCATGCTACTAAAATCTGGACTCCCTGAGTAGCCTGATTCATCTTCACAGAAGATGTCATTGGTTCCATAGTGGGTGCCCAGCGAAGGTTCAGATAGGAAGGCAGAGTTTCCATCATGACCTCCAGGCCCTGTAATACTTGCCTTGCTTAACCTTTCCAGTTCCCCCTGGCACTGTTCTCTGAGGTCCTGCTCCAATCACACTGACATTCCTGGTTTTCCTCAACACTCTGAGCATGCTCCTGTCAGGACATTTGCATCTGTTATTCATTCTTTCTAAAATTTTCTTACCTCTGATATACATGTGCCTGATTCCCTCTGGATCCTGTGTAAAGGTCACACTACCCCTGAGGTCTTCCCATTTCAAATTCTCTCCTTATTCTCTATTCTCTTTCCATTATGGTGAATATTTAAATTTTTAAAAATGTTTCAGACAATTACAATAAAAGATACATTGCCACTAATGCCCCTCAAAAATACTTCTCCTCAGTTTCAATGCTTACCCTATTGTTCTTACCACTTTCTGAAGCAGTTCTGGATGTCCTTTGGGAGTGCTCAGTTGCACTGTCCTGGCTGCCTCAATATCCTACTTGAATTCAAAACCTTTACCTTTCACATGAATTTTGACTTTGTGAAAGAGCCAGAAGCCATGTGCCAGACAGGGTAAATAAGTTGGATGAGGGAACATATGCTTTTATTTGATAGAAATTGTTGTCACCATTTTTAATTGATTCAAGATAGCTAGGCAGCCGTAACAGAATAAAAATACTCACAAAAGAGCACTTCCACAACTGTGTCAGAAAGTGGCAAGAAGGATGGGATGAGTGTGTTCAGAGTGTATGAGAGCATTCTGAGGGGGTCTAAGGGCAATATACCTTATACTGTAATAGGTTAAAACGTACATATTCACTATACTTTGTGATCTCACCTTTGTATTTTCTCTAATAGCTTTATTAGCAGATAACACAATATATTTCACTTGGTTAATCTTGCTTATTTTCTGCCTCAATTCTTCAGGGTGGTAGTTTTTGTCTATTTTACTTATGGTAAACTTCCTAGAACCTAGAAGAGGCATAAAATATATATCATACCAAAAAACTTAATTTTTTTTTTTTTTTTTTGGTACTGGGAATCAAACTCAAGACCTTGTGCTTGCCAGGCAGGTACCGTACTGCTGAGCTATATCCCCAACCTTAATTTATTAAAATAAAGAATAAAGACATTTACAAGCAGAAGTTGAATTGCTGGACCAGAAAATGCAGGCACGATAACAGACAGCATTCATATACTCGAACACAATGTAGTGAAAACATAGACCTGAGTACATCGGGTCACTGCATAGTCACTCCATATTTACTTGATGTTGGGAATGGGGGAACACAGCTACCTTTAAAATGTTTATAGTCTAAATGGGTATATGAAATGTATAGATTGTTTTGTGTGCTACACATGGCAGAATAAAAATATATTTTACATATGAAGAAGATGAAGTTAGCATTGATGGAAAGCAACTGGAGCCATAGTTGAATAGAAAAAATGCCTCCAAAAAGAACGGAAAATATTTGAAAAGGAAGTTATGACAGTTAACTGGTTGTATCACCTTCAGTAAGAAATGTCCAACTCAGTTGGCTCCCATAGTTCTGAGTGTGGCTGAGGAGATTTACTGAAGACAGAGGACCCATCCTAGGTAGGCTATTCATGAATGGAATAAGAGGGAAAGGAAGAAGGGAGCCTCGCTTCTGTGTCTTCAGAGGATCCAGTCTTCACATTCACCTTGGTCGTCATCTTCTGGCTTCCAGGGCAGACTCTTCAGCCTCCTAACATGGGCTTGCACTGGACTTTACAGTGAGCTCCAGGTGTTCAACCTTTGGCTGGATTCTTTGTAACTCCAGCAAGCACTCAGACAGCACTTTTGCACCCTTCCACACCTGACTCTGACTCTGCAGGCAGCCACTGTAAGCCCACCTTGTAAATCCTTAAGTATTTATACATCTTACATTAAATCTGTCTCTGTAATGAGCCCTGACTGATGCAGAGGTAAAGCTGTGGATGGGTGAACAGGAATGTTCATTACGTAAGGGAACAAGAAAGAGAGTTTTTCATTTACTTCAAGCATTAGTGAAGCATTTTTTGCTATACCGAAGGAATTAAGCATGGAAAGAGGAAAAAGAATACAAATCTTGGCCTCAAGGAACCTGCAACCCAGCTAGGGGAAATAAATGTAAATCCCCAATGGGACCCCTGCAGCAGCTGCTACCTAGAGCTGACATAGGAGCCCTGGTCCTGTGAGCATGTGCGGGAGGAAGGCGCTATTAGCAAAGGAAGGTGCTCAGCTCAGATTGAGGACATCACAAACAGGACTCAGCCAGAAAGCACAAAAGGAGATGATCACATGGGGATGCATGTGCAAAAGTTTGTGGGGAAGAGAAAAATCTAGGGCTGAACTGCAGGAGGAGAAGCAGCCCAGACAGACAGGCTGAGAACAATATTAAGGTATGGGTGGGGAGGTGAGCAAGCCACAGGGGTGAGTGCTTCTCTGCTAGATTCATCTGAACCCTGGGGCACTGGGCTCAGTGAAAGGAATTAAGAAAGGGTAGTGATACAGTCAGCTCTAATCTTTAATAAACTTATTTCTCAAAAGTTCAGACAAACGGAACAGACTGAAAGAGAACAAGAAGCTACATAATAGGATCTGAAGTTTCTGCCAAGATCAAGGGACTGTGTAAAAAGATGAAATTGCAATTTAGACTCCAGGCCTCCGCAGGGCCCCAGTGGTGGGTGCTCCAGCCATAAGGCATTGCTTCTGGAAATGGTCCTAGCTGCTGTCGCTGGAAAGCCAGAAGCATAGTAGACAGAAACCAGGGTGGGATTTGGCTTCTGTTTAGGTCACTTCCTTTTCTCTGGTAGTTCATTCTTTTTCCCATCATGAGTGATTCATAAGATGTTTATCTGATCAAAATTGACTTTCATCAAATAAAGAACTGAATGTAAGACGAATGACAAAAGCCTTCCCACTTGGTGTCACTTATCATCATTTTTTTTCTCCACTGCAACAAACAATTCAGGTATGAAAACAACTGACCTCAAGACTGAGCATATGTACAAGGAATATCTCATTACAGCAGGGTGTCTGTGTATCTGTGCCACCTGGAATCTTATACACATTCAGACGCCCATGTGCAACCATTAGACATCCTGATTTATTGGATTTTCATGATGCCTGGGAGACAGGGATTATTATAATGTGCCTATTAAATGTCCTAAGAAGTCTACTGATAAAGATCACATTCAATGGTGTATAACCAAGAATTTCCAAAATTTATTTCACCATGAGGTGAATAAATTTTGGCAGAATGCTTATGAACATCTAACAGAGCACTCATTTTAGCAAGATATAATATGAGAAGCACTAATTTTTCTAATTAAATAAATGTCCACGAATCATTATCTACATTTATCATCATTCATACGTAAATGAAATTCCAAGACTGAACTTAATACTCCTCATTTAGGTGTAATTCTTTTCAGACAAATGGTAAGCAAGTAAACAATCATGAAGGTTTCTCTCTTTACTAGAGGCTCCCTACTAGGTGGAACAAGAAGTCACAACCCCAATACTCTCTCAACCAGTTGAGCCAGAATAACCCTACCCAAGGATAACAAATAATATCTCCTCAAAGCAAGTGTCTTAATAATTCACAATGTCCCCTCAGTTTTTTCATGACTTGTGGAGCAAGTCGGTGATCTCTGAAGCAACTAGTGCAAACCAATTAATAAATATGAAATAAACTCTGTTAAACCAATGCATGGCAGTCAAAGTAGCATAAAACAGGCAAACTTGTGTTTAAATCCCATCTGCACTACTTACCAGCTTGGTTTACTAAGAAAAATTTACTTCCCTGATGCCCATTTGGTCCAACAAAGGGAAGGCGCCAGACATTTAATCAACAAAGAGATTGTTTCCATATGAAAGCTACCTGCCAAGCTAGCCAATAAACATTTGTTGATTAAATGCGTGCTACTGATTTGTATAGTAATGACAGTTTTCTGTCATTTTTTTAAACGAAAAATTACTTTAAATGTTTTTTTCAAAATATAATGTCAGATAAGGTTTAAAGTTAAGGTACCATCCACTGTTCAAGGTCATTTTTGAAATGGTTGAGCTTTCTGCTGGAAATCCAAACACCTACAGCCCTCTGGCTAGTTAACGTCACAGCCATACTCATAAATCCTTAATTTCCTGTTTCTGAACCGATATTAACAGTGAGCTTCCACTGTTTCTGCCTACACATATTAGTGCCAAAGGACACGTATATGGTAAGAGGTTTGGAGACCAAATCCAGGGTTATTGATGAAAACAAACACATAAATATGGCTTTGCACAGGAAATACTTTTGAGCAAGAATACTGAAAGATAAGAACTAGGAAAACACTGACCACCTCCGTTCCAATTTACATCTAATACTAAAAATTATCACTTCTTTAGGTAGATGACGATGTTGTTTCTCTCAGATGCTTAGAAATTGATCGCAAAGTAATTTGTGGTATACATTTAATAAGTCAGGGGTCCTAACTACAAAGTAATTTACTACTTAGTAAAGATATCTCTAATTGTGTTCCTTCTCCATTCCAAATAGATTCCTGCTGCGTGTCGCTTTATAAAGGAGTTAAAAAGCAAAGACTCTTGCTGTTTCTTATTTGATTTCCTGACATGGAAGAATGCTTCGCTTTGGGTTAGAGGTTAAGGTTGAGAAAAATTAACCTAACCCAGAGGGACAGCTTGCTTAACTGATTGACCTAGATGCTGGCTGCTAATCCTCCCCCTCATGTTCAGGCCTCCATGCCATAATCATGTTAAACTCTCCTGTCCTCAGATTCTCCCGTCCACTGTAGGCCCTCATACTCTTTGCCAGGACCTTTCACTTCTCTGAATTGTTTTTCCGTACCCGCTGGGTTCTGTCCCCCTGCTACCCCATAACAGTCTTAATGCACTCACCATTACTTACCCTACACCTCCATCCTTTATAAATTGTAAGCTTCTGAGGCCTCTGATTTCCTTGTCTGTTCAATACTATCTCCAGGCTTAATGCAGCATAATTTTAATAAATAACTGAATACAGCACATGAAGAATAACAGAAGTTGAGCTTTTAACCTGCTTCCAGTTTTTTTTTTTCTTGTCTTGCCATTTGTCTCAAAAAAGGGAAAATTGAAAGAATATGCTCTTTGTGGCATTTTCTGATGTAAGCTCTGTCTTAGTGTCTGAGCTATTTCACAGGCATCACTCAGAGCTGTTGCTTTAAGTAGCTCTTCAAGAAGGGTCTTTATACTTTTGTTCAAAAAATCAGTGCAATTAACATCCCGTGTTTGTTCATGAAAAATATACACAATATGTCATTATTCAGCCTGGTAGTAGAGACTGAAAATGTATTAAGTAAACATAACTGAGTGACTTACTTTTAATTAGAGTTCATACTTTCATAAATTAAGCATCAGTTAATGCTTTTGCTAATTTCCTTTTGCAAATCTGCTTTATCCACATTTTTAAATTTTGAAGGAACCAAATGTATAAAACAAAGCAAACTTTTATAGCACAAAGATGAAAAATGCAGTTAGCACAAGACTTTTAATACATCTCAAAGATTCCTTGATAAAAGGTATCTATAATATCAGGAGTAAAGAACATGATCTCAGAAACATCCAAAGCCTTAGGGAAGGGACATAGTTTTTCATCTCTTTTTTCACTTCGAAATTTAAGATTTGCTTTTTTGCCTGATGTGCATATATAACCAAAACTATTCTTACCTTCATCATCTATGATGTGATAACTGTCATTCACTAGTTCACAAGTGGAATAGAAATAAGATGACAAGGGTGTAAAAAAAATAACAAAGATGCTTTTAAAACTAAGAAAAAAGCCTCAGAGAAAAATATGGACGTATGTCTTTCTGTCTGTCCGAGAATTAGCGTAGAAACAGACGAGCTGTGAGTGATAACTAAGGTAATAAAACTACAAGTGTTCTGAAGAATAAAAGCTAGGTAGTACAGACAAAATGTTTCATCCTTAAACTCTCAACCTCGTTCAACAAGCGAACTTATTAACTCTGAAGAAGCAACATGTGTGACAGAGTGAGTCAGCGTCAGCCTTGTCACTTTTTCTCCTCATTTCAGCATCCACAAAGCTTGAGATTGGTTGATTCATTTACAGCTTTTATTTTTGAGGTCTTGAGGTCAGTTGTTTTCATACCTGAATTGTTTGTTGCAGTGGAGAAAAAAAGAGGAACATACCCTAGATTTACAAGGGAATCCCTTGGTCATCCCTTCTATGGACTTTAATCTTTTTGTTTGTTTGTTTGTTTTTCCGGTACCAGGAATCAAACTCAGGACCTTGTGCTTGCCAGGCAAGCGCTGTGCTGCTGAGCTAAATCCCCAGACGCTGGACTTTAATCTTAATTGAAACGATGTCAGATTCTTTTTTGTAGAGGCAGCTCTTTAATCTTAAATTTTTATCAAACTCTGCATTTCTTTAAATTACAATTTACCTATATTTACAAAATAAATTTTACGTGAATATCCTCCTCCATAAACTGAAAATTTTCATATTCTTTAACATGAAGCATTTTTTATCTTAAGAAATAGGATGGAAAGCTATTGTTTCACACACTGATTAATTTTCATGTTGAACCCAATTAAATCAATAGAGCTTTTAAGAATGGAAGGAAGGAAGGAAGGAAGGAAGGAAGGAAGGAAGGAAGGAAGGAAGGGCATGAACGCAATATCAAATAATATATGCAGGAAAACTGGAGTGTTCCCCATATACACATAGTTTAGGCATCTATTTCCAAGATATATGAATTGGTATCTTGCCCCAGGTTAATCACACTTCAGTCCAAACCTTCACTATGACCACAGGAAAGCTGGAATGGATCTGGGACTGCTGGTAAGCTGAATACTGAGGTGTTAGTAACTTCAGGGAACATGTCTCCTGCATTTCAACAGTCTGTTGCTAGAATAAGGAAACTTATATTTGCTTTCAGGTGGCTGAAAAGTCCTACAATCAAGATTTCTTAAGGACATACAAAGCACAGTACCGAAAGAACACAGTTCACTCTAGAGTGTAAACTTGCTACTTGGGAAAGATGCAAGACAACGACTCCTCAGGGAGAAATTAGAGAGCAGTTGCTTATTCCACATTTAAGAATAAGTATATTAAAAGGTTCACATGGCATCTAAATCCCTCTCAAGAGAGAAGTTCTTGACAGTGGAGTTCTTACTTGTCTCTCTTAATTATGCTGGTATGTAGAGCACAGGTTAGTGTAAAAAATCCATTACTGATTTCAGGTGTTGGCACCACTGAAAACCAACTATAAATTTATAGAATGAAGCTGTGCATTAACATAAATCCCATCACATCAAAGCAAAACTAGCCAAGCCAATGAAAAACCAAGCAATCATTCCAAACACTAGACTTCACAAAAATGAGTAGACAGTTAATGTAGAAGTCTAAACACATAAATTTGTTTAAGTGTCAGATGATGGGATCACCAAACACCTATCCCAAAGAAAATAAGAGGACCAACAAAAGGTGTCTTCAAATGGAACCAACATTTCAGCATCCCTTGTTGACATTTAAAAATCACTGCTGTGATGACAGCTCACTGGTTTTGTCCCAAGTTCCTTCCTCCTCTTTTTGCTAGGAATACCCTGTCTTTTCTTATTGCTCCACTCACCCAAATTCCACCTTTCTCTGTGGTGTTGTTGATCCTGATGCCCAAGGGCATCTGCCCAATGGATGACATGTTACTCAGATTCTGCAATGAGAAGGAATTATTTTCCTAACGAGAGAATTCTTTTCAGAGATGGTCACATCACACCTGCTTGGCCAGTTAAAATCTATCTTGAGATTGGGTGCTGCCAAAAAGGGTTCCTCTTTTAGGGGCTGAGTCACAGTGTGTATGCTTTGGGATCTGCTTGTGCATCTTTCCTAACATGTACCTAGAAGCTGTGGAAAAGAAGACTACACAGACACACACAATGTGCAGAGGCATGAAATGAAGGTTAAAGGAGAAGAATGATGACTCTCTCCAAGCCCCTCGATCAAGTTGTACCCAAAGTTCTACAATCTTCCCTGTAACATGACTCAATAGGTTTCCTTTTTGTTGTCGGTGCTGGTGGTCATGTTGCGCTTGTAACTACCACCTGAATAACTCCTAATATAAAGAAATACATTTCCTTAGTATTGAGCACACAGTACAAAGTGATCCACCAAAATACTAGATCAGCCCGGACTTGGCAATTTACCATTTTCTATCATAAGTGCTATAAAAACAACATGCTTGAAAATCTGAATGCAAACTCTATCAGATTTGACCTTTGAGGTATACCATCACATTGCATTTTGAGACTTTCTTTTAGGTTAAGAATTATGATTCTAACACTGGTTAGCAGATGGCGGTTTCTATGTTCCAGCCACCATGATGACTTCCTCTAGAGATAATGCTTTGCTTTCTTTTGTTTTGCTCTCCTTTCTCAGTCACAGATGTCATTTCTGGCCCTGGTTTGCCTTCTCTCAAAAAGATATGTAAGGTCCTTTGAAGCTGGGAGCAGAGAAATACCATGAATGAAACAGAAGCAGTTACTGGAAGACAAAAATTCCAAAGGGTTAATTCTACTTAGATTAGTAACCACCTTTCCCTGTGAAGATCTCAGCCAATAAAGGAAGTGAGTGAATTATAATCCCTGATGAATTTTTTTCTCTCAGGACATGAGACAAAATATCTCTGTCATTTCAAGTGCTAACTTTCTCAGTACAATGAGGAGGATATTGTGGGAACCCACACATGACCTAAAGCATTGTAACAAAATTCCAAAATGGCACACATCCCATTTCCGACCTAAATTCTATTCCATATGTTTCAGATATCACCTTTATACTCCCTTAAAAATTTAGCTGCAGACTATGCTTAGTGGGTATAGCTACTGTTGTTTTTCAGGGCTTGTGGTTTTGATCAACTTTAACTCAACAAAATAAATAGCATCATTTTGACCCTCTGAATTGGGCAATTCCATAGAATAATTACATATATTTTATTTTATTCAGTGTACCCTTCTTAACCAAATCTTGCCCTTTTTTTCCTGTCCAATTCAGAAGGATCCAAAGGACCCTTGCTCTATATCCTACGTACTAATGCCCACCTTCCCTTTACTCACAGCCTACTGGAGCCTTATATCCGATTGCACAACGCTGAGTGAGGAACTCCCCTGCCAACTGTAGGAGAACTGGGAACACCGCAGCTGCTCAGCCATAGCAATGTGTCTCATTTTTCTTCCACTCTCTTCCTAAGCCGTGCCTCCTCTGATGACACGCTCATCCCAGAAAATGTAGTACACAAAGACTGTAAAATAGCGAAACAGTCCCTTGTCCTTTACCGTTCTCAAGGAGAAGTTGCTGCTGAAATTTTATTAAGGTCTGTTTTTACGGCGGTTGATACCAGGGGCCATAAAAATTTATCATTCCCTTCAACCCCAAAATTCCACTCCAGGGAATGTTTCCTAAGGAAATAACTCAACGGAGAAAAAAACTAAGAGCACGGTAATGCTATTTGCAGCTCCTTCTAAGGTGAAAGCATGAGAAGTAATAGAAATGTATAATAGTAAGGAATGCTTAAATAAAATACTGCATATAATTCCATGGAATATTACACAGCCATAGAATTATAATTATACTGCCTTGATACATTCTTTAATGGAAGTGTATAAAATGACAATTCATCATTATGATTACAACTGTAAAAACTAAGGATGTATATAGATGAAGATTAAGGTGGAATATAAAATAAAAGTAGCCATATTAGGATTATGAGGTCACTGGTGATCTTTCATCAGAATTAACTTATGTCACTATTATAAATCAACAGCAGCAACGGTAAGGCCCTGATTTCTCCTTCAGAGTAGGAAATGCAACCAAAGTTTTCCAATCATTCCCTAAAGAGGTTCATTCTGAACACCTCTTCTGTGCTAGAGTTTGTCAAGAGACTGAAGTCAAATATGCTCTAACCCACACTCATTCCCTTTCATCCCATGCAATTAGAAATATTAGATATTTATTATTTTATAACTCTGTAATTACCATATGTCATCCCAATCTGGGTTCCTATTTCCCTTGATCTATTAAATGTCTTTAAATTGAGATGTACTTTCTAACTGATAACATTTTAGAATACTGTCGTCCAGGCAGCAGTGGTGACGAAGGTGTAACCCCCTGCACATGTGCAAACCTGATCATACAACACCACTATGGCTGTCACTTTAGCACAGTTATTTGCATTATTTGTTCTAGAGATGATGAGTTTCATTGCTGTCTTCTAAAACGACACTATCACTGGGCACTAAATAAAATGTGATTGTTCCCGCAGAAAGACATAGATGCTGAGCATCAAGGTATAAATCTAGTAACCGTACAGAGAATATTCTTTCTGGGAGGAATGACTGCCGTCCCATAACTTCCTGCAACAATGACTAATTTATTTTGCTTCTGTTTTCCTTACTATATATACACAAAGATTATAAATTATAAAAAAATCTAAGTCTAAGATGGTGTCTTGATAACATAAAATAAAATTTTTAAGATAGAAGAAATGCAGTACAGAGTTTAAATAGGAAGTATTGTTTCTAGAGTAACCTGAAAGAGAGATCCCACTTTAAAATCAATGGCAGCCATAGATTCAATAAATATAGTCATTGACCCTACTACCTATGGGCCACCTGACTTCCTTTTCTCTTCAAGAACATCTCCTTTCTCCTGGTTGATTAGCAAGGTTTGTAACTTGCTATCTTTCTGTTCTACACTGGAGAATTCCAGTGCTGAGTATGGTGGGAAGAAATCAAGAAAAGCACAGATCCCGAAAAATGTCCTGTACCCTGGGCCACTGCTGAGGTCAATGACATTAATTATTCAAAGGAAGGTAAGAGGAAACTTCTGAGGATAAATATCTTCCATATAATGGCAAAGATCACAGCAGCAGTCTGACCCTGATAGAGATTCATGCATTGTGATGAGGACTACTGCATTGCAATCCCTACTTTAAAAGAGTTTCTCTAATTATATAAATGTTACCACTTTGAATTAGACAGGAGACATCCACAGGACAGTTCCCATGAACGTGCAAGCATTGAAACATAACTTGATTAATTAACTCCTAGGATCTATCAGCCCAGCATCTGCCTTCTTACCAAGGTCCTGCAAGGACTCACTTGCATACAAAGAATCTGAATCTATGTTCTAATATTAATTGGAATCTGTTCTCTTTCAAATATCATTAACTCTTATTGCCTACCACAAACACATTTTGGGACAGCAAATCTCAGAAGTCACTGCTAGGCTTTTATTTGTTTTTATTCTTCATAAAGAAAATACAAAAACAATTTATTAAAGAGACTATCTTTGTTCTAGCGAACATGTTTGGCTCCTTTGTCAAAGATAAGGTGGCTGTGTGTTTGCAGTTGTGTCTGCACTTTCTAATCTGTTCCACTGATCCTCAGGTCTGTTTTTGGCCAATAGCATGCTTATTTCATCACAGTAGTTTGTAGTATAATTTCAAGTCAGAGACTGTGATGCTCCCTGCCTTGCCTTTGTAGCCCAGAATTGCTTGCCTATTCTAGGTCTCTTCTGGTTCCATATTAATTTTAGGAATGTTTTCTCTAGCTCTGTGAGGTATGCTAATGGCATTTTGATTGGGATTGCCTGAAAGCTGTATAACAGTTTTGGGAGTATGGCCATTTTCACAATTGTTGGTTCTTCCTATCCATGAGCAAGAGATATCTTTCCATTTTCTTGTATCTTCTTCAATCTCCTTTTTCAGAGTACTGTAGTTTTCAGTGTATAGATATTTTACTTCTTTTTTTACAACTTCTTAAGTATTTTATTTTTTGGATGCTATTATAAAGGGTGTGGTTTCCTTAATTTATCTATCTGTGAATTTGTTGCTTGTGTACAAGAATGCCATTGATTTAAAACATCATACCATAGCAATATATGCACGCCCATGTTTATAGCAGAACAATTTGTAATTGTTAAATCTTGGAAAGAACCCAAATGCCCATCAACTGAGGAATGGATAAAAAAGATGTGGTCTTTTTATACAGTGGAGTACTACTCATCCATAAAGAAGGACAAACCGGAGACTTTTACAGGTAAATGGATGCAACTCAAGACCTTACTCATAAGTGAAATAAATCAGACCCACATTTGTAAACCTCATGTTGTCTTCCTAGTGTGAGAAGCTGAAAAAGTAAATAACATCCAAAATGAACAGCAGATATTGGAAATAAGGAAGAAACTGTCCACCCAAAAAGAAAAACTGTGAAGGGAGAAAGGGGAAAGGAATAAAGGGAAAAGAAAAAAAAGTTATATATGTATACACATACAAGATAGTTAAAATAGTCATACAATTATTATTGCTCAGTTCATTGAAAAGAAAAGTTTGTGCCAATATTATTTGAACAATATTTCATGCCTATATCTTGTACTCAGAACAACTATTATAAATATAACAGTACACAGTGTATTAATTATTGTTACTTTCCTACTAGTCTGATTTGAAACTCTGTTTTAGAGTTGTTTTTAATTTTTTTCCCTTTAAAATAAAAAAAGAAAATACAAAAAAATGTTAAATTTAGGTTCAAACATTAAAGCTCTATAATAAAAAGTATTTCCACTGATCTCTTTAATAAGACTTTTATTGAAGTGCAGTTAATATAGGGAAACCACAGTTCCACTTGAAATGAACCAGATATTTAATCAAAGAAACAGGTCAAGTGTTGTTGCCTCCCTTACTTGTATGTGGTATGAACAATGTCCCTAAAATAGCTTCTCAGGAGATTACAGCATTATTACATAATTGTATTAAACAAAGAATAACCTGTTGCTTCTAAAGCACTGTTCTTATAAATAATTGTTCTCCATCGATTCCCAGTACAATTCCCCATCTAAAGAAATAACATCCCAAATATCAAGGGTGTTTTTCAGCTTCATTTTGTTTTGCTTGCGTTTTGGAGCCCTCTCTGTCCACTGTGAACCACCTCACTGATTATTCTTATCGCGTTATGAACGTTTATGATGTTGACCTTGGCAACAGGAAACCAGCATGCCCTTTTGTGGACTGTTAACTAAATCCCCACTCTAAAAGGCCAAACAGCGAGGGCCCGCTCTCAATTCAGCCCAACACACGTCCTCTAAAAGTCTAGCAAGGGGCTCTGCTATCGAGAACTAATTCCTGATACTGCTTGCCTTTTTGAGACTGCACTCTAGAACCTAAGTTCTATTCTCTTAACTGTCCTTTAGCTTTCCCAAAGATGGTACTTTTGTGGAAGGTAAAGCAATTTCAAATACTCACATACCAATTCACACTTATATGCATCAAAAGGCTAGGTAGAGAGACTGTGAAAACCTCTAAGAAGCATGCTTTCAGCTTTCTACTTGGTGTTGTGCAGCAGAGAGGACCTAAGGTACCTGTCTGGCACCACAGCTGTCTCAAGCAAACTCCGTTACTTACTTACTAAAAAGGGTTCCTGTAACCCTCCAGAGATCATCCTAAGCCAGGAGCCAAAAGCTGTCACCTTGTCTCCCATTCAGGTTTTCTGTTTCCTCACCTCATTTTTAAATATTTCCAAATCCATCCATCCTGGAGAAGGTTGGTCACGCTGGTCTGGACAGGACTCATCCTAAAAGTAGTGCTTTGTTCTTGCACGTGTCCATCTGGTGCTTCCATTATCCAGGTGTCTACTTAAATGTTCCCCATCAGAGAGGCTTTCCTTGAACACTCTTTAACAGGAAAACACACACACACACCAAGAACTAAGATGCACATATTTCTGTCCTTCTCAACCTTTGCCCTGGTTTATTTTTATCGTACCACAGGCCATCACCTGGTGTTTTATTTATTTCTGTGTTATACCTCCCTTTCCTAGAATGTAGGCTATATGTCTGTCGTGTTCACTGCTGTGTCCCAGGAACTATCTGCCAGGTAATGGTGTCTGACAAATAGGAGACACAATAATCATTGTGAAATGAATGAGTCAATGAATGGATGAATGACTCCAGCTGTAAAATGGAAAGGTTTGGCAAATGACCTATGAGTTTTCTCTCAGCTCTACCCATTCTGAAATTTTTAACTGTTCACAGATCACTTGATTGATATTTAAATGATGTATGCCTTCTTTCCAAGCAAGATTTAAAGTAGCTGCATGCTCTGTGCTTCTAGTTTTTATAGTTCTTCAGGTTATCTTCTGTTTTGAAGCATCTGCTTTAGAAGCTAATAGATGTTCAAGCAGTGGTAACTGGTCTGTCAATAAGACAGGCATATGGGATAAGATAAAGTGTTTATTTCTAACTACTAATGTGTCTAACTTTAATCTGAACTTGCAAAGCTATCATCAATAACAAAAAAATAACGTTAGCTAACACTGATTGATTAAATGCCAAATATACAAAATACTAAATTTTTAAAAGGACCCTTATGGGGTATCTACCAATGTTAACTGCATTTTACATTTGAACCAACACATCCGGAAATGGGGGAGCAAAACCTGAACTCTTGCCTTCATGACCCTCAAGCTATCCTGCTACTGTTATTCTTTAGACCTCTGGTTTCATTCATTCCTCTTCTTATTGCTAATGCCTACTAGAAATAATATTTCTCCAGGGCATAGTATGTGATATTTTCAAAATCTTCATCTTTTCATCTTTCTTTTTTTCCAGTTCTCTCTTCCCTCTGTTTCCCATGGTAGGCTTTGATTTTCAGGAAGTTCAGATGCATCAACCAGATCAAACAAGGAGAGCATCTTTATGAAGAGGGTAGACACTAGGAAAGGTGAATAGGATCCCAGTACAATGGGTCATAGATGAGTAAACAACTGCAACCCTCAAACCATGGCCATCTGCATTTGATAAGCTCAGATCATCAGAGGAAGAGCACTGCCTCACCTCTTCAGTAGCAGTTCACTTGCATCTCAGTTCCTAGAGCCACCTGATAGGAAGTACAGCAAGATAGAGGTGGGACACATGTACATCACACAATGCAGTTTACACTAAGAGAAAGGATGCTGCTTTGCTGTTGCCTGTCACACAGCCTCGGCTAACTCTTCTCTCCGTCTCTATTCCTACTTTGCAATCCTGCAGGCCTTTCTTCCAAGAGCTATTGTGGATGTCCATAGCATTTGTACATTTGCATTTTGTAAGATCCTTCTGGCAGCAGTAAAGGGAATATACTCAAATAAAAATAAACTGTAAAGTAAGGTGTGATAGTTAACTGTTGGGCAACTTGAACAAGAAAAAATGCCAATTGATTGGATTAGCGTACTTCTGGGAATGGCTGAATGGATTTACTGAAGACAGAAGACCTATGCTGCGTGTGAGGGGCACCAACCAATAAGCTTATATCCTGGATCAAATAAAGGGAGACAAAAGAAGGAAGTCTGGTTTCATTTTCTTCCAAGGAGTTCTAGTTTTTGCCATTGCTCCCAGCGCAGACCCTTCAGCCTTCCAGTGTACACACTTCAGATACCCCCAGAGCTGCAGTGAGCTCCAGCTCTTACACTTCTGACTGGATTTTGCAGCCATTCAGAATGCAGACAGCCCTTTACCTTCTTCCACAGTTGGCTCTGCAGGCAGCCACTGGGCGTCTACTCTATCATTACATTAGAACCGCTACTCTAGTGAGCCCTGACTAATAGGGTATATTAGACTTCTAGTTAGGAAAATGAGAGGCAGTGTCAGTAAAAAGCAGAGCTGAACTTGAGCAGTGACAGGGAAGCAGGATGGAGTTCTGAGCTTTGAGCCAGGGTTGTGCAGCAGAAGGGCCTGTGGAACCTGGCCAGCACTGCAGCTGCCGCAAGCCGACTGCATTCCCAACTTTGACATGGTCAGCTCAGCAGGGTGGTCATCGCTCCTTCATCTCTCTGTACACCTCCTCCCTGACTCCTGTAGCCACGTGCTTCAACTCTCACTTCTAATTCAGCTCTCCCTTCTCTTTTAAATTCACCTTTGGGCATGGCTGCAAGCATCTACAGGGCCTCTGCGTGACAGCACAAACAAATGTCCAAAATGACCACAAAGGTTTATATTCCACAACTGAGACCAATCCAAAAAACACTACCATTCTGCACCCCGAGTTGCTAGAATTCATTTAAACCTTGCTGCGAATGACTGGTAGTTTAAAACCTATATAAATATTAGTAGTCCCAAATTCCAGAATAATTATTTCAGGCAGGAAATACCATGCCTGAGTCCTCACCTTGCCATGGCTAATGGAAATACAATCATTGCGTTTCTCCACAACATCAGAACCACAGGGGACCTAAAGCAGGGGAAGGGGAAAGGAAGGAGGGAGAAGGAGGGAAGGAGAGATGGAGGGAAGGATGGATGGAAGAAAATTCTGAACCAGATAAATTTAAGAATTGCTGCATCTGCTCATCCCTTCTTGATGTATCTTTGATGTTTACATCAACATGTCAAGACTCTGAGAAGTCCTACATTAAATAAAACTATTTAAAGGAGCATTTCCCAAACACTGAAGCCATTAAAGCAGTTATCAACTTGGAAAATCTAGCCTGAATGCACTTCACCACATCCCTATAGTAGAAGTATGGGGCATTATTTCCTACAGAAAGTGGTAGAAAGAGCTGATAAGCACAATTAAGAGTCACTTAGCAAATGATAAGTTGCTGCCTTGAGACTTGTCAAGTGTGAGCCATATATAGACCATTGTTCCATTGGTCCGCAGACTTCCTTTCTCAAAATAAGCTCATGCTGTTGCTTACACGAAAAGGATGAAGTCATTCCCCCAGCCAATGCAGAGTAAAATAGACAGGAACAGGCAGAGGGAGAGAGAGGGGAGCAGGAGGAAGAGGGACAGGAACAGGGAGAGAAATGAGACAAAGGTCTTCCCCAGATTGAGGTAAGCTACGACCTAATGAGGCTCATGCCCTACAGGCCCTTAGAGACAGACCTAGTCCTATTTGATGTCATCACATAGTTTTACAAAATTTGACAGAAATTATTAAGATGATTGCCTTTTTTCATGTTGATGTCATGTCTCTCACATTTTCTCCTGTGTGGAGTAACTTTGGTATAGTCATGAATCATGGTTTTTAGCTCAGTTGAATTACAGATGCACTGAGTTTGGGTTTAATAAAACACATTTGTGTACATTTCAGTCTTTTCTGTTGGGCTTTGACCAACAATTGCAATGTCGAAGAGACTTGCAGAAATGCACTTGTACCCACTGTGCTATCATTGTCTGAAATGCACAGCTACAAATGATACTGTAACATTAGCATGTCCAACAGTCTATCCAGCACAAGAATTATGTGGTCTATCAGGAAGAAACAAGGTTTAAAGCATAAGAATTCAGAAACTAATGTGCGTAATATTTTATACAGAAGATCCTGTTTGCCTGAATGCATGATCAAAATTGAAATTTTTCTCTTCTCAGAACAAACATAATAAAGCACAAAATAAATGCACCACTATGCATTTTTCCCATTTGTAATAACACTTCTTCTTTATGAAACCTACCAAAATTTCTATTCATAGGAAAAACTCATAGCTTCCACATTTTATGTATCTCAAGATATCTGTGTATTAGAATATCTAACACATGTTGCCTGATAAAGCCTAGTGGTTCTAGATAAAATAGCGTGTAATAATCATCATGAACACAGTGAAACAGACTGCAGAAATAGTACAGATATTCATTAATAAGTCACTGTATGTGGGAGAAAATTAATGTGATTTACAGTACTTTTAGCTGCACCAAATGCAGCAATAATTTAAAATGTATTGAACTACTTTGTCTATACTTTAATTTCAGATTCATTTTAAATTTTTCAGAATTATTGATAATATTAAAATTCAGTTGTGCTAAGAAGGAAAGAGCCAAACTATAAACTGAAAAGGAAGACTGGCAGAAGTTTTGATGTCACCAAAATAATTGCTATGTCACAACGGAAACTAAAACTTGTGACTCAGTACCTATGAACAAGAGAAAGGGAACTATACCAGGGCCACCTAAAACTGGAAATAAAACAGCAAATGGCTGAAGTACATCAAAAAGTTAATTAATAAAAATATTATGCTCTTTTTTCAGGGTTTTGTGATGATTTGGTATCTGTATACTTCTTTAGATGTGTAACGCCTGATTTCTATTTTATATAAATATTCACTTTTGTGTTAAATTTAGCATTTGCAACTTTGTATTCTTTCTCTAAAGAAAATCTCAGAAACTATAAAAGCCTCAGACTCATCACAACCTGGATCCACTCCCAAGTGATCATTTCTTAGACTTCAGAGAGTTGATTAACTCAAACAGAATGACCAGGTTCATTGTTTGGTAACATTTGCATATTAACCCAACTGCCAAAAGAATTAAATCAGAAAGGATCACACACATAGATACGCTAAAACATGCATTTCTAAGCCCCAAATCCTATCTTAGTATTAAAACAATTTCTTCATGTACAGAAAGCTCATAGGAGAAGATAATAGGCTCTATTGTGCAAATTTCAAGTTTTCCACATTGGGAACGATTCCATAGGATGATTTGGACACTAGATATCTCAAGGTTTATTTATAAAGTTGTGTCTGTGTAGATATGACCTACTAGTTATAAAAACCAGTTTCAAGAGGGCAAACCTCTAGCACTTACTTATAGCCATATTCATAAGCAAAATGAGAGAAAGCTGATGTGTGCTTGGTGGCTTGTGGCCAGGATGCTAGCAGTGGATTGGCAGGGGCAGGTGAAGTCCCTACAGTTGATCACAGGTCTTTCTCTGTTTAGGGAAATTCTAGACACTTAGAAAAACCCCTGGAACGTACTACTCTCCCTCTTACTAACCGTGATCTGCACAGAACAATTACCTACTTTCTTTGCAGCATTAAATAAGGTGCTGTGTGGAGTTCTGGTGATGTGAAAAGTCTTTCCTAGGGACTTCAATTTGTTCTAAACAGCCATGGGTGTGACTCAGCAAAACCAAATTGCTTTCTTCTCTTGCTATCCCCGTCTCTCTTCCATCAAAGCAATGAGAACACTAAGAAAATGAAGAAAAAGAAAAACACTCTTCCTAATAATTCAATAGGAATAATAAGGCAGAGTACCTTAAATTAGAATTAAAATTCTTGTGTTTTCAACCTGCCAGTCTCCTTCAGTACTGATAGATCATTAAAAATAAGCACACGTATCCCATCTGCAAGAATTGATCTCCATAATTAGCTGGTAGTTCATGCTACACTCACAGAAAGCTATTAAGAGCCGTGACAACTCAGCAACGTTGTGGTGCCCCTTCCATTTTCCACTGTTATGTTGATGAGCAATTGAAATGGCTGTAATTAAAATGATTCTGTAATTCTATTTTTAGTAGATCTGTTGACTGTCAAAATTAAAGATATAATGGCAATAAAAAGTAACCTGACATGGTGAATAGCGTACTTAGAAAACAGATGGAGCTCCATTCGAAGTCACATGGAAGATAAGTCTCTGAAGAGTAGATGATATGGCCCATTCTCCAACAAAGTTTGTTGAAATTTCCTACTCTATATAATGTGAATTATTTTTGAACTGCTCTGAATTCCTCATGTGACAAGTAGATCATTAACTATATTAAGTACTCTCATTTGGACAATGAAATCATATTAGCCCTGTGCTAGCAGGTAGACTTGGATTCAGTGACAGTGTAGGCTGTGACCCCCAAGACTCCCAGGGGGAGGGGGGCTGAAGTGAAGACTGGTGCCAATTTGAGGTAACTGATCTGCTGATCACCTCTCCCCAGTGCTATAGTTTTCATGTGATCCCAAGGGTACATGTGCTACAAGTGTGGTCCAAGTGAGATGATGTTAGGAGACTGTAGAACCTTTCAAAGGTGGAGCCTGAAGAGAGGTGGTTAGGTCATTGGAGACCCAGGCTTCAAAAAGGATAAAGCCATTATCATGGGACCCTGGTTAGTTCCCACAAGAATGAGTTGTTACACACACACAAAAGCAAGAGGTCCCTTCGTGAACTCTGGCTTCAAGCCTCACCACAGGATCTATTCTGCACATTCTCACACCATTGTGACTTGTGACATCACACACGAGACCTCTCTACACATCAAATCAAGGTGCTCCATGATCTTGGACAAAGATGTGACCTAAATAGACCTCTTTTTTATAAAGCTTCTGGACTGAGATATTTCATGACATCAGTTGCAAACAGAATATACCTGTTATGGTTTGTGTCTGGATGTCCCCCGAAATCCTCATGCAGTCATGGTGTGGGCTTCTACAGTTTATTGATCCATGGTCCAATGCTGGGATTATGGGTGTGAGAGGTATACCAGCTCTGGGGCAGGTAGTTTGCAAACAACATAAGGGAGGGAAAGAGGCTGCTTACCACTGCTCCTTCCTTTTGCTTTTGTTGCTTTTGCTGTTTTCTGCCACAGCCATGAAAGGTTGCCCTGTGCCATGTGCCACTCTGCCTTGGAGCCAGCTGAGTATGGACAGAAATCTCCACAAACTATAAGCTAAACAAACCTTTTCTTCCTTAATTTTGGGAGTCAGGTATTTTGTCTCAGCAACGAGAGAAAAGTAACTGAGATAATACCCAATTAGCTAATAGTGTCTGGCAGCCCAGCAGTTCAACAGCTACCATGCATGGCAAAGCCAACCAGTCCTTCCCAACACAGCTCCTGGACTCCAGGCCTGAGAGCCATCATCTGTTCCAGATTCCCTCCCTGCAGGGAGAGGAACCTTCAAGCTGTCCAACACAGATGGCTATGTTCTCTTCACCACCATCTTAGGGGATCTGGGGAATTGCTTTAGGCAGCTGAAACATAGTCACAAACAAGACAGGCATCAAGAGAAAGAAATGATTCCCCCAGTGGAAACTAATGTATAAGAACATGCTCTAGTCATGGCAATGATCACTATTATACTGCACAAACTCGTGTCAACACACATCTATCAATGTCAGCTTGGCCTTCTTGTTCTGCTTCGAACAGAGAAGGAGACAATCCCAGTTCTGACAGCTATCCATCACGCGCCTTATTTTTCAGTTTGAGCAAGACGGGGGAAAATGATGACCTTGAAGCATTTGTGAGGTATAATCTAGGTCTCCTTTATTTCCTCTCTAAAGAAGAGTTTCTCCATAACACTCACTCTTTTTAATTCTTTTTGGCAACTCCAAAGATCTTCATAAATACAGGCTATTATTTTAATCTTGACCACTACTGCTAACTCCAAATTCAAAGCCTTGGATTTTCTTTAGACAAATTCATATTATTTCAGGAGAAAACTGAAAAACCATTCTTGATGCCTAACAATCTAATGTATCCTCATAGAGTTACTCAATGTTAGGAAATCCCAGTT
This sequence comes from Chinchilla lanigera, assembly GCF_000276665.1. Lineage (NCBI taxonomy): Eukaryota > Metazoa > Chordata > Mammalia > Rodentia > Chinchillidae > Chinchilla > Chinchilla lanigera. The sequence goes on from NW_004955494.1 coordinate 6,543,576, forward strand.
AACATATCCAGTTGGATGAAAAGCTTATACACGAGACCATAGCTTAATCCTTACTGGGACAGGAAAATGATATTTTTTCTTTGTAAGTCCATGTATTAAATAAATAATAATTAAATGATATTTTAGTTGTATGGCTGTCAGTCCTGGGAAAAGGAAAAATGGTTGCCCCATTCTCATTACAGAGTCTTTCTGAGGACTTTCAGATTAACCTTCTAAACAAGCAGTGAGAATGTACCAGCCACCAGCCCTCAGCTTGTGTTTAAGGCAACCGTGATATACCCTTCTTCTCCCTAGGATGCTCTTACCTCCCTGTACTTATTACTGCCTATAACAAAGAAGGTTCTTTTCTAGTGTCAGTGGTTAAGGCTATGTACCATAGCTGTGTGATCCTGGGCATATTACTTTCCTTTTCTGTGAAGAAAGTTTCTTTCTATAAAATAGAGATTATATTGACATATACTTCACAGAACTGTCACAAAGCTTAAATGAATTAACTCATGTAAAGAACTTAGGGCAGGGGCTGGGGATCTAGCTCAGTTACACAGCACCTGCCTGGCAAGCACAAGTCCTAAGTCTGATTCCTGGTACCAAAAAAAATAAATAAATAAAGAATTTAGGGCAACACCTGACTAGCATTCAATAATATTATTGCTAACAACTGGTGGAGAGCAAATAGCTAATGTTCTAGGCCAAGGGTCAGCAAACATTTTTGTAAAAATCCAGACAGTAAATACTCTGGACTTCATAAATTATACAGCTTCTGTAGTGACTACTCAACTCTGCCATTTATTTTAAGTACTATGTCAATAATATGTATTTATATTTAATTATGTTCATATTATTTTATAATTCAACACATCTTGTGCTGCAATGGACATATGACATGCATACATCTGGCTGACTATCTTAACTAGGGCTTATTGTTGCGGTAGGGCTTATATTACAAACATCCTGAAAAATGCTAGGGCTTATTTTTGACTAAGATCTTACTTTGGGGGAAATATACTAACAATAGCTGTAGAGAATAACATATAAATAAATGAGTCTGGCTCTCCCAAGAGATCTTTGCTTACACATTGGCCTGCTGGCTAGATCTGATCCTTATACTAGACTAATAGTTCACTAGAGTTGCTCTAATCTATAGACCACCAGTCTAGAAAAGATTGAATTTCAGAGCTATGTATCTTGCAAAAAACATTCCTAATTCTTGCCTCAAGTTTTACATGGATTTGTCAGTGTCAAAATTTTTACCTTGTTACTCTTGACCCTGTATATAACCTAGGTGGGCTGTGATATTTGTTACCTCTGCTAATATTTCACACCTTTGCTTTGTCCCTTAATTTTGTAATACCGATATAGACTGCTTTTTAATCAAATTGAGCCTATCCATTCATCCATCAGTTTAGGTCATTGTTTTCATCATTGATTTATGACTATTCACAAAAGTTGAAGTGCAGAAGTTCTGTGCTGGGTTCTAGGAATAGGAACCAGAATAGGACCTTCTTAGATTCTGCTTTGAAAAATTCTGCTTTTAAAACAAGCCAATACACTGTCACAGCAATATGACGGTATTATCTACAAACATGCTGAAAACACCATGTGTGTCCAGAAAGGGAAGTTTCTTGCTCTTTGCCTTCTAATAATGTGTTCTTTTAACTAGTGAGCATTGAGCCCATTCAGGAAAATAATTAGTTGATAGTTTCTATGGCCAGATCTCAAAAAGCACTAAGAGGTTGGTGATAAAAAAGAAATCCAGGACTGATGGCTTGTATGTGGGCGTATAGCCCCAGCAGTCTGGGAAGCAGAGGCAGGAGAATCACTGCCCTATCTAGACAACTTGACAACTTAGTGAGACTCTGTCTCAAAATAAAATTTTTAAAAGGCCGGGGCATGTAACTCAGTGTAAAGGCATTGGGCTCAATCTCCAGTACAAAATAAAAGCAGTCTTCTCTGTTTGTGTGAGTTTGACCTTTCCAGATTCCACATAAAGATGAGTTCATTCAGTTTTTCTTTCTGTTCATGGTCACTGCATACATATGTCAAAGCACCACACTATTCCCTTCAAGCATATTTAAATTCTCTTTGTTGATATTTCAAGAAAGCTGAGAGATAGAAAAATATTAGTAAGGCAGGTAGGAACATGGTTACCAAGAGGAGACCACATGAGGACACAAAACACCATCCTACTTGCCTAGGGCATTCACTGGAGACCTGAGAGAAGAATGAGAGGATGCACATTGTAAAAAGACAGTTCTAGATGTCATCAGAGGAAGAAAAGATTTGATGGAAGGAAATCAAAGAGAAAATTATTGACAAATAACAGGTGTCTGGATTAAGGTACAGCCAAAAATTGCAGAGAAAGGAATGAATTTAAAGGGCATTAGGGAAGCAGAATTATAATTCTTTGTAACTATTCAGATACAGTTGATATGAAAATAGAGTTCTAGATGGTACATTGTGGGGTTCTGCATTATGTGACCTGTGATATGAATAAACTGAGGTATCATTAATATTATAAATACAAGAAGAGTTATGTTGTGGTTTAGATCTAAAGTGTTCCCCAAATTCTCCTGTGTACAGAGGTAGAGGTTTGGGAAGATGATCGAATCAAATGGGTGTTCTACTCCTCAGTGGATTAATCCACTGATGAGAGTTCATAGCTGAATATGCAAGTAGGAGGTAGGGCCCAGGTAGAGGCAGGTCACTGGAGTCATGACCTGGAAAATGTATTCTTGTCCCTAGATCCTTCCTTCTTCCTCTCTGTGCCTCCTAGCTGCCATAAGTGAGGCAATTTCCTTTGCCATGACCTTCCACCAAGTCATTTCTGCATGGGAACCAGTTACCCATGGACTGAAACTTCTGAAACTGTAAACCAAAAGAAACCTTTCCCCCTATAATTTTCAGGTGCCTGGTATTTTGTCTTAGCAACAGAAAGTAACTAATGCATGGTACAAGTTTGGATAGAAGACAGTAATTTTACATTTACTCAGTCTGAGATGACTTTGGGTCTTCTAGTAAGGATGTTAATAGTCAGTTAAATGTATGGATTAAAAGCTCAGAAGACAGGTGTGCGCTGGAGCTGTAGATTTGGAAACTGTCAATAAATGAGGAGGGGTTGATGCAATAAGAACTGAGAGTGATAAGAAAAACGTGCAAGGTGGAAGGAAAAAGGGGCTGAGTTTACTCCTGGTTTTCAGGAGCACCAACATGTAAACTCTGTACCTTCCTCTTTCCAGTACAACATCATCATCCTCTAGTGGCTTACACTTCTTCTCCTGCAACACTGCTCAGCCTGCCCCTCATGGCAAAGGCCTTTGCTACCACCACGATCAACCCAGAGTTCATACTGTTTCTAAGGAAGTCAAATTCCAACTTCAAATGCCTTCAAAGAAAAGTGTGAAAAATTAACTAAGTAACTCGCAAGGTATCAGCCCAATCACAGGTAATCACAAATTTGTTGATGAATGCCAATTAGTTTACTCCAGCTGCTGTAACAAAACACCACAAACAGGGTGAGTTAAATATGAAATTTAGATGTCACAGAGTCCTGGAGGAGTAAAATTCCACCATCAAGTTTCATCAGGATTGGTACCTCCTGAGAGCTTTGCAAGAAAAGAATCTGTTTGGTGCTTCTCAGCAGCTTCTAACAGTTTGCTCTCAAGCTTGAGCCTGTGGAAAGATCACCCTGCTGTCTATCTTAGTGCACATGCTATTCTCCCTGTGTTCATGTGTCTGCGTCCAAATCTCCTTTTCTTATGAGGATATTAGTTATACTGGATTAGACACAACCCTTAATGATATCTTCCTTAGTTAACTAATTATATAAATCTATTTCCAAATAAAGTCATATACCATGTTATTGGGGTCTAGGACTTATAAATTTTAGTGGTTTTTTGTTTTTTTTGTTTTTTGTTTTTTTGTTTTTTCTCCTGTACCGGGAACCAAACTCATGACCTTGCGCTTGCCAGGCAGGCGCTTTGCCACTGAGCTAAATCCCCAGCCCCCTAGGACTTATAAATTTTAGGAGGACACAATTCAACTCACTACAACTGCTGAGTGCCATCCATTTGTCTAGAAGTTGTCACTGTGGGCTAGTAATGTAGCTCAATGGTAGAATGCATACCTAAATGCATAAGATCCTGGGTTCAGTCAAAAAACACTATTTCTTTTGTAAATTAATATGTGAGAATAAACTGGAAATTTTGGAAATGATTATGGATATTATCTCCTATAAAACATTAGTAACTTATACCCATTATGTCAAAATGATTAAGGGTTACATAAAGGACCCTTCAGTACCCGCCTGGCAAGCGCAAGGTTGTGAGTTGGATTCCTGGTACCAGAAAAAAACCATAAGGACCCTTCATAATCCAAATGACAATGATACAGACACCACTCTATGGTGTGATCACCATGAAACTTCCTACTTACAATACATGGGATCAGACTTTCAGCAAGTGTGCCTGTCAGTGTTTTAAGGCTTCATGATCGTCTACACCATTACCCTCACAGATTCTGTTACAGCTTCATAGAAAATGTCCTCATTCGGCTCTGACTAAAGACTCAGCTAGTCCTTGAGTAATCATCAAGGTATCAGACTATCCCTGGCCCCAGTGTCATGACGTCCCCAGAAACTGAGTTTCCACAGAATCATTTTATAGCTGCTTGTAGTGGATTGATAACTGGTGGTCAACTTGTAACCCCCAGCTGAACTGAGTGAGTGGTGCTGGGTGTGGGAGGCCCACCTGAGGACTGTTGCCAGCAGCATAAGAGGCAGACCTGGAGAAGAAGAAGCAGGCTGTTGGGAGCTGAGAGAAGCTGTTGGGAGCTGAGAGAGACCGTGGGGAGCTGGCTTCCTGATGAACTTGGCT
>NW_004955494.1:6548956-6595748 GCF_000276665.1 Chinchilla lanigera
CCAGGCCCTCAGCTGGATTCCTTGGTCTTAGTGTGTGGACAGATTTCCTGCACTCTTTTGTATACTGTTCTTTGGGTGACTTATAAATAATCATATAAAGTATGTGTCCTGTATTATGTTGTTCCCCTTGCAAAAATAAGCCACCCCAAACCAACACACTGCTGGTGTGGGTGGGTGCAAAGGCATCTCAGGATGTCTGCATAATCCTATATTCCAGCACTAGTTTCCTATACCACACCATCTTGCCGTGTTCCTGAGCCACTATTTTTAATGAAATCCAGCCCTCTGCTTTGTATTGGCTTCAAAGCTTCTTCTCAACAACTTAGAAATGAATTTGTAGATACTGACATACCTCTAAATCCCATTCCCCACCTGAGGAAAGGGATCAAAAGCTCAGCCTTCCTTTTGATCCATGTGACACAATGCTATACTCAGAGCCCTTGAGGTGATTATATTTTCCTCCAGTTTCTTTCAGGGAATCTTCATTCAAATGAGGTTTTGCCAAATAAAACCAGGGCAAACCCTTTTAGTTTTACTGTGTCTCTGCACATTCTCCTACTCTGAAACCTATCCCCATCCATACAACATCTCCCTCACAATATAATTATAAGTATTTGTGTAATGTTTTAGATAATCCTATGAGGAAATATAATCTGTTAATCCCACGAGGTAGCTACAGTCGCTATGAGCTTCCATCCAGGTGACAGGATGGCTACAACATGGGCTTCAAATACTAGCATATTTATTATTTATTATATTTGAAGAGTCATAAATCAGTTGACCTATTAGCCTCAATATAATTGGGGTGGGAAGCAGAAGGTTCCCTTGCTTTCATTTAAAATCCTTTTCTCCTCTTCCTTTCCAAGCTAATTCAAAAGTTCATTTAGATTCTCCTCATAATGTTTGTAAAATATATCAGAATCCCCACCTTGCTAGAAACAGAATAGGGACAATAAGTAGTTTGACATAAAACCCACTCCCTGACTCAGAGCCAATAATGCTATAATAAATTTTAAGTGCAAAATTCTTAATGTGAAGTTGTTGCCAAGGCAGAGAGGACATATATTGTGAGTCACTGAAGAGAAAAATTACAAAGGGCCTGGGTTGGCTGAATTTAGCTGGGTTGTTAGCCATGGGACAGAGGGGGAAAATAAGAAAGTGGAGTTCTAAAAGATGAAACATCTACTTTTCCAGAAATTACTCACTGTTCAGGGACATGGATGGTAGGTGGCAGATGACCCTACAAATATCCAGGATGACCTAGTGAAATGCGTTTGGTTTAGGGGAACAGAAGAGATGATGGAGCCAGCAAAGCAAGATGCCTTGGAGCATCTTTCATAGTGCACATCAGCAAGCTGTGACCATCTGCGAGGTTTTTGTGCCCTCCAGCCAAAACCAAAAAAAAAAAAAAAAACTAAGATCCAAATGGTGAGGACAGGCAAAAGTGCCAATGCCACAAAGAAGAGCCTAGGGGATGACAGAACAGTGACGGTGGGAGATTCTGGAAGAGACTGCGTAATGTCTCAAAACCAAGGAAACCTTGTATTCCTCACCAGGGAGAAACCTCAAGCCCACTGCTTTGACCTCCTTTTGCAACCGAGACTCCCACTATCCGCACCCCATCCTGTCTCCATCCATGGTCACTCGTGTGATGAAATAGCTTCCTGTCTGGGTACCTGGCCCACTTTTCAATCATCCTAATAGAAAATCACATTTCTCTGTGGATGAGAGCAGCATACAAATAACAGACTTTTGCTCCTTACCACTCTTGGAATGGTCTGCAGTGTGCTTACCGGCTCCTTCTCTACTCCTGACATTTTCTCATTTCTTTACTCTGACTTGAATCATTTGAAATCACTCTTCAACCAGTTTGGGAGAGGAGTCAGTAGCATGTGCTGTGAATTTTCACTTGAACTTTCACAGAAGGCAAATCAAACCAGCAAATGAAGGCTTCTTTGAGTATCCCCAGCCCAGGAGAACTAAGTAACATGAATACTGGCTTATTACTCACCTCTCTTCTCCATGGTATATAGTATCTTCAATCGAACGATCAAAAGCCAGACTTTAAACTACACAGCAAAGGGGATGGGAATTTGTCTCAGCGGCACAGCGCCTGCCTGGCAAGCGCGAGGTCGTGAGTTTGATTCCCGGTACCGGAAAATAAATAAATAAATAAATAAACTATACAGTGAAGCCTAAGTTTGCACTCGGTCCCTCTCAGTGGCTCATCTGTAAGGAAGCAGACCTGGTAAGGCTGTTTCCAAAAGCACCAAGAACCCAGAGGTAAAGTTTCAGGCAATGAAGTCTCCTCTTGCAGCCATTCTTCTACTCCTTTTCATTCCTGGGATAACCACAGCAACACATCAAGTAGCTACTAAAAATGAGACAAGAATGCTGTATTTTATTGGGTTTTACACAGATTAAATGAAGTTGAAATAAATCAGAAAATACAAAAGGATTTCAATCTCTTCTTTCTTCTAAGTAAAAAAAAGGGCAAAAGCGCTGGAAGCTGAAGATTTTTGGTGTCATACAGATGCTATTGACCAAACAATTTAAAAAGATGTCCCAAAATGCAAACGTAAGCAGTTCCAGCTCCAGAGAGAAATGCTGCTGAGGGCCTTGTCCAGCACAGCCTGGCTCCTGCCTCTGTTTTCTTCTCTTCCTCTTGGCTGCATTCTCCGCTCTGTACTGCCACGTGCTCAGCGCCTCTGCTCCAGCACACACTGTGGAATGATGAGTCCTTTCCAGGTTCACAAGACATACCAGCAAACTCATATTTCCTAGCTCAATCTGAGTGTGGGTGCCGATTGTTTCCACTGGCCCAGGAGGTCCCACTGGACCTTTGTTACTCAACCTTTCCTTGTGTGTGTTTCCAACTCCAGTGTTCCTGCTGTCCGTCCTCCAGACTCTGCTCTGATGAGCTCCCACGGCTTGCTCTCCCCTGTGCTCCTCTTATGTGTCTTTGCCAAGGCCCCATCCTTAGAGTGCCAAATTCACACATAAATTTTCTGACTTCTTTAGCCCTTAACCCTATTCAGAACCACCTGCCTGGAGAATTTCCAGTTCTTCCTCAGTGCTACTCTACCCCACGTCCTGATAGAGAAAATGATTTATGAATTTCCCAAGGATTGCTTAGTATTACGGGTTTGTGGATATTTGCTAAGAGGTAGCAATGGAAACATAAATCCACATGAGCATTCTCCACCTTATTAGGGGGTAAGATGGTGGCCGTTAAGCAAATCTGCACAATAACTGAAGTGAAGCTATAAAGCAGGAAACGGGCTCACAATATTTGAAGACAAAGAATTCATTAATGAATATAAGCAAAGAAGTAAATTTTTTAAAACTTAAACAATTACATACTTTACACAATGGAGAGTGTAGTGGTTGATACATTGTGTCAGCTTGAGAATTAAGACTTTCAGAAGTTTAGCTAAGTGACTCAGCAGGGGGCCAGGTCCTCACTTTGTAAACATCCTGAGCCTGTGTAAGAGGAGGGCACAGAGGTGATGTGAGTGCTACACCCCCCTACGGGGAGAGGGTAGCCTGGTTACAACATAAGGGAGGAAATGAGGCTTGCTCTCCCACCTTTTTTTGCTCTTGTTGCTCTGGCTATCTTCTGCCACCTTGAACAGTTACCCCTCTGCCATGCCACCCTGCTTTGGAGGCAGTTGATTATGAACTGAAACCTCTACAAACCGTGAGCTAATGAAATCTTTCCTTCTTTAACTTTGGATGTAAGGTATTTTGTCTCAGCAACAAGAGAAAAGTAACCAAGACAGTTCCATATTGTTTCACATAAATAAATAAATAAACAAACTCAAGACACATATTTCTGGGGCAATTATTTTGATCTAGAATAAAAAACCACTTATGAGACACACAGAATTTCCCCTTGGCAGTGGCCAGTTATAAATGGGACCGTTATAAATGGCAGTATCCCCTCCTCTAAATCATCATCCAATCCCACTGTCATATGGAAGAAGTAGTTAAGGGGCTTGGTTCTATGGTATCTTATCGCTGACTTATCTCCTTTTTTCCTTGCTTTTAGCTTCTCCTTCTTCTCCCCTAAGAACTCAGGCCCTAGAAAGATATGCAGTTTGCCACCCATTTCAGAATAAATTCAGAGCCGATGACTTACCAGCTCAAAAATTTGTTCCAGACTAATAGAAATCCTGTTTCTGTCATAGTCTAACAAATTAGCATAAGAGAGAGGTGATGTAACTCTGCTGAAGAAGCTATCAGGGGACCTGAAAGCTGTATCAGAATGTGCTTCCTGACATCAGGAAAACTCTTCCAGACAGGAACTATACACATTATCAAAAGTTTCAAGGATTACTGCAGTCAGCCAAGGATGGGTATGCAATGAAAACTGAGTTCTTAAAATTGACCCTGGAAAAACAGTTACATTCAAGTGATTATAAAATGCTTTGCAAATCAACTAATGCAGTAGCTTTTTAAAAACAGGGGTGAGAGCACAAATACAGTTGTCTTTGGCAGTTTGTAAGAGAGAAACCCTAAATAACATAAATTGTTTATACCTGTAATTCAGACCTAAAGAGAATGTCCAGTGGTTATGTAAGAAAAAAAAATCTTAAAAATAAAAAATGTCGTGGTGTTTTGTTAACAGGAGAGTAGAAAATGGCACCCAAAGGTTTAAGACTCCTCTGGGGAGGTGACAGAAAGTGATCACTGAGGATTGATCAAGCCCCAATCCAACCAAATGGGAAAGAGCAGGGTGAAAGAATCTTCTTGGAGACCAGCTACAGTCACAGAGCTAATTCAAAGACAGAGGGGGGCTTTGTTCACTATAACCTAGAAAATATTTCACAGTGATAGGTTTCCATGGCTGGTGTCCACTATTAGCTAAAATTCTAAATTTTATTTTTTAAAAAAATAGAAATGCTTTCTGTTTAGTACTTGAGAATCTAATGAACTCTTTAGCTTTTTCCTGAAGATAAAATACAAATACAGTAAAACACAAATTTTACAAATGATTCTAGGGGATTCATGGACCATTGCTCAACAGTGAACCCACAATCATATATTTAAAATCTCTGCCTTAGACTAACTGGGAAAACGTGTTACGAAGATAGTAGTTGGTGGGAATGTAAACTATTAAGGAAATCAGTATGGAGATTTATCAAAGAACTAAAACTAGAAATTCCATTTGATCCAGCTGTCCCACTTCTAGGTATCTTTCCAAAAAAGTTAAAGACTTATGGTTTATATCTAGATATCCCCAGAAGCTTTATGTACTCATAGGAGGGGCTTTGGGGAGTGACTGTATCATGGGTGTGTGATACTGGATTAGTCCACTGATTTGTTTAACATAGTTCTGGTTGTGGATGATGGATTTACCGGAAAACACCCCCTAGGTATGGGTGACACCACCTCATAGGTTTGTAGCTTGGGTAGAATAAAAAAAGGAAAGAAGAAGGAGCTCTTGCTTCCACCTGCCTGCCGTGCCAGAAACTGATTCTCCTCCGCCTCTGCTCTGTCAACTGAAACCTCTACACATTGTGAGCTAAAATAAACCTTTTCCCCTTTAACTTGCGTGTGTCAGGTATTTTGTCCCAGCAATGAGAAAGCAAGACAGAGATATCATATTACAGTGACACATGATTACCCATGTTTGTGGCAGCATAATTCATAGTAGCTAAATCTTAAAGTGCCCTATATGTTTGTGAACAGATGACCAGATAAAGAAAATCTGGTATTTATGCACAATGGTATATTACGATAGCATAAAGAAAGATACACTTGAGTCATTTCCAGAAAACTGGTTGCACTTTGAGACCATAATGTTGTGAAATAAATCAGGCATGGAATCCACCTGGAGACCAGCTACAGTCACAAAGCTAATCCAGAAAGAGAGAGAGACAGAGAGAGACAGAGAGAGAGAGAGAGACAGAGAGAGTCCTTTGCTCACTACAACCCGAAATGTAAAGAAAGAGCAAAATAAAAGATAGATAATAACTTGAGATATATTTTTCAAATGGGAAGGGGATTGAGAGATTGAGGCAGGAGAAAAAGGCATGAAAAAAAGAATTGAGATGTGTTATGTACATTTACCAACTTCACCCAAGGACTGTAATCATTATGTAATGCAATGAAAAAATGAAAACTAAGAAAAAAGAATATTCTGGAATTTATGTTACTTTTGACTATTTATATTTGTTCCTATATTTTATTTTTATAATTATAAATATGATCACAATAAGAATTTGAGACCCCTCCTGAAAAAAAAGATAGTAGTTTCTTCCTAATATTTCAAAGGGTATAACTAAGAAGGGGGCTTGGGGTGTGATGGATGTACTGAAAGCCACAGCCAAAATCTGTGAAAGGCAATTGGACCTAAATGCTCACATATAGAAGGTAATCTCTGAAATATTCCTAGTGAATTATGACCTTATTACCAATCCACTAAAACAGTATCTCTAGGTCAGTAAGTGTTAGTACTTTATTTTTCTCTCTTTAGCCTCTCATGTATTTACTGCTTCTGCTTTTCTTTGTATTTCATTTGTTTTCCATCAACCTATTTCTCTCATTTCAATTGTTTTATTTTTCTTATCATCAGTGACCTCTACGACCAACTGTGAAGCAAAAGCCAGGACCATGTTTCTGCACAGCTATAGGAACCTGAATATATCAAGCTTTCTGAAAAGTTTTTCTCGCGTCACGAACTATGCCTGTGGAGTTTCACATACCAAGGCAGGATCACCCACAGCAAAACACAGGAATGAGACTGAACGTCTCAACGCTAAAGCATGAAGCCATCAGGCACGGTTTTCTGTCACAGTCTCTGAACTGGGCACATACTGACAAAGGATGGCCACTCTCTGATGACCTGGAAATGGCCATTGTAAAGAGAAGTGGTCAGCAGGCCAGACACAGAGCAATCAGTAATAAGCAGGCTTTCTGCAACAAATGCATCACTTAGCGTATGTGTAAAGTGGCAGAAGACTCAGAAAATAGCAGCAGTGGTGTTTTTATAGACAGAGTGGAGGACAGACATTTGTTGCCACCAGCCTTCTCTGCCATATCCCATACACTGAGCACAGGCAACAAGGTCATTTTCTACCACACGGGACTCATGCAAATTTTAGAGTACTGCTGGATTTTTCAAGCAGTTTTGCAACGGCAATGAAAAGTCTTGGGGACTGGATTATCATTATACATTCTAAGACAAAACAGTGTGCATCTAAATTGGGTTTGGTCAGGCAGCTGCTGAAGCACAGCAAAGCGCAGAGGAGAGAGAAAAATAGTAAACATGCTAGACCCAGTTTATGTCACTCCCCTGAGTGGTGCAAGCTTCAGAAATAACAGGAAGACTTTCAGGCACTTACTAAAGGCAAGGCAGTGTTGCACACCATAGGCAGGTAATTCTCAAATCCAACAGTCCAGAAAAATTATCTAAGTGAGATTTTAAAAAAATTAGATCCCTGACACTCTCCCTAAATCCACCTAAATTAGAGTCCCTAAGCCAATGCCTCCAACTCTAGGATTCCAAAAGGCACCTTGGGTGATTCTGATGTTCCGCCAGTGGTCTTGGTTGAAACTAGTGCTACACTGGGGCTGGGGATTTAGCTCAGCGGCAAAGCGCCTGCCTGGCAAGCGCAAGGTCATGAGTTCGGTTCCCGGTACCGGAGAAAAACAAAAAAAAAAAAAAAAGAAACTAGTGCTACAGGACATGTAGAACGAATAAGACAGAGTTCCCGCCCTCATGTATTTTAGAGAACAATTTTTAAAGAAAAACTTTTAAGTGTGGGTAAAAAGCCAATGCATCGAGTGTCAAATAACAGCGTAGCGATGCAAGGAAGGTCACAGTGCAGTAAATAATAATGGGCTCCTGGGCTGAGCACTGAGAAGTGAAGGTTATAATGCAAAGATTGAGAAGAACAGAAAAGCATCCCCTTGTTTTACTAAATTATTTTAGGCTTTAATCAAAATGTATAGCATTATAAGAGGTCAACACTTATAAGGAAAAACAGTGCAAGTACAAAAGGTTTAGCCATAGCCAAAATGACTTCTCCTATAGTTTTGAGCGTATAGATCATTCCCCAAACTAACACTTAGCATAGAGCCAGTGATTAAGCAGCACTTCTAACAATAATAAAAGCACATTAGAAAAAAGTGTTAATATCTTTTAAATGTTTACCAACCCCTAAAAAAATCATTTTCCTTTTAATTTGCCTAATTAAATGCATTGCATTTATCTGGCACAAACTGAAAAGCATAACTGTAAATTATCTTTGTATAAAAATAAAAGGGAAAAAGAAACACATGTGTGTAAAGGATACACCGAAAAATAAACCAAGTGCTTGGTAAATTCTGTGTGTTGCATGTTCACCACCCAAGTTCTGGCCATTGGGCTTCAGTATCAGCCTCTGTCTGGTCAGGCAGCTCCCACGTTGCAAAGGTTTAAGGCAGACCTTGGCTATCAGTTAGCAGAGCTCTCTAAAGCTGCCTACCAACACACCCTGACTTTTGGCTACTGGCCGCATAGAATTTCTAAGAGTGCTATTAGAACACTCTGCCTCTTTATCTTGGACCCCAAAGCCAACTCCTCCTGTGCTGTGATACACTGTCACTCTACCCTGCTTATGCTTACAATCTGTGCTAGTCTGTTTATTCAACATACATTTCACAGTGTGGACAATATTTTTAACAGGAATTCTATTTGCACTTGAAATGTTGCATCTAATGGCATCCTACCACTGGAAGGGGATTGTTTTGAGATATGAATGAACTAGTCAGAAGCTATTTTTTGTTCTCTTCATACTAGCTCATCATAGCATTAGCTGTCTGTACAAGTGCTCAGGAAATTTAAAATATGTTATCAACTCTTGGCAAACTTAAAATTCCATATAAGAAACACTATACTTATGCATATGAGAAATCGCAGGAAGTGACATAAAAAGATAGAGAACAAATGTAAGAGTTGCCACTGTTCTCCAAATATTAGAAAATTATAGAGTACTCCCCTCTAATTTTCCCCTCTGTTTATATCTCCGTGTAAGAAAATATGGAGCAAAATGATTTTCTGGGGATGGTAAAAATTTAAAAGATATTAACACTTTTTTCTAATGTGCTTTTATTATTATTAGAAATGCTGCTTAATCACTGGCTCTATGCTAAGTGTTAGTTTGGGGAATGATCTATATGCTCAAAACTATAGGAGAAGTCATTTTGGCTATGGCTAAACCTTTTGTACTTGCACTGTTTTTCCTTATAAGTGTTGACCTCTTATAATGCTATACATTTTGATTAAAGCCTAAAATAATTTAGTAAAACAAGGGGATGCTTTTCTGTTCTTCTCAGTCTTTGCATTATAACCTTCACTTCTCAGTGCTCAGCCCAAAAGCCCATTATTGTTTACTGCACTGTGACCTTCCTTGCATTGCTACGCTGTTATTTGACACTCGATGCGTTGGCTTTTTACTCACACTTAAAAATTTTTCTTTAAAAATTGTTCTCTAAAATGATCCAACGGTCCTGGGGAATCATGGTTAGCAAGCAAGTATGAATACTCAAGACTACTGTCACAGTCCTAGACCACATGCTGCTTCTTTTCTCTCATCCTACCCCAAGAGATTCCTGCTCTGCACCCTCCTTCAGAGCGAGGTCACATACAGTAGTGTAAGTGTACACAGCACTAACTGGGAAGTCCACAAATTTAGTCAAGGGAACTCATTAAATATTTCCTCAAGCCAAGGTCCCCTCAGCTGAGTCCCGTGCCTTTCCTGAGACAATCATGAGTCACAAGTCTTCAGAGACAGGGCCCTATTCCAGCGCTACACTCATACCTGTGTAACAAGTGCTATTCAATTTGAAGAGAAAGATCAATGAAAGACTTCCCAGGGGATAGGACCACAATGGGGACCTTCCACTGCCCAGCTAATTTAGTATCTGCAAGGTGATCGATATCCTGGGCCAGATAGATTGCATCTTCCGTGCTTGAAGTTTTTCTAAATCCTAACAATATGAAGCAGTCTAAGCAACTTGAAACTTCAGTGCCTGCCTGAGCCCAGCCTGTCAGGGTTACTTAGATTCCCCCCAGGCAATTTCCTGTCAAGCTAGACAAGCTTTAGAACTCCCCCTTAATGTACCTGTTAGAGGCTCAGCACTGCCTTCTCTGCCTGATTAATTTCCCAAGGGTTCTAAGTACTTGTTTCAGAACTATCCTACTTCAGTGCAAGAGCTGCGAGGATCACAAAGGATCACAGAGGATCAAGGAGCCAGATGGAGTGGCCTCTGTGGGACACCGGGTGGAGCTTCAAACACAGTAAAGAAGGCTGTGGCATCCGTAGCTACCAGAAGGATGGCAATGAAGAGCGCCATTTTCCATAAAAGATAAACTTCACTCTTCTACAACATTTTCACAAAAAGAGTAAGACCTTGTATTTTTTTTTCTGGAAAAAGATGTATATGAACCTGTGAATATACACACATACATTCTTCCAAGGAATGCTGCATCTGTGGCATTCTAAAATTATGTTACATACGCCTTCTCATCTGTAACACAAAGGAAAAACCGCACCATCATTTCATGAGTGGTCACTTTAAAGAAAACACTGAAGTCCAAAGCAGTGAGTAATTCAAGTTCAGGAGACAATTCAATCAGGCAAAGAATTCTCATCTTCTTTTCCTAAATCACTTTTTTCCAACTACACAAAGCTACTACTTTATACAATAGGGAAACGTAAGGTAGGGAAGAATAGAGAATCAGTCTGACAGGGCTTTTATCTTAACTCTTATTATACTATGTGGGACTCCAGCCAATTTATCTAAACTCCCTGGGCTCCCTGGCTTCATCTGGTTAAAGGGAATAATCATAGTTGCCTGCTCTGTAAGCCTGTAGGAAATTAAATTAAATAATATATGTTAAATGCTGGTATAGGTAAGCAAACTAAATTATAAAAAATGTAACTGGTTCTACCAGTATTACTCACTCATTAAGGTAATCATGCATGCATGAGCCCTCCACGGCCTGTTTGACTTTAATTTGTTACTTATAAACAAAGAATTAAAAGATCCTAAAGGGTTTGTAAGATGGTACAACCCACCAACATAAAATTTCCATAAAGTGTATACATTTTCTCTCCGCCTTCTCAGATGAACTTCTCTGCATTAAAATGTACTTTAAGATGTCAGTTTTCCTAAGATTCCTAAGTTTTCCTAAGATTTTCCAAGAGGAAAAGTTGAACTTATACATGGCTTATAAACTTAAAGTTGATTGACTTACAATGCACATTCTATGTCTTGCTCCTCATGTTATTTTCTCAGATATATGATAGTTGCAAAATACTGTGATGCTTCTATATTTGGAACTGGCCAGCTAGAACCACTGATCTCTACTGAATATGATTGTCCCATTTCCTACCAGCCCTCTCAGAGCACAAGAGACCACAAACCATAATACCGTTTTTCTTCCTACTTCTTACTTTTGAATTACCAAGTTCTTATTTTAGGATGGTGGTTTTCAGACTCAGCTGCCTATGAGAATCTCATGAAGGATTTTTTAAAATACCGATTCCTGAATCCCACCCTCAGACATTGTGAGTTGGTTGGTCTCAGAGTGGTGTGAGCACTGGGATTTTTCCAAAACTTCTCAGATGATTGTAAACGGCAATCTTGCTTGGAGGGAGTCATCAGGTTCACGGGTGGAGGCTGGGACCAGGAACCAGTTTGGGCATCGCTTCTCCTGGAGGCCACCTGGCTAAGTCATGTTGCTCACATCATCCTCTGATCCCCCAAAGCATCTCTCCTTAGACCCTTTTGGACCAGCTTGCTTACATATTCCTCCTCAGTTCCTCCATTTAGGCCCCTGAAAGCACAAATCATTTTGCCCTCGGCCTCAACACGGCAAACAGAAGCCGGCATACAAGTGGTGCTCAGCAAATGCGCGTTGCACTAAACTGACAGTGCTTATTCCTTCTACCTCTCTGACCAAAATAAGCAGGTCAGAGCAACTCTCTACAGAATATCGGGATTATGATGTTACACTGGAAGCACTTGAAGGACACCCCCGAAGTCCTCTTGTGACCCAAACAGCCCCTCATCAGTAAGCCAAAAGCAGGTACACGGAAGCTCTGGAGCTGATAGTTTATAACTTACAAAGTGCCCTTTCCAGGGCCTCCTCAAGTGTGAATGTGATTAAAGCCTCTGAATATTACCTCTTCCATTGTGTCTGGTACTGGTCCCTGCTCATTGTTCAGATAAGACGAGACTGATGAATGTGCATATGTCTCAAGTGAAAGCAGGCAGGAGATAATGAAAAGGGCTGATTGGAAAGTCCTTATCAACTCAAGAGAGTTCTGAGAACCACAGAGCTTGAGGTCGGCGCACAGACTTAACTCTCAAAGTCATGAAGTAGAAATGCACGTGCCGCGCACCTCAGGCTCCTGTCCACCACCTCCCCTGAGGCCACAGGCTACTTATGCACACCCAGAGGGAGCCACATTCCATGGGATGGCAGCCCCTTCCTACAGCTCAGCAGCTCAAAAAATGCCTGTGGTGCGGGTTTTCACGGCAAATGGAACAAAAGGCTACCTTCGTTATTAATAAGCTCCAAATAGATCAAAATGATTTATGGCAAATGTTTCTGCTTTCTGCCCCTCTGCCTTGGCTGTCCTTCCCTATCCTCAGTGCTCCATTCACATCATATAATCAGCTCCCGAGAAGCTCTCCCTATGAAGCCCTTCTCCTAGTTTCCATTGGTTCTCACTGCAAGCTCTACCTGCTGACTTTGCATTGCAAAGGTCGCTGCTAACCGAACCAGGAAGTTACAGCGGAGGTCCACGTGGCAGTAACGTGCTGTGTGTCTTTCTTCGTATTGTTGATATTTTGCTACAATGAAATAAGGTTTCATTCTCAGCTCTTCTCGCATTGTGGCCATGACAAAGGATACCTTAAACTTTCAAGTATCAGCCCATTCTTAGAACCAATCGTCCTCACTCTCCAATGTCCACAGTCTCCTCCTAACTTTGCATGTTATAGTGATGAAAGTCCCTCACCTTAGAAATAGATAACCTGGGTTCAAAGTTCGGATTCATTGATTACAAGCACCAGTATCATGCTTGAAACAAGAATCATGCTTTAACATCCTCATCTGTAAAATGTAGGCCATAAAATAGTGTCCACCCCATCAGGTTTTTGAGGATTACTGCTATGCTGTACATCAGTGCCTCACAAATTACTTCTGAATTTTACAGTAAGACCGATTTTGCCAAATTGCACTCATAGAATTAATGACCACTGGTCACCCCTCCTTAGCTCTGAAAAGGAAGGAGTAAAGCCCTTCCTATGTCTCTCTTTTTCCAGCCTACAGTGCACATCAATCTGCAGAATGACTTTGGGTTTTTTTCTTCCCCATTATTATTTTACTTAAATGGAGTTTTTTTTATTATCTTTCTGTTGTTTAAAGTGTCCATTGTGTCTGTCTGAATCTTGGAACTGTGTATATCTGACCTTCAGTCTTGATTGTACCATTTCTGCCTCCCCCTCCCTGCTTTGGTTCTTTCTCATTGGCTGCTTTCTTCAGTCACAATAGCCACGAGGGTTCGAGTCCAGCCACAGCCAGGAAATCATTATTTCTCCCTAAGTCTGTTATTCATGCTTCTGAAAAACAAAACTGAATTTTTTTTAAAAAACCACCATTATCATACTTTTAAAAAAATATATGGATATTTCAACAAAGAATTGACTCTAGGTAGTTCTTGTAGTTAAAATCGCTTTGCAGGGTATTAGATATTTTAAAAACTGGGAAGAAAAAGGCAAAGCTTAGGTGAATCAAATATCACAATAAACCTGTAAGATAAAAAAGGGAAGGAAAAGCTTCTACTTTAGACTCCCTCTTAGGTATTGCTGCCGGATTTTCATGTAGACAGAGGAGACACCGAGGACTTTTTCTGAGGAAGCAGCATTATTCGTGCCAGCACTAGCTCAGTGGATTCATATCCAAAAGTTGAATGCTGAACCTGCTGTAGTTATAACCTTTTATACAACTTTTGTGTCTTTGTCTCTCTTTTATGGGCATACACTAACATTTTATAGTCTGGTTGGGTATACATTCACATTCTTCAGTCTGGTTGGGTGTGGTTTATGTTCCAGAGTTACATCAGTACTACTTTCATGCATACACAGAGACTGATAACTATACATTGTAAAAAAAAAAAAAAAAGTCCCACCTCAACACATAGGGAGGGGCTCTATCATAATATAGCAATACAACACTGATATGGGTTACAAAACATTGCCTCCAGGGGCCACTCTGACTCTGATTCTGTATTTTTGCAGCCAGGACATTCTTGAAAGTTATTTCCTGCTTAGTTTTAAGTTAGAGCAACATGTTCTGCTTAGTGAAGAAGTATGGAGAAATGCAATTTTGAAGAAAGCATTATATTTCTAAGAGCTTTACCAAGTAATGACCTACATCAGTTTACCCACAAATGACTCACCAAGAAACTTCTATTTCTATTTCTGTTGAAATGGCACCAAATGGAAATTAGTCAAAGTTCCTTAATTAACACAGGAATGTGGGCTGAACTAACAATCAGAAGGCCTGGTAAATTGAAGCTATGAAGAAAAAACAGGAGAGCTCTTTGAAGTCATGAGAGAGAATGTGGTATGGATAATGTGTAAGATGAGAATTTGTCACTGAGGTTAGACCTCAGTCACTGCATGCATCTCCTATGTGCACTGCCACAAATTACCACAAACCAGCTGGCTTAAAACAACACAAATTTATTGTTTTACATTCTTAGAAGTCCAAAGGCCAAAATGGTTCTCTGTGGTTAAAATTAAGGCATTGCAGGACTGTGCTTTTTCAGGAAGCTCTTGGTAGAATGAATTTAATTTGCTTTCCTTGGTTCTAGAGGCAACAACTGGTCTTTGACTTCCAGCCACTGCCTCTGTCTTCAAGGTCACAGTGGCCAGTGGGTCACTTCCACATCAAGTTCTTCTGTCAAGCCTGACTCCGTCTTCCACATTTATTAACCCCCGTGATTATATTTGGCCCACCCATATAATCCAGGATGATCTTACCATGAGGTCAGAATATTAGTGGTCATTCCACCTGGTGTTTGAATTTCACATTCCCATGTAAAGTACTATAACATGTTCACAAGACCTAAGGGCCAGGACATGAACATCTAAGAGGCAGTGTCATTATTCTTTCTATGACAAATAACTCTTTCAGGAAATAATGACTGTGCATAAGAACAAGACCCTTCAGTGGAGACTGGGGAAATGTAAACCCACAAGGGCTGCTCTAGAGTCATCTTCAGTTAGGAAATACAGACTAATATGTCATTAAGCATTAGCTCCACAGAGGAATTTTATAAGAACACATTGTGCTTTAACTCAAGATCATTTATAATGCCTCCCGTTGAAGAGAAGGAGGCAGGGGAAGACCCATTATGCTCTGCTGTCTCTACACATTAATTGAAACAAAACTCACAACCACAGGTTACCTAATCCAAGAAATGATTTAAGCATTGCTTTCCTTAAAGAAGAGTCTCACTCTACCCCCTGGACAGAATTCCTTTCTCTTCCTTAGAGTTCTGCTCCTTTTGCTTTCCTTTCTACCAGCACTTATCATTCTGTAATGTAATTTCCTGTCTCCCCAGCTGGCTGATGAGGTCTTTCTGAGAACAGGGACCATGACTTACACATCTTTGTATTCCAAGCACCTATTGTAGTGGTGAACATTAGGAAGATTCAACATGTACACTGAATGAAAAACTATGGGTACAACTGAGAGGATTATGAACTCTAGTCTTCAGAAAAGATGAGGAAGTTGTATATGGGGAATTAAACTAAATAATGGCAGTTTTCAAATTACAGTGATGCACAATAAATCTCTAAGTCCTGAGGATGCATTTGCAAGCAAGAGGCAGAAAACAAACAGGAACTAGGAAAGAGAACATTTTCTTCTGATTTAATGCAGATTGAAAATCAAGGTCATAATGCAGAAAAGAGAGTTTACCTGCTATGACTTTATACATTCTCAGCCACACTTACCATGCAAATGAATGTCGGAAGGAAAAAGCTTATAGTCTGAGGAACAGAGTAGGTTATCATGTAATTTTTAAGCAACCACCTTCCAGTCAATTAATTATATACATTAGAAAAAAATGTTTCCAGACACAATTTTTTCTCTAATACTTTATTTAAAAAAATTTAACTCTAGCTGACCCAGAAAAAAAGACATTTTCTAAACAGCTTGCATCCCTTCTGAAAATACAAAGTGGATTATTTCATGGTTTCCAAGTTGAATTTGGGAGAAAGTAGGAACTAAAAATTTATACAGCAATTTTCTTTTTTTTTTTTTTTTTTTTTTTTTTCTCCGGTACCGGGAACCAAACTCACGACCTTGCGCTTGCCAGGCGCTTTGCCGCTGAGCTAAATCCCCAGCCCCTTATACAGCAATTTTCAATAAGACCTGGAAGACAGAAAACAAAGACAAGAATATATAGCAGGAGTTTCCAAAGCTGCTTGCCTTATACAAAAAAATCCCTTCAGCAAAATGCTCCCTCCATGCTTATGAAGTACATGTTTACCTAACTTTTTACAACCAACTTATTAAGCAAAAAAAAAAAAAAAAATACAAATTAGGTAAATGTTAAACCACGCTCTGATAAAGTAATGCAACATTTGACAATATTATTTTTTCTCAGTATAGTTTATTTTTATTTTTAAGGATAACTTTATGATTTCCAACTTATAGTGAAAGGAAGTTATAGGAGAGAATTAGTAAGTCTGTCTACTGTACCATACCATGAGCAGCAGCCAGTTAGAAAGGGCACTGTGGAAGCAGGAAAGTTTGGATAAAATAGGTTGGAATTCCATGAACAGAGGTGGTAGAACTATATGTGGATGAAAAGGTGTACAGAATATGGAACAAAAAACTGATAAAGGATGGGATCCAGGGATTCCCAATGTTTTAAAGCTCAGGCAAAGAAACATGAGTCTGATAAATCAACTGATAAGGAAAACAAAGAAGATGGGAGGAGAATTCTGAGATCAGCATCAAGGAAACCGCAGAGAATAATATTTCAACGAGCCAGTCAACAACAACACCACATGCTCCAAAGGAAAAAAAATCTAGTACACAAGATAAGTGAGAATGTCCTAAATATTTCCATTGTCCATATCACAAAAGTAAGAATTGGCTGCTAGAAATATTAGAATCTCTCTCCACAAGGTTCACTGTGGAATCCTTTCTTAGAATCTATCCTCACTCCAAATGTGTAAATTCAAACATACACACCTGTTGATGTCTTGTTAAAAATGAATTTGGCTCAATTTTGATAAACTTCACATAGGTAAGATAAAAGACAACAAATGCCACCTTTCTTGTTTTCATTTTCCTAAAGGTCAGTGGTGGACCAGGTTCCACTGACTTGGAAAGAAATGATTCAACCACAGAAGGTTAAAGCAGGACTAACTGCCAGCAACTTGCCATCTTTAGAGCCAGACAAATGATGCTAGCAGCTAATAAAGGTGAGTTACCTTCATTAAGTAAATCTCATTAAACTCATATATCTCAGAATATGACTTTCACTGAGTTTGAAGGTTTAAGGTTATGGCGTGAAAGTATTTTGCCAAAGAAAAAAGGAGAACAATGGAAAAGGGAAACCTTAACCCTTATTTGTAAAGCATGTTATATTTAATGTATCAAGATTTAGGAAAAAGGAGTAGTACCAGAACTGCTCTGGACTGCCTAGTAAAGAGGGTGGTAGTGCTGAAGGAAGCGTCTTTGAGGATGTCAAGAGCAATGTCACCAAGAATCCCAGAGGAAAAGCTCTAAATTGGTCAGGTTTCTATGCATATAAACAATCTTATACATAGGTGCAATCTGATAGATAGGTGCAATCTTAAAGATAGGTATGTATCTGTGACCTTTAAGAAAAGCTAACTCTCCAAGAGTCCCAAGTGAGGAAGAGGGTCTAATTCCAGAAGGGTGTCTGGTAGCCATTTGCTGATTGGATGGGGGGCAACGAGATGGATGCCACTCACCTACTCTGTGCTCCTAGAAGACCTTTGCACCTGGATATGGCAAACAGTCCTCGAAGAGTATCTTCCTGTTGTTTGGACCTGATCAATGAGCTGTGATCTGTAATCATCACCCTGTAGGTTATGTATGTCCAGCATTTTGTCACAGTGATAGGAAAGTGACTAATACTCCTGTCATCATGTTGGTAGCTTGAAATTAACCATGATGGGAATATTTATACCACAGAAGTCAATAAATATCACAAAAAATGTATACTTTTGGTTTTTTTAGAGACCAATTGTTAAGAATCTGCCAACACATTGCTGCGTGTATTCCACTGTCCAAACATGACCAAATTCATGTGATCATAGATGTAAAACAAACATAAGGCTTGAGTAGCTTGAAATGTAATATACTGCCAACACAATCAATTAAACAACCCATAATGAACAGAAAATAGCTTTCATTGCAAACCTATATTGTCATCAGACAGCTTTACCATTTCAAGTGGAAAAAAGTTTGTGTATTCATTCTCAACCTTTTGTTTACCATAACAAATTAGTTCGAGGTATTATACTACTTTGTATTGTAATTTAGGCAGAAATGCTTGAGATTACAAATATACACATTATATGGTCTGATAAAAAACAGCCAGTTCCTCCATGGCAGATTGAAGTTCCCACTGTGAATCTGCAGCTTCTAACACTGCAAGTGAGCAAGTCCTTTAGTCTTCCTTGGTCGCAATCTTTCAGCAGTATAATAAATGACTGATGTTTCCAAATCATGTTCCACAGATTCCCCAGAGGACTATGGATATTTTTCCAAAGGAGCCTTACAAAGGTTATCTTAAATAACATTTTGAAATAAATAACATAAGTGTTTTGCAAACCTCAATAAAAGACTAACCCTTAAATGTGTTATTACCTAATTTTAATACCCTAGAAATTTCCAACTCGTTAACTTATACTATTAGTTTTACTTGATTGTTTTGGTAGACTTTAGGATAAATCTCCCTCTGACATGCTGATATACACAAGCTTATATATTAATATGTATAAACTTGGATAGATCCTTCATTAGGATAGTAATAACTCTGCATATTTTCTTTGTTTTGTCTAGCTTTGTCTAGCTAATGAGCTCTTGAAGCTCCACCATCACCAAAGGAACATGCCCAGGCTGGCCTTCTGGAGGATGAAACATGTGGAGCCAGTGGTCACCATGCCTTAGCCAAACCTATCCCCATGAGCTAAGAGCCATCCATGCTGGGAGTGTGAGAATGCCTGGCGATGATCAGAGAACCACCCAACTTCAGCCAACAATTAACATGTGAGCAGCCCAGCAGAAACGAGCCTACCCCAGCCAACGTCAGTGGATCACACTAGAATCACGAACTAAGTGAAAGTTCATTGCAATGAGCACTTCTTTAAAGAACATCCCATTTTCTTATGTTTAGCTAAAAATTATACAAATAATTGAGCCCTATAGCAACTGTGTCATGTCTCTAATATCTCATGTTACAAATGATGTTATGCTTACTGAAAGGTTTTAGTTTCTTTCACTTAACTTTAATCTTCATGATAATAAATAAGAGTGGGGTTATATATTTTTCACAATTCAATATAAAAATAAAATTTTCCTCTTACATATCTTTCATGGTTTTAGATGAGTTTAATTAGCAATTGTATTAATATAAGCATTGCCATTTGAAATTATGCATATATGTGATTTAACTGAAAGCAGATAAAACAAACAACTACCAGAAAATAAGCTTTATGGTCACACTGAGTTAATTGTCATAGATTCCATGTTTTATTTATAAATGAGGCATAAACACATCCTTTACTTTAATAAAGACTAATATAAACATTGTCATTTAATAAAATATTTCTAAATGTACAATAAACCCACATAACTATTATCCAGGATAATAAAGGTCAACATATGTATTTTGTATTTTAGAATCACTTTAAAAATCAAAAGAATTACATGTACCATGGAGCATTATTCTACCTTTTTAGAAACATTTTACATTTTTCCTCCCCAAAAATGTGATTTCACTAATCTGACAATTATATCTCCTAGTTACATAAGCACTGTACATGACTATGTTCAACTTTCATATACATTATATATACACCATACATGCACCCACATAAATATATAAAATGTAAAAGTATAGTAACTGAAATATTTTCAAATTATTATGCAAATTGGAACAAACAAGCTACTCATCCACCAAGAATGTGTATATTTGCACATATCTTCACTATAATTTGGAATTTTCAGACATTTTATTTTCTGCAGTTCATTTGAGCATGAAAATATACTTCACTGTTGTAATTTTTATTTCATAATTTGTAACACTGTAAAACATTTTATATGATTATTAGTCTTTTGTCTTTCTCTTCTATAAATTTCCTATTAATATCTCTGACCATGTTTGTAAGAGTTATCTTCCAATCTGCACTGGTTTTCAAACTTTCATCAGTATGTGTTTTATATTATAAAAGCTTTCAATTTTAATGTAGTTGAATTTATTGGCTTCTGTTCATAGTTTATACTTTTTTGGAATGTTTTAAAATAAGTTTTCTCCTACTCCTTAGGGTGATACATATTTTCTCCCATATTTTGGTCTAAGCATTCAATTCTTGCTTTTCATATTTAGTTGATTAATTATAATAAAATGTATTTTATGTGCTTTAAGAAATGTGTCCTAAATTTATCTTGTTTACATAAGTAACTATTAGTCTAAAGTGATTCCTTGCACAGACTCCTTTTTCAAATAATGCATTTTAGCATCACTACAGCTATTTTTATGGATCTATCTCTGGATTCTCTTATTCCTTTGACCAACTCCACTCTGTCTTAACCACTATAGGTTTGTAACATATCTTATTACAAATAAGGAAAATGATCAAAACATATTCCACTTTCAAAATTATTTTTGCATTTTGGCTTTTTAGGCTTCAAAAAAATTTTAAGCACAACCCAATACATATCAAAAATATTACCACAGATTTTACTATGAAACACATTAATTTATAATTTTATTATACATTAATTAATTATAAATTAATTTGAGAATTGATATATTCTTATTTTTTAAAACTATGTTTTCTTCTTTTTATTTTTTTACTTTAAAGAGAATAAAAACAAGTAATAAAAACAATGCAGAATTTCAAAACAAGATGATAGGAAATTAAGAATTGTTATTATATTGCATATTGTTATCTTCAAAGGTCAAGTTGCTCAGAGTACCAGATATAGGCATACAACATTGATCAAACAATGTAAGCACTAACTGTTCCATTAAATGAACTAATAGAAATCAGCAGTATTACTCTCTTAACTATCATATATATATTTTCCCATCCTTCTTTTCTCCTTTCCCTGATCCCAGCTGTTCTTTCCTTCTGAGCAGTTTTTTTTTTCCCTTTCATAATGTCTATTGTACCATTTGTCTATTGTACTCTTTCAGATTCTTACACTAGGAAGACATTGCAATGTTTACATATGCCAGTCTGATTTATTTTACTTATGAGTATGCTTTCTAGTTCCATCCATTTATCTATAAAAGCCTCGAGTTTATCTTTCTTTATAACTAGGTATTACCCCATTGCATAAAAATACCCCATCTTTTTTACTCATTTCTCACTTGAAGGGCATTTGGGTTGTTTCCAACATTTAGTTACTACAAATTGTGCTGCTATACATGGGTACTTATATATAGACGTGATATGATGTTTTTGATTCTTCTGGAGAAATTCCCAGAAGGGAAATAGCTGGGTTGAACAGGACTTCTAATCCTAGTTTTTTGAGAACCCTGCACACTGGTTTCCATGCACACCAACAGTGAAGAAATGATCCTTTTTACTCAACAGCCCCCCTAGTATTTGTTATTGGTTGATTTCTTGAAGACATTCATTCTTGCTGGGATGAGATTAAATTTTAATGTTGTTTTAATTTGCATCTCTCAAATGACAAATAATGTTGAACATTTTTTTGTATATTTATTTGCTGTTTGCATTTCTTCATCTGAGAAGTGTGTATTCGTCTCAGATGCCTAATTCTTGATGGTGACTTTGCATTGGGGGTTCTTTTTTTCAATTTTTATATGTTCTAGATAGAACTGTCTGAGGGACAGTTGGCTAAAATTATTTCCCACTCTCTGGGTTGTCTTTTTACTCTATTGATAATTTCTTTTGATGTGCAAAGCTTTTTAATAAGATAATATCCTAGTTGTTAATTCTTTAAAGTATTTCCTGTGCAGTTTGGGTTTTGTCCATGAAGTCTCTGTCTACACCTGTGTCTTCAAGATCTCTACCTACTTTCTCTTTCAGTAAATTTAGCATTTCTGTTTTAATATTTAGAACTCATCCATTTTTACTTTAGTGCATGGTGATAGATATGGGTCTAGATTTAGTCCTCAACATGTAGAGAGCCAGTTACTTCAGTACCATTTATGAAAGAGGCTATCTTTCCTCCAGAGAATATTTATGGCCACTCTGTCAAAAGTAAGGTGGCTGAGTGTGTTTGGAGTGGCATCTGCATCTTCTAATCTGTTCCACTGAGCCTCATGTCTGTTTCTTTGCCAGTACCATGCTGATTTTTTCACATTAGCTTTGTAGTATAATTTCAAGTCAGGGATTGTGATGCTTCCTACCTTTCCTTTGTTGCTCAGGATTGCTTTTGTTATTCTAGGTCTCTTCTGGCTCCAAACGAATGTTACAAATGTTTTCTCTAGTTCTGTGAGGTATGCTAATGGTATTTTGATTAGGGCTGCATTAAATCTGTATAACAGTTCTGGGAATACGGCTATTTTCACAATATTGGTTCCTCCTATCCATAAGCAAGGAATAGCTTTCCATTTTCTGAAATCCTCTTCAATATCTTTTTCCAAAGTACTGTAATTTTCAGTGTATATATCTTTTGCTTCCTTTGTTAGATTGATTCAATTTTCAGGGAATGCTATTGTGAAGGGTGTGGTTTGCCTAATTTCTCTCTCAGTAAGTTTGTTGTGTGTGTGCAAAAATGTTGCTGATTTTTGAGTGTTGACTTTGTATCCAGCTACACTACTTAATTTGCCTATTAAATCTAAAACTATTTTGGTGGAGTTCTTGAGGTCTTCTACATGGAATATCATGTCATTTGTAAATAATAATAATTTAAATTCTTCCTTTCTTACCTTTATTCTTTTTATTTCTCTCTCTTGTTTATTTGCTCTGGCTAATGTTACCAGAAATATATTGAAAAGGAGTGGTGAAAGTGAACATCCTTATATTGTTCCTGAGTTTAGACTGAAATCTTTCAGTTTTTGTTCATTTAGTATGATTTTTGCAGTTGGTTTATCTAGATGGCTTTTACCAGATTGAGGTGAAGACCATCTAGTCTGCTTTTCCGTAGGGTTTTTATCTTTAATGAGTATTGGACTTTATCAAAAGCTTTTTCTGAATCTATTGAGAAGGTAATGTAGCTTTTGTTTTGGGCTCTCTGGATATGGTGCATTACATTTACTGATTTGCATATGTTGAACCATACCTGCACTCCTGGGATGAATCCCACTTGGTCATGATGTATAATCTGGATGCTTTGCTGCATTCTGTTTGGTAGTATGATACTGAGGATTTTTACATCTATGTTCATTACGGAGATTGGCCTATAGTTTTCATTTTTGTTTGGGCCATTCTCTGATTTTAGTATCAGGGTAAAACTTGCCCTCATGAATGAAATAGGAAGTGTTGCTTCCCTTTCAATTTCATTAAAGAATTGGAGTAGTATTAGCATTAAATCTTCTCTAAATTTCTTGTAGAATTCAGCAATGAATCCATCAGAACCTGAACTTTTCTTTGTTGCTAAGTTTTTAATTATGTTTCTGACTTCACTCACTGATATTGTTATTTATATTTTTTATGTGTGTTTGATTCAGTTTTGGTAATTATATGTTACTATTAATCTGTCCATTTCTTCTGTGTTTTCCATCCTTGAGAGTAAAGATTTTTGAAGTTGGTATTGATGATCTTCTGAATTTCTAGAGGATCTATAGTGATTTCATCCTTTTTCATTCCTTATTGCATGAATATGAGTTTTTTCTTTCCTTTTTTTTTTTTTTTTGATAAGATTGGCTGGGCGTTTATCAATTTTATTTATTCTATCAAAGAACCAACTCTTCATGCATTAATTCTTTGTACTGTTTTCTTAGTCTCCATTGCACTAATTTCTGCTCTAATCTTTATAATTTCCCCCTTCTTTGGGTTTTGGGTTTAAAGTGCTCTGCTTTTCCTGGAAGCTTGAGGTGCAGCATTAGGTTGTTTATTTGTGCTCATTCTGTTTTCCTGATTTGAGAATTCACTGCTACAAATTTCCCTCTGAGGACTGCTTTCATTGTGTTCCACAAATTCTAGCAAGTTGTATTTGAATTTCCTTTGACTGTAGGTATTGTTCAATTTCTTCTTTAATTTCTTCTGTGAGCCATTGCTTGTTCAGAAGGATGTTACTTAATTTCCATGTGTTTATGGAGTTTTTATATTTCTTTCATAAATAATTTTTAATTTCACTGCACTATGGTCAGATAATATACATGGGATAATTTCAATTCCCTTTTATATGCTTGAGCATGTTCCATGGGCCAGTATATGGTACATTTTGGAAAACATCCATGTGCAGCTGAAAAGAATGGGTATCATGATGCTGTTGTGTGGAACACTTTGTAAAGGTCTACTAAGTCTATTTGTTCACAAGTTTGGTTCATTTCTGTTATTTTTTTGCTGACTTTTTGTCTAGTTGATATATCTCTTTGTATCACTAGGTTGTTAAGGTCTCCCATTACAATTATGTTATTAATTATACATACTTCTTTGATTTTTCGTGTCTGTTGATTTTTGTCTTCTATAGGTGTGTGCTCCCATATTTGGTACATATATGGTTATGATTGCTATGTCTTCTCCTCCAGTTTTCCCCTAACAAGTATGTAGTGACATTCTTTACCTCTTTTGATCATTCTTGGTTTGAAGTTCACATTGTCTGCAAAAAGAATAGCTACTCCTGCTTGTTTCTGGGTTCCTGTTGTATGGAAGATTGTTTTCCACCCTTTGACTTTCAATCTATGAATTTCCTTCTGAGTTAAATGCTTTTGAATGCACCATATTTTTGGATCTTGTATCTTGATCCATTTTTCCAGTCTGTTTCTTCTGATTGGTGAACTGAGACCATTTACATTGATGGTTATGACTGGTATGTATTGGCTTATCTTAGTCTTGTTATTTCTCTGCTGTTGGTTTCTTACTTTTGCCCTCTGTTTAACTGCCTGCCCTGCTTGGTGGTTTCTTTCTGTTGTTGTTCTTGGAACTGTCATCAGTTTCATCTCTGTGCAGAATATCTTTTGGTACTTTCTGTAGGGTTGGTTTGGTGGTCATGAATTTCTTCAGTTGCTCTTTTTTGTGAAAGGATCTTATTTCTCCATTAATTTTGAAAGATAGTTTTGCAGGGTATATCAATCTGAGTTGAAAGTTGTTTTCTTTCAGGACTTGAAACACTTCATCCAAGCTCTTCTTAACCTCAGGGTTTGTGTTTAGCACTCTACAGTGATTCTGACAGGTATTCTTTTATAGGTGATCTGTTTCTTTTCTCTAATAGCTTTTAATATTCTGTTCTTGTGCTGAATCTCTGTGATCTTGTTTATTATATGCCTGGGTGTAGATTTATTTTGGTTATGGCTAATTGGAGTTCTATATGCCTCATTTATCTATCTATATGTCAGATTCTGTTCCCATATTTGGGATATTTTCTGCTATTACTTCTGCAAATGGTCTTTTTATGTCTTTTATGTTGACTCCTACTTTTTCATTGACACCTATCAGTCTTACATTGTTTTTCTTTGCATCATCTTGCAGCAGTTTAATTGTTGTTTCTCAGTTCCTTGTTATTTTCAAGAGAGCTTTCCTTTCATGATTGCTAGCTGCAACCCTGTCTTCAAGGTCTGAAAGTCTATCATCAGTTTTGTTCAAGCTGTTTTTCCAGCTTTTAGTGGAATTTTTAATTTCCTGGATAGCTTTTTGAATCTATTTCATGCATTCTAATTCCTATATTGTTCATTTAAGATTTCCATCATTTTCCTATGCTTCTATATTTTTCTATCTATGTCTTCTTTAGATATTTTGAACAATTCTTTATTATGGTTATCATTTCTTGTTTTACCTGAGAGATTATTTTTGATCTAATTTCCTGTATTCTCAAGGAGTTGTTTCCTTACTTCACTTGCTATCATTTCATAAATTTCAGGTGTATGACCTGTTGAGGTCTCCTGGACTTGTTCTACATAGGTTGGAGGTCTGAGATTATATTTTGTTCATTTATCTTTACATTTGCTATTTCAAAAAATTTTTATTTTGTTTTCTGTGGTGATGCTTGTGACTTTTAGTAGTAGGCAGCTGTATCACTAGTATCAAGGCCTCTCTAGGAAGAGTCTGTTCTTCAGGGATATCTTCTGTGTGTAAGATTCTCTTGGTTTGTGTCTGTCCCAATATCCTACCTTCCCAATTAAATGAGAGTGGGATGTTGGTTTCTGTTTGGCTCAGCAAGGTTGTGGTGAGGTTATTACCCCAGAGCTCCCCAATACTGTTACACAAGGGAGAACAAGTGATTATAACCAATATGACATCCTAGCTACAGTAGTACAGTTACCAATAATGTTAGTATCAAGCACAATTTAGAAACTGACAAACTGTGGTAACTATTGATTTTGTATTTTAGACCATAGAAGCAAAGTCTATAACTATGTAACAGAACCAACTGCAAATTAGGAATGTGTAAGCAAAGTGTTTCCCCTTATTAAAGTGGATTTACCCTGGGTTCCTCTGGACAAGCTCTTTGCTAGGTCCTGGGAATTTCCTGTGCTGGCTCCCCATTCCACATTGTAGGCAGATGGACAGGGCACCTAGATTCCTCTGGACTGAGGTTCCCATGGTGGCAGGGAGGTGATGGATGGGGTTTCTCACTGAGGTTCCCGAGGTTCCTGTGATGGCAGAGAGGCAATGGGCAGGGTTTGTCTCCTTCCATACATCTCACTGTGGTTCCTGCGGTGGCAGAGCAGCATTGCACAGGATTTCCCCCCTCCTGAGAGGCTCACTGAGGTTCCTGCAATGGTGGAGAGGCCTATTGTTTTTAGAGTGTCTTTGGTTTCATGTATAATTTTATTCATACTGGTGTTATATGACTTTCTTAGATCAAATCCCAAAATACTCTTATCCTTTGTGTTTTTATTGTAAATAAGATCTTTCATTATTAATGTTATTGTTATGGTTTGTATCTGTGTGTCCCCCCAAAGCCTCATGGGGTCATGGGGCAGGCTTTTACAGTTTGATTGATTATGGGTGTGAAAGCTACACCCGCCCTGGGGTGAATAGTTTGCATATGTAAGGGAGAGGAAGAGGCTGCTTGCTGCCATTCCTCCCTTTTAGTGCTTGTTGCTTTTGCTGTGTTCTGCCACCATAAGCTGTAGCCCTCTGCCATGTGCCACTCTGCCTTGTAACCTGCCAAGTATGGACTGAAACCTCCACAAACTGTAAGCAAATAAACCTTTCCTTCCTTAATTTTGGGTGTCAAGTACTTTGTCCCAGCAACAAGGGAAAAGTAACCAAGACAGTTATTAATGTGTTTTTATTATTTGTTCCTTGGCATAAAATGCTACTTTTGTTGACCTTATATTGTCTTTTTTTTTTTTTTTTTGGTTTTTCTCCGGTACCGGGAACCGAACTCACGACCTTGCGCTTGCCAGGCAGGCGCTTTTGCCGCTGAGCTAAATCCCCAGCCCGACCTTATATTGTCAACTGTGATGAAATAGCTCATTAGTTTCAATACTTTCAAGATGTTCTGATTACATTAAGAAATCATATTACAATGTCTTCTTTCTGTTTGTGTTGCTTTCTTCCTTTTTTAAAAATTCCCACTTTCTTTTTCTTAACATACTTCATTGATCTAGATAACTACTAATTTTGAAAAATTGGACCATTAAATCAATGTCTATGTTTTTTCATCAGAAACTAAAACCATTGCAAAGATAGTGATTTCCACTATCTTAAAACCATCAGTATAGCTGGGTGTGGTGTCACATACCTCTAATTCTAATACTTTGGGAGGCTGAGATAGGAAAAGCACAAGTTCAAAGACAGCTTTGGCAACTTGATGACTTAGTAAGAGCTGTCTCAAAATTAATAAACATAAGCATATATGTAAAAAGGACTAGGGATGTAAGTTAATGAGTAGGCTCTGGGTTCAATACTCATTTAGTACTCAGCCTCTCTCTCTCTCTCTCTCTCTCTCTCTCTCTCCATTGACCTAAAATGTAAGTGCTGACAATTATATCTGCTGACAATTCAGAACTAATAGCTGATGAGAGAAGTGAGTAAAGTCAATATTTATTCACAGAGAAATAAATGACCATGCAGCAGGAAGAGGTCTCTTAGGGTGCTGGCTTTGAGTACATGAAATGTTAATTTAGTTAAAATGTATTTACCTATGCAGATAGTTTTCCACATTATTCTATGTATATGTCAATATATAAATTTACCAAAATATTTCACACTGTATCTAAATAAACTACAGTCACTTTTAACTATATAACTACTATGTAACTGTTATATAACCTTTTAAACTATAGCTAGATGATACACAGTATTACCTACTTTTTTGAAAAGCAACTGGAGTCTAAGGCTGTATCACCCTGAATGCACCCAATGTCATCTGAAAAGCAATTAGAAAATATCTTTTAATAGGCATAATTTTTCATCATTTCTTTTTCTTTATGAGTCCTAATTTCATTTCTTTTCCACCTCATTTTCTTATCTTATGTAATGTATTTTTATGTTTGAAAGATTTTGGTTTTGACTGGCCATGTTTCTGTATCAAAAATAGTAAATATATTAAAATAAAAGTAAATTTAAATAAGTAAATCAAAGACAATGTATTTTATTTGCTATGACTAATATCCTCTAGCTACTGAGTTTTTCTGCCAGGTTATCAATGATTTATAACTTCCTTGTGTAGAAATAATAAAAAAACTTATCCATATAAATAAGTCAATAAAAATAAAAGAAACTCTTTAAAGTAATGTTATTTTAAAAATATATGTATGCTCAAAATATAGTAATTCTTTAATAGTTTCTATGATGGTCACTCATCAATTTAGTAAGCTATTAAACTTGACTTCAATTTTTTTAAAAATTAGGAAACACCTGATGTGGAAAAGGCTTTGTTACTCTTTGAGTTTAGTCATTTACTTTTTAAACTTCTACAAAGTCAAAAGGCTTTTTAAAACGTTTTTCAAAGACTGCAAATTATTTCATTCTCATATTAAAGTACTTCATTTAATGCAATTAAACTCAAACAAGGTTGAAAAATGGAAACATTGTTAACAATTCATATAAACTTTGCCAATGAAAACATTGACAAAATCTCTTTCATTTGTTTTATCTTTTGTTGTATTACTTATTTTATTATTTGTTTTAAATATAGTTTCTTTGTACCATAGATATCCTCATTTAGAACATTTAGCTTATGGAAAATATCTACCATGTGACCTTATAACAAAGGCTAATCTGGGGTTGGGGTGAGATAAATGAGGTGCTTAGGATGTAAAGTCCAAGAAGGTGTCACACCAGAGTGACAAACCCTTAACTTTTGTGTCCTGGGCACCTCATTTACCTGTCACTAGGGCTGACCTGCTTCCTTGTCAACAGAATCAGCAAAATAAAACTTTCCATGGAAAAAAAAATGACTGCCATTTTTTTCCTAATGTGTGTTTATAGTGCATGATGGTCATGCTCATATTGGGGATCCTAATCAATTTCAGTCTCTTTACCTCATCCTTCTCCTGATCTCTTTTCTCATCTCCAAAAAGTCTGCCTTTTTTGCTTCCTAACCATGTCTCCTGTATTTTATCCTTTTGTTAACTTGTATTTTTAGTTCCAGCCACTTTTAAGTTCAAGTAATGCATATTCTCATGACAACTGTCTTATCTCTGAATACTAAAATACACATAGACTGATCAAGCAAAGGATCAATCAATAGATAGACGGATCTCACAAGAAAGAGGTTTGCCATAAGTTTGTCACTGGGAGAAAGTGATGTCTGTATTCTTTACATGCACTCTGTTAGTCATTTTCAAAGAGCTCTCCTTACAGAACAGGGACAATAATAAATGGGTGACCAAGTTTGAAGCAGCCTGGGTAATTTAGTGAGATCCTATCTCAAAAAAAATTTTTTTTAATTTTAAAAGGGTTAGGACATAATTGGTGGTAAAGCACTTACATCCCCTGTATGAAGCTCTGAGTTCATTCCCCAGCACCACAGGGGGAAAACAATTTTAAATCTTGAGTGTTGAGTAATTTTGTCTGTTGCTTTTCCAGGCTGGAAAAGAGAACTTTATGGTATGTGAAGAAAGCACACTCTAAAAACTCTCATACTTCTATGAATGTGCTTGTTACCAGCCTCTCCCCCTATACGACATATCAACCTCTCCCCACCCATGATCCTATGTAAGAAACCTCAACAGGCCAAGCTCGTGTGTTCATCCTGTATTGACAGTGGGACTATGATTTTGTTCTAGTTCTTTTATATGGGAATTCCATTTTTAATCACTTGTATGACTTTTCAAGTTCTTTGGGTTACTTTTTCAGCATTTCCATACACAGATGATGAAGAGATCCTCTTCAATGCCAGTGAAATCTACTTTGAGTTCAGACATCTCATCAATTGTACTATGAAGTCAGTGGCATATAGCACTCATTACCTATGGCTATACAGCAAATTTAACCAAAACTTAATGGCTTAAATAACAATAAATATTTTTGTCTCCCACTGTTTTTCTAGGTTAGAAATTCAAGTGTGACTTGGCTAAGTGTTTCTGGTTCAGGACCCCTTATAAGGTTGTACATGCTTAAATTCTTTACAGAGCATTTTGTCTCACCAAATATTCTTTAATCAACCTCTTCAAAAATATACTTTTATATTCATATTCTCATCTTCTCCTTTACACTGTGCATTCTTGAGAATGCCCTGGACTTGATCTTTGTCCCAAAGCAAACTTCTTCGTTTTAGTAGTTTGTCATGTAAAGACAGCAGGAGTTTTCAAACCCTTCAGGTCTGTTTTAGGAATTATACTTTTTTTCAGCTTGTCTCTCCTCTTCCATTTTACTCTAAGCAGCAAGAAGAGATGAGGAAGCCCCTTCAACACTATGCCTAGAAATCTCCTAACAAGATAACTAATTTGTGTTTGTTTTGGTGCACTTTCCATATTACCACAAGTGACAGTGTCACTAAACTTCCTATCACCACTTGACAAGAATTCCCTCTCCTCTGGTTTCCAAAAACTATTTTCCTTACTTCTTGACTAGCTTCCACCAAAAATTTTCCTTGACAGGATCATATTTCATCCAGTCCCTCCAGAACTCTGTAGGCTTTTCGAGTACAGTCTTTGAAATCTTTTTCTTTCTCTCCCTTTAGGGTCAGCTCCAGTCCACTTGTAATTTGTTTTTCCTTTTTTTTTTTTTTCCACTTTTTTTCTTCTGCTAATACACTTTTATCAAAATCTGTATTAGTTACCTATTGTTGTATGGTGTATCACCCCAAAATTAGTCATACCTTGACACTCATCAAATTTGGTACTATATGCATCTGGACGTGAAAATATTGCTCATCTTTGTTCTGTACTCATTGTGAAAGTTAGAATTTGTGAGTGGCTATTCGTGACTCAATACCCTTTCCAGCAGAAGTAATATATTTATTGCTCTTTATTTGTGATATTCCTTATGCCTGCAGAACCAATTAACAAGTACCAAGGAGACACTGTAGTTTAAAACAATAACCAGCTACAATCTTTCAGTTTCTGAAAGCCAGAAATTCAGGTTCTGGCTGTCAACAACCACACATCTGCAGTCAGACCAGGCAGGGATGCAGTCACCTTACATCTGGCTGAGGTTTAAGGAGCTGCTTCTAAGTTGGCTCATTCTCATGACATGTTCACGCTGGCTTTAGCAGGAGGCCTCAGTTTTTCTGCCTGTGGGGTCTCCTCCATGCTGCCTGCATGTTTTTGTAGCATGGGAACTACAATAAGAGATGCAAGAACAGGAGCATTAGTTTTGCCACATTCTGTTGGTTAGAAGTAAGTCACTAAGTCTGGCCCATACTCAAGGAGAAGGAAATTCAACATCTTTTAAAGGAAAGAACATTAATGAACTTGTGCATGTATTTTAAAATCATGGCACTTACAACTCTACAATAAACCTATGATGATAAAATTGACCTTTGTGTAAATTTGTATTTAGAAAAAAGTTCATACTTCTTTAAAAAAATCTAGAAGGCGGTAGGACATCAGAAGAACTAGACTGAATCTCTCCACTTGAGTTTGGGGGAGGTCTCTGTAAGCACTACATCATGGAGGGAAAAAAGAAAATAACCCACAAAAAGATGAGCAGTGAGCTGAGTGGGCACCTAAGTGCAGAAGGCCAGAGCATGAGTCTAACTCACACAAAATATAAATCAGACCAAAAATAATACTAATGACTAGCAAAAATTCCAGAGATGAGCTACCATGCATGCTACACACTCTGGGAGGCCCCAAATCTCATGCTACACACTCTGGGAGGCCCCAAATCTCTATTTCCACACTGGGTTGGATTTGGTTTAGTGGGGCTAGCACGGGATACAGGCTAACATAGAGAAATCACTTGGCTTAGGGGTCTCCAAGTCTTTGTACCTCAGGAGTTGTATAATTAACTTCAACCTTTAAGAGTATGGCCCCATCTCAGTAATCCACTAAGTGTAGGTTTGCTTACGTAAAACCAAATGTCGACATCCCCCAAATATTTCTTAGTTTAGTAGTCAGTAAATTACAAACTCCTACTTAAACTCATTTATCTTCAAGGATTTACATCCAACCAGTTGATTCCAAACTGCCCACAGTGTCCAGCAAAGAGACCTACTCTTCCATTCTCAGAAGATATTAAGAGCAAATCATTACATATTTATCTATCCATTTGTTTCTTCCTTCCATTTTCCTGTCTAACCATCCCCCAACATAAACAGTCACTTAATAATCCTTTCAATTTACCTCATACCTTTCAAGAATTATACAACTAAACTTGATCGTGTTACTCTGGATTTAGAAACATATATCGTATATTTCATTCTACTCTGTTTTACAATTTCTTCTCAGTCTCCCTCTCCACCTTGCAATTTGCTTCTTGTGCCCTGAACTATTGTCTTTGCTTTCAAGTCGATTAAGATCAATTTTAAAGAATTAAAATATCCATGGGAAAAGAAGTGTAATCTCTTTAATATCGAGCAAGTTCTCTGACAATGGGCAGACTTGAGGAAAACATAATTAAGAAGTCAGCAAGAGGAGTTTGTAAGGAAATTACTTTTAAATAGATGTGGTAATTAATCAGTAAAACACAAATACCTGATGGAAAGAGAGAGGTCACTCTGTAATTAGAAAAAAAACAACCAAGACTAGAGCCAGGATGCTGGCCCTATGTAGACTCTAGTGGTTACCTTCTTGTCTGGCCTCTGTGGAGATAAATAGCACAAAGCAATCTTTCTTTGATTCAAATAAATATAAAGTAAGCATACTTAATAGAGGGCAGTAGTGTTAGGCTGCTCAAAAAGACTCAGTTAAAGAGAAGGGTAGGTGCTTTAACACCTGGAAGGGAATGCAGAGGACTCAGAGCCACAAATAAGCCTCCAAGAAGCAAGGAAATATTGAGGATGCATTAAATATATAGGTACAGGTATAGCGCTAGAGTTGGCTCAGATAAATTTTATAAACACTGAAGTTTTAGTATAATAAGTACTAACCTGTGCCAGGTGTATGAGTTTCTTTACATACTTATTTTAAACTATATAATATTTGTGTAAATAAATTAGTATTTTAATCTTAAGAGAGAATATGGGTATAAACCCAATTAACCATGCTTCTGAGAAATCCAGTGTTCAACTGGACATTCACGTAATGAGTACTGGATCTGAACTGCAGCTGCACCATTGCCTATGGTCACCTTCTCACCCACAGTGACTCTAGGAAGAGACGGTTCTATGTACCCATCCTTGCTCCACCATCACCAAAAGTTACCTTTGTAAGGGAAGGATTTTACCTGCTTGGCTCACGGTTAAATTCTCAACATTGGAAAGAGTGACGGGCTATAAACTGTATTCAATAAATACTCACTGAATGAATGATGTGTAGGCTTAGTACATAGGACATCAAGAGCTTTCTTATATACCCCATCTATTGCAATCCCAGATGATTATAGCAATACCACCATGCAACAGCAGAGGGGTTATAGTAAATACATTTAAAATAACATTACATAGAATCAATAAATTAAAATGATTAGCAAAAAACCTATACTCAAGCACAAATGAAATTAGTATGGTTAATATTAATACTAACAAACATCAAATTGAAGGTTAAAAGATTATTTAAAACTCAGATTTAATTTATAAGCATGTATTAATTAAAACCTGGCATTTATTGACCTTAAGAGTTTATAACAAAGCATGAAAATATCAAAATAAACTCAGAGATGTTGCAAGAAATTACTGAAAATATAATTGCAGAGGGAGGGAAGGGGAAGAGGGCTAAAAAGGATAAAAACATAAAAATAATTAAGATACGTTGTGTATAAGAACCAACTCCCCATGAAGAATGTGATGATTAGGTACAAACATGGACTAATTAAAATACAGTAAAATCAATTGTAGTACCAGATCACATAATTTTCAGTCTAAAATAGGTAAAGTAGGTTCAAAAATAAAGTGAAAATTGAAATAAAATCAAATTATTACATTAGGGCATCATTTATTAGATTACTTAGACACCATATGGATGGGCATTTTGGAGAGGTGTAAACTAATTCCTACAAACTGAGACACCTGCCCTAACTAGGGAGTAAAATTCTAAGAATTCCACATTCAAACGCTGTGTTAAGGGACTATTTAGCTTAGTCATTACAGTATACTACCACCAGGAATCAGTGTAACATAGACTTCAAAGAGCAGAGCTTCAAGTGAAAGTAAGCTTTCTATTTCAGTTTATTCAGTTCTACCACTTCATAAAAGAAGAGTATCCTAAAGGCTGCAGTCTGTTCAGGGAAATACTATTACAAGGAAACAGAAAAATCAAAACATCTTACTATATTATGGGAGTTCAAGAAACATCACATTGCTAATTTTATTAGATGTAGATAATATCTGATTAATTGCCCCATTACACATTTGTATTGAAATTTTTAATAGGACTTGAGTTTAAGAACACACAATAATATAAATTTACAAAGTTAAAATTATTCAAAAAGGAGTTAAAAGTCTACATTAGTAGAGAGAATAACACTTTATTAAAATATATTTTCTCACCCATATTTATAGTAACACAATTCTGAATAGCTAAATCTTGGAAGCAGACTATATGTCCATTAATAGATGAATGAATAAAGAGTATATGATATTGGGCTGGGGATTTAGCTCAGCGGCAAAAGCGCCTGCCTGGCAAGCCCAAGGTCGTGAGTTCAGTTCCCGATACCGGAGAAAAACCAAAAAAAAAACAAAACAAAAAAGAGTATATGATATTGTCTTAGTTATTTTTCTCTCATTGCTCAGACAAAATACCTGACAGCCAAAGTTAAGGAAGGAAGGATTTATTTAGCTCACAGTCTGTGGAGGTTTCAGTTGTACTCAGCTGGCTCCAAGGCAGGGTGGCACATGGCAGAGGGCAACTGTTCATGGCAGGGGAAGACAGCAAAACAACAAGAGCAAAAGGGAGGAATGGCAGCAAGCAGCCTCTTTCTCTCTCTTACATATGCAAACTATCTGCCTCAGGGTGGGTGTAGCACTCACACCCATAATCCCAGCATTGGATCGTGGATCAATCATAAACTCTAAAAGCCCACCCCATGACTGCATGAGGCTTTGGGGGGACATCCAAACACAAATCATAACAGATATTTATACACCATGAAGTACTACTCTGT
Organism: Chinchilla lanigera; assembly: GCF_000276665.1. Taxonomy (NCBI): domain Eukaryota; kingdom Metazoa; phylum Chordata; class Mammalia; order Rodentia; family Chinchillidae; genus Chinchilla; species Chinchilla lanigera. The sequence goes on from NW_004955494.1 coordinate 6,584,978, forward strand.
CATAAAGAAAGATAAATGTGAATAATATGTAGGAAAACAGATGCTCCTTGAGATCATAATATTAAGTGAAATAAAAGGACACAAAAGTTTAAACATTGCACAGCTTCTCTCATATAAGAAACCTAAAATATAAATAGAAAATTTAAAAATAATAGGAAAGGGGGAGATAGATCTTTTGCAAAAGGGAAGTGGATCAAGAGATGGAGGGAGCAAGGGGAGCATGAAACAAGAGTTAAAATATGTACAAGTACCAATTCCCCATAAGGAATGTGCTCATTATGAACTGCAAACATGCACTCATAAAAAGAAAAATTGAAACTCTATTTTCTCACATGCTATTCATCTAATTAGTTCTATGAGTTACTGATTAATGACTATTTTCCACTGTTCATCTTTTGTTTTGCTTAAGTAAGTCTTACACAATGGAGAAATAAGTAATACATTATAGATTATATACATTATAGATTATAATATATATAGATTATTTCATTATAGATTATTTCAAATAAAAATCTATACTTTATATTTTATATAATAACAATGCATATGTGCTAAATTGTTTATCATAGATTATTTTTAGTATGGGATAGAATGGTTACAACTGGGTGGTTCAAAAGTTGGTTACACTCAATTGTTTATAACCCAGAAGGGTTACCCAAGGAGGGTCAGGATGGGGTATTAAATATATAGATCTATCAATAATCACATGCAGAATTCAGAGTCATTCATCAAGGAAGTGCAAATTAAAGCTAGAATGCTACACTACAACATACTATTTAGGCTGAAATTAAACAGTTGAAAAGATAAAATGTTGGAGAGGACCCAGAGTAACCAGAATTCTCATACATTGTTGATGGAAATATGAAATAGAACAGCTACATTGGAAACTATGTGGCTTCTTGTAACATTAAACATAAGTTTTTTCCCTTTTATTAGCATATGTTGGAGATGCATAACACATTCATCATAAAGAACTGGTATATACACATACCACATGCAGTCTCCTGATCCTTTCTACTTCCTATTCTCCCTCCCATTTTTCCCTTGCCAAAGACAAATAACACATCCACAAAAGGACTTGCACGTGAATGTTTATAGCACCTTCATTCATAAGGATACAAACACAGAACAACCCACATCAACAATCGAGCAGGTAAAATGTGTGGTATGTTCCTACAGTATAATATTACCCACCAATGAAAAGGCAGAAACTCTTAATACCCATATCCTGGAGTCTGTGTTCCTGTTGACGTTCACGTTGAAGTGTAGTTTTTGCAGTGGTATTAGGATGTGGGACCTTTGAATGATACCAGTGTCCTTATGCAAAAGACTTGATAGCTTCTGCCCTTTCCACCATGTGAAGACACAGCAACAAGGCACTTGCTTATAAATTACCCAGTCTAGGTATTTTGTTAGAGCAGTACAAACAGACTAAGACGAGTCTCAAACTCATTATGCTAACTGAAAAAAACAGAGAATATAGATAACATACTGTTTGATTCCATTTATTAAAAATTTTAGAAAACACAAATTAATCTACAGTGAGAAAAGGGCAATGACTGAGGTCAACGGCAGAGAAAGGCAGCGTCTTCAAACTGCCACGGAAATGTATTAGGGGGGTGGAAATATTATATTTCAGCCATGCTTTTAGAGATATGTATATCTGTCAAAATTTATCAAATTGCTTGGCATTTTATGTAAAAATGTGTTTCACCATGCATCAGTTTTAAATCAAAAAAGTTGGTTAAAGATAAAATTTTACTAAAGACAATAACCAGCAGTATATTTTGATAGAGAAACTCTGTGCAGTACACCCCAGCAAAGTCACACTTCAGAATTTGCAGCCTCAGTCATTGCAGAATTTTCCCTAGAACCTAGTAATTGTTAATGGAAACCACAAATATATTCTCCTCAATTGTTTGTTTGTCTGTTTGTTTGCTTAGGTAGGTTGTTTTGTTGTTGTTGTGAGAGGTTTGCAAGTAGCCAATCCGAGAGCAGTGTTCAGTTCTCCTTGCTTCTGATTCGCTGCTGCCCTGTAACTCATCTCTGGCAGGTGCACCACCCTATAGGTATCATCACAGGCTGCTGTATGGGCCCTTGTCTTGTGTTTTCTGTTCTATTCTTTGTAAAGCTCTACGATCCCGTGTGCCCCCAAAATGCTCTGCACCTTCTAAGGCTGGAATCTAAGCCCCAGAAAACATTTAAGACACTCCAGGAGAACGTTGAACTACTGTACAGTATTTTTATCAAATTAAATTATTACAGTAGTGTACTCAGTAATTTATTATTGAATTAAATTACATAATTGCAGGAGACGTAGTGTATGTAGGATTTAACCTATAAAAATAGCAATTTATAGGCATTTTTCTGACCCCATCTGGAATTTGCTGTTTTTCACAATTCACAGGTGCTCTAGGAACTTAATTGAAGCAGATTTGGGAGTCTGCGGTGTGATCAAATTAACTGACTCTGCAAAAATTCAGTAGCAATTCTAGATTTTAGTTAAAAATGTATGGCGAATATCTGAGAAAGAGCATCCATCCAAAGTCAACATCCAGCAATCCTGGCAACGGTGGCAATGCTAACCTGCATTCTCGCTGAAATCATGAGCAAGAGGGGCCGTAATTTCCTAAATTAATGATCACAATGTGTGTCTACCGAAACGAAGAACTGGAGGGAACAAACTGCAGCAGCAAAAGTGAGTTCAACAAAATAAACCCACATTATTACAGCTTTCAATATAACTGAATCCATACTAAAACTTTAAGCTCAGTTAACATGTTGGAAACTACCAGTTTTAAAAAGAAATGGAAGCTAGGTCCCATTCATTACTGATTATTATAATCCCAAAAAATAAATACTGAGGAACAATCTTACAGAATAAATTGTGGTATAGTTAGAAAGAAAATTACTAAACACAACTGAAAACATAAAACTAATCTAGAAAAATTGTACAGGTATTCTAGGTTCATAGATCAGTAAGAAGTAAATCCTCCACAGATTAATTTATAATTTTAATCCAATTTCAATAAAAATCCATTTGGTAAAAATAGAAGAGAGTTCCATTTGTCTAGAAGATTATACAACCCAAGAACAAAATTTTGAAAATATGGTGTAACAAAGGGTTTTTCATACCATATAGGAAAATTATACATTTACAATAATTAAAGCCACATAATAGAGAAACTGAACAATTTGGCCAAAAACAAATTTTAGTAGATATCAGAACTTAATGTATAAAAAGATATAGAATCAAGAAAAGACCAAAAGATGCTAGCACATCAATCAGCTATTTGTTTTTTGTTTTGGTTTGGTTTTCTTTTGTTTTGTTTTTTCAGTGGCTGGTTGCCAATTTTATTAGATAAGTTGGTTACAGCATTTTTTTAATGATCATTTTACATCTACCTAGGTGTAGCTGAAATTCAAAATGCACATCAAAGTAAAACTAGATCACAACTCAAGCCATGCTAAATGTACTTGGCCTCTGCAGTGGATTTCTAGTCAGACTTCATTTTGACTCCCTTCTTATGACCCAAGTGGCTTTAAGGGGAATTCAGGACTTAGTGGTGCTTGTTACACACCATAGCACTTTCCTTTTATAATCTCTATGAAATTTTAAGGGAGGATGATGGCATTAGCCCTGTGGAACATATCTTGCTTGTCAATCAACTATTTGTACAAGATTTTAAGTTAGATAAAACCTTGTTCACACACTAAAGGAAATTACAAATGCATTAGTTAAAAGGTTTTTTTAAAAATAAAATAAAAGAACTATAGACAGTAAAGATAAATACTTAACACTAGAAGGAGAGTTCTAAGTACTAAGACCATATGGGAAAGTTAACTAAGAAATTAATATGGATTTTAATATTCAGATTTAAATTATTCTTATGCTTTAAGTTGAAAAAAATGGTGCATGCTAACAACACCTTTTAAAAAGTAGCACAACTGGGGCTGGGGATTTAGCTCAGCGGCAAAGCGCCTGCCTGGCAAGCGCAAGGTCGTGAGTTCGGTTCCCAGTACCGGAGAAAAACCAAAAAAAAAAAAAAAAAAAAAAAAGTAGCACAACATTATAAAGAGGAAAACAATCTTTTCCCTTCATTGTTCATTTGAATTATTCATTGTTCATTGTTCATTCATTTCCACCTGCCATACCTCCCTAAACTAAAAGTTCTCATTATTGTGTATGTGTCTGCTTAGGTTTTTTTTCCTATATCATACAAATATTTTTACTGTGAATAAGCAATGAATTTCATTTTTTATTCTGAAACAGTTAAAGATTCGTAAGAAGGTATGAAAAAGTGTGCTAAGAGGTTTTGCACACTTTTAACAGTGTCCTCAATACAGAGATACTTTGCACCCTATAGTATATTATCAAAACCAGAAAACTAACACAGGTACAAAGCACACAAAGTCTGTGTGTGTTTCTGTGTATCTTGTGTGTGCATGTGTGTAGAGTCATATTACCAACCCTACAATCTAGAAATTTAAGCATTCTATTCCCATAGTATCCCTCATACCTTTATACAGTTATAGCCGTGTCTTCTTCCCACACCTAACCTCTTGTGATCACTGATCCTCTCTCTATACCTGTAGTTTCTCTGTACCTACATGAATGTTTTATAAATAGAATCTTGCAGCATGTATCCTTTTGAGGTTTCCCTTCTTACACTACACATAGCTACCCCAATGTTCATATAGGTGCTCATATGTATTAATATTTCCTTTTCATTGCTGAGTAATATTCCATAGTACAAACTTACAAATTTATTAGGCCATTAGGACATTTGAGTAGTTTCTCCACTTTTCAGTTATTAAAAATCCAAAGCTTTTGTGAATATCTATGTGAGTTTCTTAATTAAAATAAGATTGTTTTCTCTAGGATAAATTCCTGAGGGTACAATTAATCTTATAGTAGTTGTATTTTTGAGTTAAGAAATTGGTGAACTCTTTTTTCAGAAATGCTGCAATGCTTTCCATTTCTGTTAGCAATGTGTGAGTGACCCAACCTCCCTGCATCTTTGCCAGCCTTTGTTCTATTCATTCTGATACTGTGTTCTGGGAATTCCTTGTAGACTGGATTTCCTTTTAACTAACGGCACAGGATGTTTAACATCTTTTTATTGTTCCTTCACCGTCGGTACTTCCTCTTTGGTGGTATGTATGTTCATGTCTTTTGCCCCAGTCCTACTTGGCTTGTTTGGTTTTTGTCCTGCACAGTTTTAAGAGTCCTTTCCATTATGTACTTTAGATATAAATCCTTTGTCAGGTCTGTGATTTGTAAATATTTTCTCCCCCTCAGTAGCCAGTCTTTTCATCCACTTCACAGAAAGATCTTAACTTTGATGGGAACCCACTTACCCATTTTTCCTTTTATGGGTGATCTGTTTTTCATGTCAGCTCTAAGCGCTCTTTGCCAGTCCTAGGGGTCAGCGATCCTCCCCTCACCCATGCCTGCTTCTCCAAGTTTTATATGTCTGTGCTTTACACTGAAGCCTGTAATAGACCCTAAATAGTGTTTTGTTGAAGAGATGGGATTTAATGATGTCCTTTTTGTTGCTGTTCAGTCAAATGTCCAATTGCTCCAGCACCATTTGTTAAAATGTCTTCACCTTTAAATTGTTTCAACTTCCTTGTCCAAGATTAACTGGGTACGTTCATGTGGGACCCTTTTGGCTTCTGTCTTTCTTTTTGTGTGTGTGTGGTACCAGGAATCGAACTCAGGACCTTGCACTTGCCAGGCAGGCGCTTATGCCGCTGAGCTATATCCCTGGCCCCCTTTTGGCTTCTCTACTTCACTTCTTTGATACATGTTTTATTCCTCTACCAATACCACACTGTCTCAACCATTGCAGCTCAATAGCAACACTTTATATTGGGAAGGGTGAGATCTCCTGCTTTTTGGTTTTCTGGCTGTTCTAGAGCCTTTTACTTAGGGTATACTTTAAAATGATCTGATCCATCTCAACAAGAAACTCCTGAAATTTTGATGGGAATTATGTTACACCTATAATTTAACATAAAGTGAACTGAAATTTTCATTACACTCCATGTGAATGCAAATACTTTTAAAGCATCAACTTGGGATTCATTAACACAATTAAAGGCACAAAGCATAGCCAACAAAATGAGAAATAAAATAAATATTCTTTATACCAAAACACTTCCACAAATAAACACTGTTCCTATTATTCTAAAAAACCTGAATAAGATAATCTATAGAAGAAATAATTTGAAAATTCCAACTTCATCAGTTATCAAAGAGTGCATCTTCAATCAAAATGAAGTAAAGGTTTATACCTACCAAACTGATAAATATTTCAAACAAAAATTACTCAGACACAGTGATGAAAATGGAATGAGAAAAACTCCCGCAGTCTCTTGTAATAGTCTGCTATCAATTTTCTGCAGTGCTATTTGGGAGTATTTATGGGAAACAGGTAAAAGTCATGCCCTCTGGCCCAGTGTTTTCAGTGATGGAAAACTATCTCAATTAAAATAATCGGAAATGAAATACACATTTTATATATAAAATGTATATCAAAATTGCAATAGTAAAAAGGAAAGAAAACTCTAAATATCCAGTTATAGATCTCAAGCCTGACCAGTCCCAGGCCACTGGAAGCACACCCATCTACCCTAATGCAGCCTCCCATGGAGAACCAGCCCACTTGTCTTTCCCCACCCAGTCACCACTTATGGAGCCCCAGTTCTGCTAGTTTGTTTCCCTGACCTGAGGGTGAACAAGGATGAAAGACTAACAGACAGAGTCAATTTAGCATGTGGGAAGCTAGTAGGCAGAGGAGCCCTAAGCTTCTAGCTCATCCTGCTTTTATTCACTCAAACATGGGGTACAAGCAATTAAATTAACACAGGATTTCTCCAACTTCCATTTTCCATTAGTACATACCCAGGTAACAACCTGATCTCAGCTTACAGACCTTTCCCTGGAATCTGCAACATGCCATTCTCCCTGCATGTCCCTGCCTGCTGACTTTGTCCTTTGTGCTCACAGAGGAGGCCAGTTAGGCCTCAATTCTCCTCTGGTCACCTGCATCTCCCTCTTTTTGTTTTCAAAATAACAACATCTGAATGTCAATCACTAACTTTCATCCTGTGAGAAGCATGCAGACACAGCCATTCTATCTTGAGATCCAGCCTTTAAGGACTATACCTTCACCGAAGGCTGCAATGCATCTATCTCTACTGGCTCTTTTAGAAGAGCACAACCCTATGTGACCACCTGATTTGACTATCCCCCCTAAGAAAACACCCCTAACTGCTGTGAGGGGCAACAGGGGAAGACTGCTTTGGCTACTTCTGACTGAAGAGGATTGTAGTTGTGATCTGCAAGCAGACTAAAAACACAATACACCACTTACATTTATGTCTCAATGGGCAAAGCTTTTGTGTTATGATAAACGAGGATCTCCCACCTCTAGAAATCTCTCTGTACCCATTACTTAATTCTAAGGGATACCAGAAAAAAGCAGATTTCCTGTGTGTCCAGGAGAGGAAATGATATTGGTAAACATCTAACTAGGACTCTGAAATACTATAATTGTCATTTCCAACATAGCTATTCTCTCCACACCTGTCTTTATCAATGACTGCAGAATTTTCCCAGACATGGATCTCTTTAATCATTGGCATTTTGGTACTCCATATTTCTTGATATTCCTGAAAATAGTTACACAATTAGGAAATTTTGTATTATGGTAAATGAGGATCTCCCACCTCTGGAAGTCTCAGTATAAATCAGAAATCCTTTTTATGCTGGGCAAAGTGGTGCACACTTGTGAGGCTGAAGCAGGAGGATCTCTGTGAGTTCAAGGCCATCCTGACTCTGTAACAAGACCTTGTTTCAAAAAAAGAAAAGTATCTTTTTTATACCTCTGGTAAACAATTTCAATGGCAAATATTCAACCTTACTGTCTCTCTTCTTTCTCAAAAAAAAAAAAAAATGGTGTTCACAATGAAAAAAAAGAATATTGGCTAGGACACAGTATCCAGATATTTGCTCAAACATCAAACTGGATGTGTCTGTAAAAATGTTTTTTAGATGAGATTACCATTTAAATCAGTAGACCCTGAGTAGAAAAAGTAATCCTCCATCATATGTGTGGGTTCACCCAATCACCGGGCAGCCAGAAGAGAAGATTGGCTACCCTAAAGAACAGTGCTTCCTGCACAGTGCTTCCAAACTCCAGATGCAACATCAGCACTTCCTTGGGTTTCTAGCTTGGTAGGCTGCTTTTCAGGTTTTGAATTTGGCAGACATCATATTTATATGAGTGCATACACACACAGACACACAGACACACACACAGTTCATTTAAGTTTTATAGCCCTTGACCCAGCAATCCCATGAATAATGGGATAATAAAGAATTTAGCTCCAAGCTTTTTTACTGCAGCACTTTTATGGTAGCAGAAATTAGAAAACAAGATAAATATTCACCAAGAAATCTTTAAAGCAATTAAGACACGTTGGCTGATCCATAGTTTGAAATTACTGAACTAAAAGAGTGTTTAATTCTAAATTCACAATATATATTTTACACACAAATTACAAGTTAAAAGATTATAGTTACACTTGTCCTTTTGGCCAATTATATATTTTGTGGACTCGTGTGTGTGTGTGTGTGTGTGTGTGTGTGTGTGTGTATAGATAGATAGATATAGTGTATATATATTGTGTGTGTATATATATATATATGGTGTGTGTATGTATATATATATACATATATAAAATGCAAATTGTAAGCATTGTCCACCAAAATGTACTTTTAGAGTAATCAATGAAATGTTTATATCTCACAATTTTCTACAAAAAGAATGCATTAATTCAAATATTTTATTTATATTTGAAATTCATTTGTATTTAATGAATCATGAACATGTTGGAAAATAAACACAATGTAATAAAAATAAAACAAAGAATGACCAAAAGTGGAAAATAGCAGAAGTACACACAAAAAAATAAAAGGATAATATTCTTAGCAATTATATAATGCTGAATTTGGACATATCTAAATTGACAAAAAGTACTAAAACATCATAAGAAATCAACTCAAAGTGTGCAAATCAACTAAAAGTGTGCAATAATAATAAAATAAACTGAATAAGGGGAAAATTATAAAATAATTATCCACCTAAAAGACTGAATAATTTAATGGAAATAATCTTGAAAAAATTTTAAACAAAGATAGTCCCTATATAATGAAAACTGTTCTACGGTAAAAATATTTACCATACATGAAACAATATGAAAGTTGTTTAATAATTTTGTGACAGTTAAAATTATCTAAATAAGATATATAAAAACATAATTTTCTCAGAAAACATAAATTCCAAGTAAATATTAACTCATGACATAAATACTACATGAATATAAACTAAAAATAATTCAGTAATATCAAAAGAGTTACACACCAGAACTAAAAAGTATTTTTTAGATATAAATATTAGTTGGTATTAAATATTACAAAATCTCCTTGAATTATATTTTTTGAAATAAGGATCAACAAAAAATACTCTCAAAGAACTTCATTAAATCAAATGCTAATGCCTAATTTTAAAATTTTTTTAGAAAATAACATTTTTAGGGAAGACTATTTTAATAAATAAAAACTATGAAACTTAACTGAGTGATATTAAAGTGATTTCAAATAATAGAACATACAACCTTTCTCTGAATTGATAAAGTTGAGTATTGAAACATTTTAGTTCTCTGAATTGATAGGCATAACACTCAATTTAAAATACCAATTAATTTCCTGGAATTTGAAGAATTTTTTCATTTTATGAAAAAATAAAACAAAATTTTATAATCAAATAAGAGAATAACAATAGCTATTACACTACACAATTTCAGAATATAATGTTAAATGAAATGTCAGACACTGAAGCTAAAGTATCACAGGGTCTCTCTCATATAAAAAACACAAATAAATAACAAAATAGAAGAGAACAATAAATAGGAAATAAGAATTTTTAATTATCAAATTGTTTTTTAAAATGACTACATACTAAGAAATAAGGCAGATGAATGAAACAAAGCATATCCCAGAGCCATGTGAATTCATTATTTAACAAAATATGGATTAATGAGGAAAGAATTACTTGGTAAATTATTTGCATTAGCATTTTAAGTTTCAGTAACAACATCTTTCTTTCTCTTCTGAGCTCCAAAATAGATGAGACTATCCAAGAGGCAGGGAGGGGAAAATCAAAATATCTAATGAATATCATTACTGTTACTCTGACTATATAGGTATTGAAGAATCTGACCTTGGAGTGTGGCCTCACAGAGCTTCCCAAAAAATTGTCCCTGGAATTTAAATTCTTCATTTAGTCCCATGCATATGTTATTTGATTTAAAATGCTACAAGGGGACCCAGGGATGATCTTCCTTGTGACACTGGCAGAGAAAAGGCAGAATGCAGTCCTCAGGCAGATAAAGCCCTGTGCACCGTCTACATACACCTGTCAGCTGCACCCACCACCCCAGGGGAGGGAAAGTGGAGGCATGCCGGACTTCACTAGGCAAGTGCCCCCCAGGGGGAAGCTGCAGAGGTAAAAAGGACCCAGCTGATGCGGTCCTGACCTTCACACCCTGCTTCTCTGCATACTCTGTTTCCCAAGTAAGGTTTCCTTCAGCAGGTGAACGCATTTTTAAAAATTAAGACATCATTAGACTAAATGCTTCTTTTTTTTTTTTTTTGGTTTTTCTCCGGTACCGGGAACCGAACTCACGACCTTGCGCTTGC
>NW_004955494.1:6596337-6609446 GCF_000276665.1 Chinchilla lanigera
TTTTTTTTTTTTTTTTTTTTTGTACTAGGAATCCAACTCGGGACCTTGCACTTGCCAGGGAGGCACTAGTGCCACTGAGCTATATTCCCGGCCTAATGGCTCTTTTCCCAGATCATCTGTCCACGAGATATGGATTTAGGCTCCACTACAGATTACATACCGAGAGCACTGCAAGTGTGTGCCACTTGCAGAATAACTGCCAGGTGAAACAATACAATGATGTGTTCAGTGGGCTTCCTCTCCTGCAGCGCTTTAGACGTTCTGCTCTAACTTCTTAGCCTATGTATATTCATTTCCTGGTGCTACCATAATAAGCACCATGTACTTTGTGGCTTACCAAATCAGAAATACATAGTCACACAGTTCTAGAGGTCCAAAGTTCATCAGTCTAGGTGTCAGTTGGTTGCTTCCTTCCGAGAACTCTGACAGAGCATCTATCCCTGCCCCTCTCCTAGCTTCTGGTGGTTGTGGTCAGTGTGTGGCGTCCCTTGGTTTGTCAGGAGGCATTCATCTCTGCCTCTGTCATCCCATGACACTCTCTCTCCCATCTGTGTGTCTGTGCACTTCTATGTGCAAATTTTCCTCTTTTTAAAAGGACACCAGGGGGGCTGGGGATTTAGCTCAGCGGCAAAAGCGCCTGCCTGGCAAGCGCAAGGTCGTGAGTTCGGTTCCCGGTCCCGGAGAAAAACCAAAACCAAAAATAAATAAATAAATAAATAAATAAATAAATAAATAAATAAAAGGACACCAGTCCTGTGGGATTCAGAGCGCACCCTAATTTAGTGCAACCTCGTGTTAATTTGCTCCCACATGCAGAGACTTCATTTCCAAACAAGTTCGAATTCGCAGGCACCAGGGTAGGTCTTGAACGTGTCTTTCTAGAGACACAGTTCAACCCACAACACCAAGAGTCCAGGAACTCAGCACAAGGGTCTGTTGTCCCTTCCCACCAACCTAAGAACAGAATTGGAAATCTTCACAAAGGAGTTGACAATTCACAAGGGGTTATGTTCAAACAAGCAGATGGGAGCCTGGGCAGCCTTCACAGGATTCGAAGACCATACACTATAACAAAACACTATTATCACCTATAAATTTAAGAAAGACTAAAAGATAATACTAAATACAAAAGAGATGCAGCAAAATCTATTCCCTGGGGAAATCTTTGGCAGGTGGAAGTACTCAGATGTATAATCTTTCTGAAGGTCAAGTTAGAAATAAGCATTAGAATCTTTACTCAAATTATTCAACAAATATTTACTGACTACATATTATATACCAAACACTATCCTGAAGCCTCCAATTCAAGGATTCTGCTTTTGGGGGGCTGGGGATATAGCTCAGTGGCATAAGTGCCTGCCTGGCAAGTGCAAAGTCATGAGTTCGATCTCCAATACCACAAAAAAAAAAAAAAAAGAATTTGCTTTTGGAAATGTATTCAAAGGAAATTAGTAGAAACAGACACATATATATAGGAAATTCTCTGCAGTATAAAAACACTAACTGACCAATGATCAGGATATGATTAAATAATTTATGCTACATTTATAATCTAAATGATGAAAGGAAATTTTGAGAAATAGCTAGCATTCAAAAAATTCTACTAATTTTATGGGAAAATTTCGTTTGGAAAACCTGCATTTATAGTATGAGTTGTACATATTTATATATTTAGCCAACATGTATCTATTTAGCATCAAACATATGCTAGGACTTACCAAGAGAATCTGTAAGACCTTTGGCTGAGTAACATTAAAGTTCAACTCATATTTTTTTAATTTTTTTCTCTATTTTACAGAAATATCTAGAGAAGTGTCTAGCATTTCACAGAGTACTTCGTGCTTTAGTTATGAATAAAAATTTGTCCTAAGATATAATGAAAGAAGTCAGAGAAAAATTGTAATTTCAGCTTCAAGTACTTTCTTGTTTAACAAGGGGTGGAAATTTGAATTTGAATTCACATTTAATTCACCTTTGAGGGCAGACAATTTCTTTTGGAGAGAAAAAAAAAAAGCCGTATGAGGCTTTTAAGTTATGCATGGGTAAAAGGAAGACTGCTCAAGTGAAAAAGTTTGGACAATCTAAATCTGAAAATCTGAAAAAGACAAAAAGGAAAAGAGAAGCAAGCAAAGCACTTGGGGAGAAGAAATTTACTCTTGAGAGAAAAGGGTACAAATTCAGGGGAAAGGAAAATAATGAAGGAAATAATTATGAGTTACTTTGCTTGAGTCACACCCTAGATTAAGTAGCCAGGAGGTGACAGAGGTCTTTGCTAAGACAGGAAGCGATTCAGGGTGATATTGAGGTTTCTGGAGGCCTCACTGGTTGCATACATATACCTCAGAGTTGGGATGGGGCCTGCTGCTACGAGAGCTCAGAAATTTCTGGGCAGTGCTCTTAATATAAAATCCAGTGTTCTCAGAAATGGGGCCAAAGGCAGGCTTCCAAGCAGCTTTGCAGCCAATAGGCATGGAAAGTTGAAATCTAAAGCAGAAGTCAGACAGACTTAAAGTGGTATCTGGAGTCTGTAACTGTCTGTTTTGTGATTGACACAAATATTTCTTGGTCAAAGGCTAATAAAACCCAGGCATATAAGTTTATAGTTCCTTCAGTTTTATCTACATTTTGTTCACTACAATGAACATGTTTTCCTTTTATTTTAAAGAGAATATTAAAAACAAGGACAATAGCAAAATACCAACAACATAGACAAACACAAAACAAAGCAAAAACAATAAAAATGATACAGGATTTCAGGACAAAGTGATAGGAATTAACAGTGGCTGTTATATTACATATTGTATCTTCAATGAAGTTGCTCAGATTTCCAGATATAAGAATGCAAGACTGATCAAACCATTAAAGAGAATAAAAAATAAAAACCATTAGAAATGATACAAAGTTTTACTAAACAAGATGGTGGGAATTCACCAGTGGTTGTTATATTGCGTATTGTTGTGTTCAGATTAGTTGTTCAGATTACGTGTTTCTTTTAGAATCAGGAAAAAATTGTATAAATGATCTTCTATTTTTTAGGGCTTTCCTGCCTGGAAGTGCCTTATTTCTCTAATTGAGAGGAAAGCTTTTTGGCCACCTTGTCCCTGTCCTCTCCTGAGATGCCTCTCTCCACTGAAATGCCCTCAGGAAGGTCACCAATCCCTCCCTAAGGGTCAACCCAATAAATAGGCACTTCACCACCATTTTGTTTTTCTTCTTCTTAGTCACAATGAATGTTGCTGACCACTGCAGTCTTCCTGAACTTTTTTTCTCACTAGAAGTGCCTGGCTACTTTCTATCACTTCTCCTCCTACCACTCTGTCTCTTCCTGTCTCACCTTTGGGGGCTCTCATTGGCTAAAACTTACCTCATAAAAGTTGATGTCTTCCAGAGCTCTGCACGGACACGTCTTTCCTTCTCTTACACTTCTCCCCAGGCCATTTTATCCACTCCCACCTCACCTCACGGCTTTATTTAGTGCTGTCTTTATTTAATGCTGATAGTTCCTCAGACATGGTCGCTAATAACACACAGAGGCTCACCTACATGTTTGACATTCAGAGCAGATCATTTTTAAACACCGCCCTGCTCTATATAATAAAACTGTTTGCTGTAACCATCATGAAATAATTGGTAGTGTCATTTTCTTGTTTTGCTTCTCCCTTTTAATATACAATAAAGAATAAATTTCCAATTCAGAAACATTGTTCAAATTCAGTAAAATATTTCATATACAAACTAAAATTCAGACTTCCCACTTTCACGCTCAGTTCTACTATCTTAAATTGAATCACAAGCAAGGAATTCTAAGCTGTCAAAAGAAATAGGAGAAAAGGCATAATTTAGGTGCTTTTTGTTCATCTTCAATGTGCATTATGTTACTATTGCTACTATGTTACTTGATGATTCTAATGTTCCTATTCTGTTTAAGTGCAAAGTTGCCCAGGGTGTGGAGTCAGGCACTGCTTTGTGAGTGACCCCAAAGGACTTAAACCCATTGGAAAATGCGCTCTTCAAGTGAAGGCATGTGGTTAAATTTACAAACATCTGAGTCAAACACACAATAAAATTTCTCTGAATTGATACAGAAGTCAATGTTCATGAGGATAAAGGATAAAAATGTACCATACTGAAGCTTTCAGATGCACTGTTAAAAGAAAATAGCAACTGAAGCTATTGTATAGAATCAGACTTAAAAAAACTTTTTCAAGGGGGCTGATTTGATCCCTACCGTTGTGACACTTAATGAGCATAAAAAGAACTCTTAGTTTTATTCCGTCATAATCCTGGCTGCTCTGTCCTCTCCTCTAATATTAGTCTGGAGATGACAGTGAATGTTTGTTGAATGACTTTAAGGCTGCCTCTGCAGCCAGACATGTCTCCTGAATTCTGGACTTCATTCTTATGACTTTCCTTACACTTCCACATCCTTACAGAAGGATATTAATCTCATGGGAAAAGATTGCCGCTGGAATTAAAGAACATGTATGGAGTGCCTGGTATAACATTACCCATACAATATAAATAATGTGTTTTCCTTCTTAAAATATTGTTTGACACTCTGCTGCCTTCCAAATCTGAATATTTTGAGACAAAGTAATTGTGTTTTGAGACTGAATTAATGAACCATGATTTTATATGCATAAAAGCCAAATTATGAAGATAATTTCAGTTGTATAAATGGGATGTAATTCAGACTACTCCCAAATTCATTTTATTAACAGCAACAAACACTAACTGATCCATTACTTTGCACACACAAAAGAATAACAAGCTCTGGCTCTATTAACATAGATATATAGAGATACAAGAAAATACCTATGCTCTCAAAAATTTTATACTTTCATACATACAGATCACTCATAATGTTATAGGATAATACATAATAAATGCTAAAGAGAAGCCACAATCCTCAACAAAGGAGGAGAGAAAGGGGGATGGGAAGAGGGAGGGGGAGAAGGAGGAGACCAACAAACTGCACCAAATTAGGATGACTTGTATGTAGAGGAGAGAAACCCAGATACATCTTATGTAAGAAAAAGAGAGATAAGTAAGTTACCAATATCAAAACAAGGTGGCAAGTAGGAATGCTAATAGGAGATATGGCCCAACTTGAAGAGGACATAGGATTCATGGATACATGTACCAATAGTGATACATGTACCAATAGTGACATTTGGAAAAAAATGAGACCACTGAGTGGATGACAATAAGTGCCAGCAGAAGGATTTTCCTTCAAAAGTAATGAAGCTTCAATACCGAAGCCATAGGAGGCTATCTGGTCACCCAGTATGGGAACACTGCCCTCTGCAATTCACTTTCCACTTAACTATCACTGTGACACTCCCCACACCTAAATTTGACTACATCATACCCTTTTTTATAAACTCTTTCTCATACTTCTCCAAAGAAGATACATAAATACCCAATAAGCACATGAGATGTCCTACATCACTAATCACAAGAGAGATGCAGATCAAGACTTCATGAGATATCACTACACACTCATTAGGATAAAAGTGTTGAGAAGGCATAGAAAAAAGGCCTCCATGCACACAGTTAGTAGGAATGTAAAATGGGGTGGCCATGAGGGAAGACAGTATGGTTGTTCCTCAAAAAATTACGAATAGAATTAGCACATGATCCAGTAACTCCATTTCTGGAAATGTAACCAAAAGAGTTGAGAGCTGGGTCTTAAAGATATACTTACAAGCCTGAACATAATACATAACACCTTCACAATAGCCAAAAGGTGGCATCATTGCCAGTGTGTGTAGATGGATGAATCGATGACCAAAATATAGTATGGGCTTTATTTTCATTTCTTTTTTTTTTTTTTTTTTGCAGTACCGGGGATTGAACTCACAACCTTGTGCTTGTCAGGCAGGTGTGTATGCCACTGAGCTATATCCCCATACCCCATGATATGAGCTTTAAAAGGGAGTAACATTCAGGCTTGAGAGGGGAGGAATTTCTGACACAGACTACAACATAGGTGAGCTTTGGTACACTATGCCGAGTGGAATGTCAGTCACAGAAGGCAAACAATGTCTGATTGTGCTCATTTGAAGCACCAAGGAATAGCACAATTCACAGACAAACAGTGCATCGACGGTTCCAGGGGCTTGGGGGATGGAGGAGGGAGGAGTTTTGTTGCTTAATGAGTTTTTGTTTTACAAGACGAAAAGAGTTTTGGAAGTTGGTTGCCCAAAAATGTAAATGTGTCTCACACTATTGAATTATCAACATGTTGATAATTGAAAAATTATCAACATGGTAAATTTTGTTCTGCATATTTCTCTACAGTTGAAGAGTTTTTTCTAATTTTCCTCCATTGACTTCCAACCAAAGGATCAATATTAAACCCTGCGTCACAGCACACAGAACTCCCACGGTCTGACTCCGTGTTTGGTAGAAGTAGCAAATATAATCAAAAGCATTAAGCTATGTATGGATTCCAGAAGAAAACATACAGGATCATTTTACTTTCCAGTGTATCCTGAAGTGGGAAAATAAAGAATAGAATGACTCTTATAATAAGAAAGTCACAAACTGAGATTTTCATAACCCTTTAACATATGGGTCCTTTAAGAAGCACTTCGTAAAATTACTGTCTACATCAATAGATGCAATTTTTGAACCATCATTAATTTTCACAATAACCATTGTTTTATGATTTAAGTAATTTATTCAAACAATGTTTCCCAAGCATTTGGAACTAGGGAATCTTATAAAGCATCTTAATGTGTGTAACAAGAAAGTAAATTTAAAAATTCATTAGCGCCAAGAGGATTCTTATCTTCTCCCTACATGTCAAAAGTTTGACAGAAGTTCTCAATCTAGCTCGCAAGCACTTTCCTGTTTAAAAGCTAATTCTTCTTTATAAAGAGCAAAGTCATCTCGGATCTGCTTCCTTCTAAAAAGGAACATTGATTCTTTTCTCCCCATTTCTGTGTAGCATGATCATTCATTATCAGTCACAGCCCAACCCTTGAGGTTTGCATTCTAGGATAACAGACGTGTCGTCCCCTCTTCTGTGTCCCTAAGGGGTCCTGAGTATGCTTGTTGCACATTCCTGATGGGTTCTTGTTCAAGCCTTTATTGGTTGGTATATTTTCTCCAAAAGATTATAAGCCAGGAACTGTCTTCCCGATGTTTCCAGTTATAGAACTAGCTCAGAACTCCCCACTGAGGAGATGTCCAAGAATGTTAAATTGGCATTATTGCATTATTACACTTAATCATAAATGGGATGTGAAGAAGGCTCTGTGTTAGAAACATTCATCTTGCCAAACATGGTGCATTATTCTATCAAGGCTGCCAGAGTGGCTTTAAGCAGCACAAATATATTCTCTTATAGTTCAAGAAAAAGAATTCCCAAATCCCTACCACTGGACCGGAACTAAGGTGACTGCAAGGCTGTGCTCCCTCTACAGGCAGAAAGGGAAATTATTTCCCTCCATTTTCCAGCTTCTAGAACAGCATTCCTATCATTCCTATCATTCCTTGGCTGTGGTCCCTTTCTTCATCTTCAAAAGCCGCGGTGTAGCACCTTCAAATCTCTTTCTCTTTCCCTCTCACATCAACAACAATAGCATCTGTCTTCTGCTATCTCCCTCTTATAAGGACCTTCCTCCGGAGCTCTAATTGCATCTATACAGGTCCTGTTATTATATAAGGTAACAGTCATAGGTTCCAGGAACTAGGATTTACATATCTTTGGGAGCCATTACCACTGGTAGTACAGAGGCAACAGATCAATTAGAAAACTACCATATTACTGACAATTACTGAACCCTATTTCAGAGCAGAAGAAAAATAAAGCAAAAAATGTAAGCTATGCTATGTAAAGGTATGAAAGAATATGGTGAATTAGATGTAGGGAGCAAATAAAAAGAGAAGGTGACTCTAAGCTTAGGACATTGGTCCCAGGAGAAGCAATGGTGCCTTGGACACAATATAAAAGCCAGGAAAGAACTGGGGTAAAGGAGAGGAAAGGAAGAATGATTTCCGTTTTAAATATGCTGAGTTTGGGTGGCAGGCAGAACATTTATATAAAGCATGTTTTGTAAACAGCAAGGCATGAAAACTGTGATGAGAATAGACCAGAAACAGAGATTGAGAAGTAAGACAATGGCATACAGGCAAGAGGGCCCGCTGAGAGAGGAGAAAGAGAAAGAACCAAAGCTGTATGTTAGAATAGCCCGCTATTCGGACTAAAGAGAGAAAAAAATGATAGAAGCAGAGAAGCAAGACAAGAATATTACCCATCATCCCAGTGCTGCAGGGGAGGAGAGTCTGAGATAGGAATGAGAGCGAAGGAGTCTGAGCTAGAGTGTCACAGCAAAGCAGCAAGAAGGGCAGGGCTATGGGCGTAAAGAAAGACCGGTAATATTTGGTGATTAGAGGGGATTGGCAACCACGAAGAAGATTTTCAGTACAGCAGGGGCACAGGAAGCTGGACTCCAAGAATGAGCAGTCCTGAAAAGGAAATGAATAGAAACAAAACTTTGAACAAGTTTGGTGCTAATAGTAAAATCAAAGAAATCCAACAAGATAATTTAACATAAAAGCATAATCAAAGTGCAATACCAGGGACTGTATTGTAAAGGTTACAGTCCATAGTCAGCTGGCTCCAAGGCAAGGTGATGTGGCACAGAAGAAACAGTTCAGGTGGGAGGCAGCAAGCAGCAGAAGCGAGCCTCTCTTTCCCTTTGTCCTATCCAGGCCATTTGGTTAACTGAAACCTGATTCTTGATGTGATAGAACCAAGAGGCGGGACTGATGGGAGGTGATTAGGTCATGAGGTGACAGGCCTGGTGTCTGTTAAGCTTAGTATGTGAACTGCATTCGATTAAGAAACACCTGGCAAAGTATTAAAGCATGCACCTGAGTGTGTCTCTGTAGGTCATGGAAGCACGGCTTTGATCACTCTGTGTGGTCTTGCACTGTTCTGCTCTGGCTCTGTTCTCCTATTCTGCTTCTTGACCTCATAAGTAGCTGTTCTCTACTATGCCCTTCTGCTACCAGGTTTCTGCCTTGGAACCAGCCATGTACTGAATCTCCTGAAGTGCAGAGCTAAATTAAACCTTTCCTCCTTTACATTTTGTGTTGGTGGTTGTGTCTCCGTTGTGGAAAAGCCCACTAACACAGAGCTCCTGAATTGGATTTAATACGCATTTTGGAGACCCAAAGGAGCTCATTGACCCCTTCTATCTTGTAAGTACACTATAGCAAGAAAAGGCTGTCTATAAGAAACCGGCCAAAGTAGACACCAAATCTGCCAGTACCTGGCTTCCCAGACTCCAGAAATGTGAGAAAATACAATTGTACTGTTGTTTAAAACCCACTTGATCTAAGGAATTTTGTCAAAGCAGCCCAAACAGACTAAGGCACTGGGGGCTTTTATTTATCAAGGTAGGGGAACTATGAAGTTGTTTGTAAGGAAAAAGATGTGGAAAGGAGACAGAATATAGGCATCTACAGAAGGGAACAGGAAAGGGTAACAGTAAGATCATAAATAGAGGGCACAGTCCTGAAGAGGTTCCTTCTTCTACAGAAGTGCCAGAGTGTCCTTTACATGAAGAACACATTTAGTGGTCACTATCCTCAGAGTCTTTCTCCTTTACATTCCCAGCTATGAAATCATCCTAATATCTCAGAATCCTTCGCACTTGTTTCTTAGAGACTATATGGATTACATCTAAATGTTGCCCCAAAGCCTCACACAGTCATAGGTTAGGCTTTCTGGAGGTGGCTAGATCTAGGATATATGAATGTGGATTGAAGGTGTGTGGTAGTAGATTAGCACACTAACTGGTTAATCACAGTTCTGAGTATGTGTGGAACCACCCAAAAGGCTTGTGGCCTAGATAGGACACAGGGAAAGAGAGGCTCGCTTCTGCTGCTTGCTGCCTCCCACCTGCTCTTCCATGAACTGTTTCTTCTGTGCCACATCACCTTGCCTTGGAGCCAGCTGACTATGGACTGTAACCTCTACAAACTGTGAGCTGAAATAAACCTTTCCTCCCTTAACTTTAGGTGTTGAATGTTTTGTCTCAGCAACTAGAAAAGTAATTAAGACAGGGACAAAGTCTACATGCAAGCCTCTGACTTCCTTCTGAACATAAGTGAACATTCCTTCTAAACATCATGTCCTTCAGACCAAAGAAGAAGTAAGCAGTCCCTGTCCTGAATCCTGTTTCAAACTTGACCACTTGTGTCTCCTCTGCAGCATCCACCTCCCCTGCCTCTGGACCATACCTGCCTGGTTCTGACCTCTCTTCCCACCCAGGCACTCTACTCATCAACTGGACATTGTGCCACAAGCTGAGTATCTCTCAGATGCTCCCATTTAACTGCACGTCTAGTTTAGTACCTGTCGCTTGACTCCCAAATGTCAGAATAGTACTCTGTGCCCTTTGGCAGTATTTGGGGTGAGCATTTGTGATAAGTGAATTATGACCAAGTGATGAATGACCAAGAAGATGTATTCAATGAAGCTAATCTGCATTACTCATATAAAATATTACAAATATTAAGCTACTTTCCTTAAATAAATGTCTTTCAATTGAATTCTTTGGACGTTTATTTCAACTCATGACTAGGTTTCACCACAGATTTTAAGAGCTCTGAATTTTGACCTAGTTTTATTTTTGTTTCCACTAAATACATCATTAGCACACTGCAAACCCTGAAGTGCTAATACTGGTAAAGTTAGTTATTAAAGCAGGTGCAAAGCTGCCATTAGACATTTATCTGGATGTGATGGCATACATCAGTTCCTGCCACCGGGATATCTCCAGGATAGAAGTGTTTATCTGCTGTGCTGACAAATAAATCTTACAGGACCCATATAAAACCAAATTTCTTAATCACAGACTAGTGAACTAGGGCCGGCATACAGGCAAGTTTAACTGCTCAGTAGAAGATGCCATTTGGAGGATAAGAGCTTCAAACAGACACCGCCAGAAGAGAAAGGGGGACTTTAAAGAGCCCATCCCAATAAACATCAAGCCCTGTGAAACTCACAAATCTGCCTGCTGAGAAAGAACTATTCCTACTGCAAACTGTGATCCTCTCGCTGCATGCTGAGAGACAGGCACGCACTCTTTCAAGTTCCCTGCCTTTCAAACAAAAGGCAGAATTAAACCTCTTAAGGTCTCCCCATGTTATCTATGATTAGCTTCGCTTCCTGTTGAATAGCCTATTTATCTGTAGCTTTTAATCTGCTACACAAATGACAAAAAGATGAACACAAAACACAGACACACATACACATATACACACGTACTGACCTCTTATCTGAATGGACAGATGCAAAAACATACAGCTCAGAATACATTAGAATAAAATGAACTCAGGATGAAACAAGCCTGGAGAAAAGAAATATTTCAGATACACTATGGAACGTGTCTGCCATCAAGAATTTGAAGCCACTGAGCTGATCCTTTTTCAAGACAGACACATGTTTCTGGTCCCTGCAGCTGACCAAGACCTGTGGAAAGGGCTGAATAAGAGTTTTCTTATTTGCACAGCAGCTTTAAGAAAGGCAACACCAACATCCTTACATTCTCTTTGGTTCTTGATCTCTGAGCAGAGTCCCGCTGAGACTATGGCTGGTTGGCCCAACAGCCCCACGAAGACAAGCTTCCCAAATAAATTTTATCGCAAAGTAAACATGGCTTTCATTTCCTGAAAACACCAAGAGCAATGGAAGTTTTTCCATGGTTCTCATGGTTCTCATCATGTTAACAGTTTCATTTGTCATTGGGATACAACTTCCCACCAGCGTCTCTATCTGTTAAACAGTAGTCCCGAACACAAGCATGGGAAAGAGGAAATGCCAGGGTAGAGGGGGCCAGAGACTCCAAGGTAAGAGATTCTTGGAGAATTTTCCAAACTCTCCATCCACAGAAAGGGAGAGAGGTTTAGAATACAGTGCCTACTTGTTAAATAACTCGGGTCACAGAGAACTGCTGCCCTGATCTGGTGTTGATAGTATCTGAGAAAGAAGGGACTCAAGTAAATAATATAAGTATTGTGCTGTGTGCTTCCTAATTCTAACCTGGCCAGCTGATGCTCTTGAGATAGATTAGGATGTGATGAAGCCAGCTAGGGAAGTAGGTGTGACCTGCTAAATTACAAGATCCTGGACACATGCAGAACAGTTTCCAAAGCCCAGCATATGGATGGAGTTCTCAAAAGAACTTGAGCAGGTTTTCAATAGGAGGCCCAGACCTGATGTCAGCCTGAGGTATGAGATCCAAGCACCACATCTCAGGACCCGTACGTAGAAGTTCTCATGAGTTTTCTCGAGGTTTGCACAATATAAAGGACATACTGATGCCATGAAGAGATTGCTAGCATAACATTTCGTGATAGCCCACACCATGTTTTCCAGATGCAGCATGTACTTTTGTCTTTGCTTGTACCCTTTTCTTTCTCTTTACTAAGCTTGCTCTGCAGAGCCAGTTTCTCCCCTACTCTTCACATCTACATTCTTGAATAAATTTTGTCACTGTTTATTACTCATTGTACCTAATTCTTTGTTCCAGATGAGAAGAACCTGGAATGTAATGCCAGAGAGAGAGGCAAGCAACCCAGAACTAGGTAACGAAGAGCAAGCTACCCAGTAACACTCATATACAATGCTAATGAGAGGAACTCCAGTCAGCGTCCTCCATCTCCAGGGATAACAGCCTTCAAAATACTGTAAAAACACGCTTCATTTTTTAAGGTCAGTTATATAATCAGTCAATGGACACAGCATTGCTGTTAACAGTGACTTGAACTTTGGGTAAAGATACAAGCAATGCAGTATAAGAAAACAGAATAACTAAAGACAAGACACTTTTCACGTCCCCTTTTGTAAATGTTCTCTGTAAAAGTTCTCTGTTTTATGCCTTTTCCTAAGATGCCATAAGCCCCTTGAAGAGTGCTTTTTCCATGCTTTTTTAGTTTAATTTTCTGGGTATCTCATTAACTCTAACACAAAGATGCTGTCTTGGTTACTTTTCTCTTGTTGCTGAGACAAAATACCCAATGCCAAAAATGAAGGAAGGAAAGGTTTATTTAGCTTACAGTTTGTGGAGGTTTCAGTCCATACTTGG
>NW_004955494.1:6611561-6677319 GCF_000276665.1 Chinchilla lanigera
AGGCTACCCCCACCTAAGGGGCATGTAGCTCTCACATAATCTCCATGCCCTCCTCTTCCACAGGCTCAGGATGTATACAAAGTAAGTATCCTGGCTTCCTGCTGAGTCACTTAGCCAAACCTCTAGACTCCCCAAGTTGACACAATGTTTCAACCATAACAGATGCTCAATTTAAAAAATTAAGTAAGTGCTCAAATATCCAAGAACCCAATATCAAGGCACACAGATAACTTTGCACTGTATCACTTTAGAGAACAAAGTAACCTTACATTGTTTAGCACAAGTGCCTCATTTTATAAAAGAAAAAACTTGAGGTATCAAGGTGTAAAGTATAACATTTTTTATAAATGAAGATGACCTAGTTTGTCAATGACAGAATGCCTATTCTGGCCTGGTCTTGTCATACCACTTTCAGAATGTAGTACCTTTTTAAAAATACCAGATTAAAAAGCAGGGTTGCTGTTCCAAATTGTGTCCAGAACAGTGGGGGTGTCTTGAGATGATTTATGGAAACAAACAGTTCGTGAATCAAGACTGTAAAATCTAAAAAAGAAGGGACATGGTTTTTGTCCTCAAACAGTTGAAAGCTCATCCTATGTAAGAGCAGGTAAGCTTATCATTGCTGAGAATGCTCACCCAGTACCTATAACTGATCTATCAAGGAGAACTGAGCTATACTGGAAAAGATGTTCTCGTGAACAATGACCTTCCTGTTCCTAAGCACGCTCCAGTAGAAGCTGGATGTCACAAATCAGAACTAAGTGATCACAGTGAAGCCAGGCCTGTTGTAGGAACCTTGAATATACCATGGTCAGCTCTTAGAACAATCCATAAAGGTAGATATCATCCTCACTTTACTCTTAGCAGGCTGAGATTCAGAGGCCCAGTGGCTGAGCCTGTTCTGTCACATACCTGCTACAGAATAGCACAAGGACCATAAGGCAAGTGTGCAGAACTTCAAAGATTATTAGGTAGCTGAGCTACATCAGGCCCATAATAACCCCTGGCTCTCCTTACCAGTCTCACCAAGACTGGGTATTTGGGATTAAACCGAAACAGAAAGTAAATTCCACATAATTCAAGGTACTGACACTTGACCAAGAGTTAAATCCATGAAGGAAGTTGGAAAAGCAAGTGGCAAGCTCAGCCTCCAAACTCTTGTCTCTGAGATTCCAAAATCCAACATCAGTTATTCTAGGTGGCTAGAGGCACGTCTCATCCTTCAAATTTTTGTGGGCTCTATGACTCTTCAGTTTTGAGATTACCCTCCAGGACAAAAAAAGAAATTAACATTTCTCCAGAAGGAAGTAGAGAAAAATTGCCCTCACAAATGTAACACTTAAAAATCCCAATTTTATATTTGATTCAATTCCGTACTGTGAACAGAGAGCTCTACCTCTTGTAGGAATGTGATACAACTCAGGTCCCATGTAACAAGAGTTTATTTTGTTATCATTTCATCCATCACTACTCTTCTATATGCCAGGTTTTCAAATTAAACCTGGAAAATATGCAAAAGAATCACTCTTGGCTATGTTTACAAACTTAAATTTAATCCCCTTATTAATAATGTTTTACTAATAATATTACTGGATTTCTCCTCCCTGAACTTTAAGTACTGTAAAATTAACTTCATTTGCAGCTACTATTATTGACTCTCACTTGAATCAGCCCAGGGGACAGAAAGTCTTCCATGGCAATTACTTTTTTTTTAAGGATTCTACTTTTTCTGGATATAAGATTTATTTTAATACTAAAAAGAAGTCATTTACAGATTAGCACTTGATTTTATCATAATAACATGAACCCCTCAGCCTTTCTTAAGGACTTTCCTAATGCATAGAGAATGCCTTGCTCTGTCTCTAATTATACTCAAATCTTTCCATACAGCTTTCAGGTAATCCTTATATAGGGAGTAGGGTGGTATTTCTTTACAAGTCCCTCTTCACATGACACAGAAACCTGGAAATTAACTTTTTGAGCCAAAGTCTTCTTTGAAAACCTAATGAATCATGTGGGTCCACAAAACAGCACGTAATACACTACATAGACTCTTGCAAACATTTCCTGATACAGTATTATTATAGGCATCTAAGTTAGATAGAAATTAGTATATAGTCAGAGAGGGATTGGGCTTCCAAGGATGTCAGCAGAGTAAAGGTATCAGAACTGTAGCTGGAGGCACATCTGAGGAAGGCCAGGCCTCAAGATACAAATAGAATGACCAGGCCTATGTGCCTCCCAGAGGGTTTATAAGCAATAATTTGAGATTATACTGTAATTGGTATCACCTGGTCCAGTAAAGTCCAGACAGATGTCAGTCACCCAGGTGGTAACCAGAACCTCTGGACTGATCCCTTCCCCAAAATACCTTTGTTCTTTCCAGGTAGCCTTGCTATGTGACCTGCTTTCCTATTGGACCAATATTAGCTAAGCAGCTATACTTGTAATCCTACAAGCTGACCCATGTTGTACACACGTTGTGATTTTGCTGTATAAATTATCCCTGACAAAGGGCCTTGCTGACAACCCACTTCCAGAATCCCTCCTGTCTCTGGAGCTATTCCCATCCCCCAATAAACCTTTCCTATTCTTAACCCCATTTGTCCTTTGTTCAAGAGACTTGAACTCAGTATATCCAACATCTAGCAAGTTGAGTTATATTTTCCCCTATATAAGAATCAGAAGTATTTCTTCATGTAGATAAACAAAAAAATCTTTAGCTGACTTCTCACATTGTGACACTAAGAATAAGCTGTTATCTCTACCTTTTCCCCAAACTTTTTAACATGAAAAAAGATAGAAATAGAACATATATAGCAATAGACCCATGTAAGTCATAGAAGAGTGGAATTTTGTCTAAGCTCAATAGAGAGCTAATAAATGGTTTGAATAAAGGACAGATGACCATCCACTGGAGGTCAAGATTTGACAGAAGTCTGTCAGTGTCCTCCTCTACTCCAAGGTAAAACATGAAATAATCTTTTTTCAGGGCACATGGCATCTCCAAGATACCTCTGTGTGCGTGACTTCCTAGCTTGATAATATGAAAAATTCCAGATGAGACAAGTCTGTTAACAAACCCTTATTCTAGACTTGATGTGAAAAATAATAATCATAATCAGAATAGGACCCATTTTCTTCAATTCTTTGTAAGGATCCAGTTCTTTATATATCACTATACGATAGAAAAACATGTCACGTACTAGTAATACCCCAGAGTATTATATGGTTAATGGCAATTTTAAGGAAAAGAACATAATTCTACCTGATATTTTCACAAAGCTCTCTTTGTAGGAGAAAGCCTCAAATTTTATCAAGAATCTTAGGAAAGGAGCTCTTAACCTAGAAAGTTTTGTCTTAATGTAATTTTTAAATACCTTGCCATGTTTTCTCACAAAAAAGGATAAAACTTTCATAAATATATAATTTACTTATTTCCAACTCTATTTAAAAGCAACTTACATGTATATTGTGAAATTACTTTTCCATGACACTTTTTCTTTACATTTATGGAATACATCTTCTTCACATGCATCATTCCACATAGTATGGACCACATAGTACCTGTAACATCTTTATATGAAAACACTAAGGAGCATGATTTCCTCCCTATTGTTAGGATGATCAACTGAACATGTTAAACTGTTCATTTCAGGGGCTCAAATCTTTCTTCTGGCCAACTGCATTATCAGTGATAAGCAATGGCCATAGGTGTCAAATATAAAAATATGTATTTATGTACTCACATAGAGAGTCTGTCAAAAAGTGTATACAAACTTCAGCAGTTCACCATGCTAATAAATGGCTGGAAGCTAAAGGCCACCACTTTGAGCACCTCTTGTAATTGCAGAGGCCAAAGGTAACATATTAATCTGATGGTTTCTCAATAAATTTAGTATTAAAAATACTAATTTTTGTGGGTTTTTGTCTTTTTGACACAAGGTTTCACGATGCAGTTCAGGCTGGCTTGGAACTCGCAGTGATCCTCCTGCCTCAGCCTCCCAAGTGCTGGGATTACAGGCATGGGTCACCACACCTGGCTAGTATTAAAATGCTTATACAAGTTTTTTTTTTCCTGCTGTACACATTTTTTGGTGGACTCTGTATATATATGTACTGAGTTTCATAGACTTAGTATTGTCACAAAAAGAAATTCCTTGCCCCTTTTATGATTGCTAAGAAAAACTCTCTTAAAATAGCAATGATTATCATAGTCACATTAAATGCTATTATGATTTGTTTGTGTTTTTGTTTGTTTGTTTGTTTGTTTTTCCGGTACCAGGAATCAAACTCATGACCTTGCACTTGCCAGGCAAGCGCTGTGCCACTGAGCTAAATCCCCAGCCCCTGCTATTGTGATTTTAAATAAGAAAACACACCTCCCTGTGGATTCCTGGGTGTCACTCTGAGGCCACTTCCTATTTTCTTTCAAGTAACTTAAAAGAAGAAAGTTACAAAATTTGTATAGCCCAAGGTTGATGTTAAAATGTCATGGGTTTTCCTCTAGAACCTGTTCTCTCTGATCTTCTGATTTGTCTCATGGAAGTTACAGCTGTTTAGGATCTGCCACATCCTCTGTACCAAAAGAACCTTGAAAAGTCCTGTGAGTGCATTAGCACTGTGACAGAGGCATGGAGATAATGAGTCATCAAATCCCACTTTCCTGCACAGGATCACAGGGTTAGGCCATTCCACTGCAAAAGATAACACAGTGCGCACAAGTTACAGCAGAGGAAGGGAATGACAACATAAAAGTTATATAATACTCTTAATTATTGTGCTTGTCCTTATTTTTTTTTAGTACTGGAAATTGAACCCAGAGGCACTTTACCACTGACCTACATCCCTTTTTATTTTGTATTTTGAAACAGGGTCTCACTAAATTGCCCAGACTGGTCTTGAACTTGTGAACCTTCTTCCTCAGCCTCTCAAGTAGCTGGGATTATAGGCATACACCACCATGCCTAGCTCTGATCAGCTATTCATAGTTATTACATCATTGTGTTTCTCTTAGAAGATAAACTTTGCCTATCAGTGCATTAATTGAGAAAGAAAAATCATAACTAAACAATGGACAAACACCTCTGTTTTTAAAAAGAACAAAGGGGGACCCTACCATAGGAATACGACATCAAGACAAAAAGTCTGGACCATAGGAAACCTGATTTGACCCATTTCAGCAAAGACAAGAGTATCTGCCGCTGTTCAAGTTTTGAAAGACAATAAAGAAATCTTAGCAGCAGAGGATGAGAAAGAAGTAGGGAAACAGAACCTGGTGAGCTCTTAATATAAATGTCAATTAAAAAATAAATAAGAGGACTTAATTGCAAAACACTTTTTGCCTAGAACTGCATAATTTACAAGGCTCATTGCTTTATTAAAAAGTAATTAACTATGTCCTTGCAAAGAGGACACAGAAGTCTTTTCAACCTCTGGCCTAAATATACTAAAATTTCACCCCTAGATCAGCAGAAATAAGCCATGAATCAAAACATCTAATCTTAACATGAAATGCATGATCCAATCATCAAGGAAAGGTATGTTGTTGGTAATATCTCTGGAGATTACAACTTACATATGAATTCTCAAAATAGAAACATGTTCAAAGCAACTGTATTGAGTAAAAATTTTTCTATCATAAAATAATAAAAGAATAAAAGAACTGTTGAATAAGAACTATGCAACACAGGACCCTTCATTCTGAAGAACTTAATTCCAAAATATTTTAAAAGTATTTAGTGTATTATGATGGTAACTCAATCCTAACATGAATAAATCACATGTGTACATTTTCTCAGAAACTGGAAAATTTTGTTTCATAGGCTGAATCTCTCAAGAAAAATGAAAAATAAACAGATACTTTGAAATATTTGGAGAAACCCTAAATCAATTAACTTTTTTTCCTCTTTTGATACTAGAGAGCAAACCCAAGGTCAAGCCCACCCTGAGCAAGCACCCCAACACTGACCTACAGCCCTCGCCTTCAGCATCTTCTGCTTCTGGGACTTCAAAGGTGCTTAACTTGACTATCAAAATAAAAATTAAGAGACAAAACAGCTAGACACAGAAAAGCAAGAGATGTCTCAAGGAGAAAAATTTAAAGTAAATATTTTGGAAACATCATAAAGATGGTGTTGTATTTTTTTTTTTATATATACTGGGAATCAAACTCATGACCTCAAGTTCACCATGCAGGCACTTATACCTCTAAGCTACAACCCCAGCCCAAGATGATGCTGTTTTTCAAGAGCATCGTAGAGCTGGGTTCAAAGCTAGCCTTCTCGAAGTTAATTACATTTTCTTAGCAACTTTGACCAAAATCCAGATGAGCTGTTTCCAAGAGGATGGCAATGTCTCCAGGAAAGTATCATTGTCAAAATGTGGGACTTCCTACCATCCCAGCCGCTGAGCATGGATCTGCTTCTCCCTATACTGTGCTCTTACAAATGCACACACCGCTATGCTTTAAAATAAGCACATCTGAAAATAAGACACACGATTCATTACCATTCCTTCCCATTATTTATACAAAGAAGTATACCTAGAATGACTTTTAAAGAATTTCAAATATTTAAAGGTAATGTTTCCCCAAATTTGAGTAGTTAGAAGGGTTACATCTTACCTGTGTGAATATGAAAAATAAAACGTGTTTTTAACAATCAACTAGACTTTTGAAGAAAATTTCTCAAAAGTTGTGATGTCAAGGGCCCAGTCAGTGCTCTGAAGAGGTAAGGAAAGAATGGTCACAGAGGAGGGAGACGGAGATACTAAGGACACAGCTTCCTTTCACTTCATTCCACCCCACAATCACCTGCTTCTACAACGGGATTTCACGTCACATTTTGCCAGAGAATGGAGTTCTACTTTAGAACAAAAGCAGTTTTTAAGAAAGTCACCGGTTTTGTATATAGCCAGGTGAGCTTTCTGCATAAAGAGAATTAAATAAAGTGATAATGAAAGAAGAAATAAACACAAATGGAAAGGTTTACCATATGCATGTGACCTTACAAAAGGCCAGAGGGAACCAGAGTAGGTGTGCAATAGGCAGTCTCTTTCAGACTTTCATTAGAATCTTTTTAAAATTTACTGATTGAGTTATGCAATCCTTTTTGTTTCATTACCTTCAATCTGGAGTGCATACAGCCAGGATGCAGCTGTGATGATTAATTTCAGGTGTCAACTTGACTGGGCTAAGTGATGCGCAGTGTCGCGGTTTGTATCTAGTTGTCCTCGAGAGCTTCATGCTCTCATAGGTGAGGCCTTTGGAAGACTGAATGCTAGAGATGCTATGGCTGACTTGTTAGGAGTTAAGGTCTGGTTAGAAGAGGCCTGTCACCAAGACAATAATATATCTAGATTAAAGTAGTCTTGTACATAAAATGAAGATGTGAAAGCCCTGGAGATAACAGTTATGCATCACAAAAGCTTCCCTATCCCCTCAGGACTGTGGCATAGTGAGCAAGGGTGTCACCTCCATCTTCTCCTCAGTGATTTCCAAGAAACCAGATTCAATCCATGGAAGATGGATCATAAATCACAGTCATCCCTTGGCATCCCTGGGGATTGGTTCTAGGCCTCCCATAGGTACCAAATTCTGTGCATGTTTTAGTCTTCTATATAAAATGGCATAATACCCTGTATACTTTAAATCATCTCTAGATTATTTATAATGCCCAATAAAATTCAAATACTATGTAAGTGGTTGTTAGATGTATTGTTTAGGGAATAATGACAACAAAAGTAATCTGTACATTTTTGGCACAGCTGCAATTTTGTTTTCAAATATTTTTACCCACGCTTGCTTGAACTGTGGGTTTGGAATCCACAGATGTGAAAAACCAACTATTTAAGACATTTGTTATCCCTGGCCTGAATGATCCCCAAGTTATGTTCAAGCTGCAAGTTTTATGAGTGATATCCTAAACAGGAGGCATACAACATAGCCCTTCTCCAAAAACCAGTCCCAGCTATATTCTTTACATAAATTTTCTTTGCTTCATACCACATTCAGGGAGTGAGGCCAAACAGTCACCCTGGCCACTCCTGATAATCAGAGTAGAATGCATAAGTCAATAGTAATTATATACAAGTTGGACCCAAGGAACATTAACCACCCCAAGGCCTCCCTCCAGGAAATCAGATCCTCTACTTGGGAAAATAAGAATAGGAGTTACATGCTGAAAATGTATGTCAATTTAAAATCAAGCTAGAGCCTACAAGATTAAAAAACTGAGCTATCATTCCTCTTCTCTACACCAGTATATAACCCAGTACATAACCTAGTCAACAAAAAAACTAAGCCCCAAAGTAACATGGACATGGACGTTAGAAAGGTTAAGTGCCTTCCTCCGAGTCACACAGTTTAAGAATTAACAAAAGCAGTGTCTTCTAATTATTTTTTACTTCATATCATGTTCAAAGAGGAAAAAATATGAATTAGAAAGAAGAGTTAAAATGGTGCTTTCCCTTTATAATTAGCTTATGCAATCATCTTTGTCCCCATTTCTTCCTTTACCCTAAATCTAGTGGGGAATTAAAAATGGCTCTTCTTTTTCTTTGTTTCTTTCTTTTTTTTGGTGAGTGTTTGCACTACACAGTACATAATGGCTGTCTTCAGTGTTTGCTGTAAGGATTAGAATTGACTATGTCAAATAAGACCTGGGCACAGGACATTTTCAGAGCATTTTAAATCTTGTAGCCATTTGTAGTGGATCAATCAAATACGTGATTCCAGTGTGTAAGGATGGGGTAGAAGTAAATCATTAGCTTTGAGGTTTATCAAATGGAGGACTTTGGGGCTGGCAATCCTGCTAAGATGGAAAACATTAGTTCCCATTGCATAACAATAGAGCTCAAAGGAAAACCACACTAAACAGATTACCAGAGAATAAAAATTTGAGGGCTTCCAAAGACTTTCAGAAATCATTCCCCCATGTTTCTCTGCTTATGTAGGTAAACAACTCAGAACAAATAGTTATTTCTTTTTCTCTTTAAGGTCACCAGGGAAAGAAAATAAGTAAGTTCCTTGAATGTTTCATTTCAGCATCTGTCCCTCTGTAACCCTGAAGATCTGAACGCGATTCAACCACAATCTCCCTTGTCTCTGTGTAAATCCTTTTCATCTTAATGTGACCTCAGCTAACAAAATCTCGCTCAGTTTTATCCAACTAAAACTCTTCTTAGATGGTCGTTATCCTTTGCCATCTCATCCATAAGCAAACCCGTCTCCATCCTTTCCATTTGTTTCTCTGCATCATTTCTCCACTCAGTCATTATTTTCATTCTTTCTGGAATTTTCTCTTTTGCTACCTCTTTTTTCACAAGAGATCATAATGATGAAAATCATCTTATTACCTCGGAAAATTAACCTTATCATTTAACTTACTGAATTGTTCCTCTACTCCATTCAAATGTAGCAAAATAATTATTTAACCCTGAGGTTGTACTCTCTGGGACGCTTAAGTTTTGAATAATTAGCTGTTAAATTACTCATATGCAGAAAGATAAAAAATGTTTGAGAATGTCTCATTAATGTTTTCGCCTCAGATTATTCACATGCTAATAATGATAACAGCTTGAGACCCTGAAACAATGCTGAAAACATTACAGGTGCATAAAGATGAGGATGACCACACATTCTTTTTTTTTTTTTTTTTTTTCTGAAGCAATAAACACTGAGTTGACTACAAAATGAAAGCCTTGAAACTAAAACATTTAACTGCTGGTGAACACCACTGCCTTTGGAATGGAAAGTCTGTCAGGCCACAGAGTGAGTCATGGCTTTGGGGACAGGTACTCAGTCTTGTCACAGAGGTGACAGAGTCCCTGGGGCCAGGTCTAAGAGCCTTCAGTTAAAAAAGGACTCTGATGAGATGGATGAAACACCTTTCAGGTAGAATTAGATAACAAAAGGAAAACAATACTCAATAACTCTGTTCCCCAAAGGATCACTAAAAAAATGGAATGAAGAGGCGCAGATGTTTCTCAGAACGAGTTTAATTAAAGTTTCTTTGTAAGTCTCATCTGGTTTTTGTGGGTTGGTGGGTGGGTAAATGAAGAGCCCAGTTTTTATAAAACCTGAAATCTGTTTCTCTCCTCTTTCACCTGGGGATTTAAAGGAAAAACGTTGTTGTCTTATAGCTTCCTCTCTCTGCTTTTAGCACACATAGTTCTCATTAGATTTTTTTCCCCAAAAAAACACCCTCTTCCTTTGACTGATGGCTTTTGCTTAATGCTTAATCTACATTTTTTTCCTTGTATTTCAGTGGTATTGCTTCCAACATACCCTGCTCTGATACAGTAAATCACATTTTTCTTCATCTCCGCAATGCAGTGAAGGGATGTCAGAATTATCTCAGAAGTGACAAGTTTCTCTTATCTGGGGAAGGTAGAACTGACCTCAGTGAAGAAAATGCCCCAAAACTGTTTTTAAGGATTTCTCTGCAATATTCAAATAGTTCTGAACTTAAAGTAAATAAGAATTTGGCCCTTTTAAAGAAAAGGCAGACATAATCAGGAAAGCCAGGCTCTACACTGCAAAACTGCAGTGACCTAAGGTTTTGCCATTTGAGGAGCTCTTGGAAGAGCTCCAGATTAAAAGGAAAAAGACGGTTTGCAGAACTAAGGCCACTCTGATATGTCCCCACACTGAAAGCCAAAATGATTCCAGGAGAAACAGTATGCTGTTTGCTTTTTCACTAAGAAAAATAAAAAGCTTGGAGCAGAAGCTGTCCAGAGGAAGTTACATCCACCCACACCCACTGTGACGGAACCTACCTTAGCCTCAAGCCACCATCTGCCTTTGAGCAAGAAAAGAAGCACGTAGCGCCCTCTCCAGGCAGATATTGAGGCCATCAGGTTCCAGGCTTTTTTTATTTTGATTCCTTCCCTTCCTTGCTTAAGGTCTTTGGAGTATGCAGCGAATAAACACCTGATTTATCTTCTCTGTACTCAAGTTCACAAAGAACTGAATATCAGTCTTCCTCATTTTAAATTATTAAATTGTTATAAAATTATTATTAATGATTTTACATCATTGTGCCATGACTATCCTGGGTGACCTCTTCTAGGCATGTATAGCTTTAAAATTATTCATATACAAATATACCTTGAAAACTTCCTCTGAAATGGTACTGCATTTTCTAATACTAGATTGTGTCTTGGATAAGAAGACAGAGGGCACCTCTGCAAGTAAGGTAAATTTGGCTGGTAGCCAGCTAGGGCTCCTAAGAACCTGTTTCTCAGCCCAACCATTCCTTAAAGGCAAAGGAAATCACCTAGTCATGCATCTTGTTCAAGCCTCAGAATCCTTAAAAAATTGCGCTTGTAAAATTAATTTTGTTGAGGGGTGGCCAATATCATTTACCTTAGGCTAACTCATCTGATATGTCTTGTATTTGTCTAGATCATAGGCATATTTATTTAGAAAATTTAATGTGTATTTGCCATGTAACAACAAGGACAAAGTCTATATAATCATTGAGCATGTCCAAGGTCCCATGGTACAGATCCATCTGACAGGGTCCCTCTACCTAGGATAGTAATTATCAGTGATTGCATCACTAAAGTTCTCTTATCATTTCCTCCTATAGGACACAGTTTGAAAGATATTTTTGCCCACAAAGATGCACATATTAAGTAACAATTCATTCTCACTTTTCATTAATCTAACAAATTCAGCTGCCAATAACCAGAACTCTGAATGGATTGAGGTAAATTTATTACAACAGTGAATTTATACAATCGCAGCCTAAAGCAACTTGACATTCTAGTTTGTGTGACATTTGTGTGAACAAATGCATAATTTCTCCTAGAGTTTCAAACCATCCAAAATAGCTGATTCACACCATCATCCTTTGGGCCACCTAATTAAGCACATATAGCCCCAGGCTTCTCACTCCTTTATTCCCTTTAATTCCAGGCATGTCTGTCTTCTCTTCTGTAGTACTACATTCTGAAATCCCAATAAGACATATAGGCCTATCAAGCTACTAATGCCTTCACCACTTCATTCTCCATTTTATGCTCTAATACTTATTTCCCAATGAAGTATACACTTGGAATCCTAGCAGCTTGGCCCAATGTGTCTAATTCTAAACTATTCTTAAGAGAATGACTCATAGGAACTAGCATTGCAGATAAGCATACCTGTGAACTAGCCTTGCAGGTAGATATACCTACTGTCCAGGCTTGCAGGTGAGTATATCTATGAACTAGCCTTGTGGGTAGGTAGCTTTGCCAGGAATGGCCAAGTACCTCAGTTTGATTGAAATGCATTTTTGACTAATAAAGCATTGCTGACTCAGTGGGGAAATACAGTTGCTTCTAAGAACGAAACGATTGGCTTAGGATTTTTTTCTTTCCTTTTATGTTCTCCTTATTTATTTGGGAACAAAAGAGGAGGACATTATGCAAGTGGTTTGACCTGAGTTTGTATATTTGCAACCAGACGCAGTCACCCCACAATGGAGGAATATGTAGAAGTGGTTCTTCTGCCCTCACATAAACTCCAAAAGAAATTTTGTAAACCTCTTCTTGCTTATATTTAGATAAGCATTTACAACACAGACTCAGTCTGCGTATAGTACTTTCCTTAAAATGATATTTACCTTATACTTATAGTAATACTTACGTCCTTATATTATATTTATACTCATACTCTCATATTATTCTTATATACATATATTGATTCTTATATTCTAAATATTTTTCGGTTATCGGTCTCTAGTTTCCCTCTAGTAGAGTGTGAGAGCTAACATTTCTTTGGGTATGTGAAGGTCTTTATTGCTGTTGTAAGTATGGTCAAGTTTGAAAACTAATAAATAAATTCCCAGAATGGGAAAATCTGTGACGATAGAGGGCAGCTCATTGTTACAAAGGATTTGGAGATGCTGCGGTGTTATGAATTGGGACAAAAAAAAATGACCTAAATTTGATTGTGGTTATAGTTGTACAACTCTGTCAATGTACTAAAGTCTATTAAAGCTTACATTTTAAGCTTGTAAGTTGTATGGTATGCAAATTGTTAGTTTAATAAAGTTGGTTTTTTAAAAATATTGTTTACCAGAAAATAAAGCAGGAACTAGAATGTTTCTCCATATCACAATAACATTCAAGAACACCTTGTATCATCTCCCTCTTAGAATTACCTCAGCTTTTTTTTTTTTGGTCCCAGGAATTGAACTCATGACCTCTCGCTTGCCAGGCAGGTGCAACCTTGCCGCTGAGCTATATCTTCGGTCCTTGCCTCGGTCTCTAACCAGGAATGTGTGTTGAACAGACAAGTCTTTCTGCTGATGCAAGTGAAAAGGATTTCAAATGCATGTCCATCATTATCCGCATGCCACCTATTAGCATTTACTTTTGAATGCACACCAGTTGCTTTGGTTAGACCTTGTCTCCCCTCTTCCTGGAGGCCCTGAACCTGGGCTTAGGGAAAGGAAGATCTCACTCTCTCCTAGTCTTTCTAAGGCTCCCTAAATCCTGTCAGATTGCTAAAGTCTCCCTCACCAACAAGCCAAAGCACCCTGGGCTACAGATTATGTGTCTCGTGTGTCTCTCATCAGGACTATCTAAGTGTTGTTGAAATAGGAAATAAAAGACAAAACAAATAAATTATTTATACTTCTATGAGTCAGAGGAAGAGAAAGGCTCTGTTGAGCTATAAGGGAAAAATGTCCTGCATCCGTGAAGGTTCTTTGCCAATGTTCAATATCCATTACGTCAGTTCTTTAAAGCCTATAAATCTGAGGACGGTGTAATTTGTGGTAAAATTCTAGGCAATACTTTAAAGTAATTGTATTGAGGTTTGATGACACTGAACCTCCCTTCCACGACTTTTACACAGATTCTTAACAGCAGGCCAGGACAAGTAGATTTGTTTCCTCTCCTGACAGAATAATGTGGCGCCAAGAGGTCATTTTTCCTCAGCTGCTGCTGAGCTCAGCACTCATCCATGGTTGCCCTGCTCTGTGTGCCATTCAGCAGAGTATGGGAATTTGTTCCTGCGCTCTTATCCTCCCTTGTGGTTGAACTGCAGTTATATCACTATTTCGCCTGTAGGACCACACTGCCCCTTGTCTGGGATTTGGGGGAAATTGAAGCAAGTGGAAAGCTCCTGGCTGTCCCAGAACATGGACAGTGCACCAAAGCTTCCCTTACACCAGCACAGAGTCTTTGCTGGAGCTCTGCTAGTCTGTCACATTCCTGACCTGCTTCTTTCTAATGCCCTCTAACCCCTCCCAAGGGATATTTTCTCACTCTTGTCTTATGTGTCATAAAATCCTCCCTGTTTGCCTGGTTCCATCCCTATGACCCCAGGAATCCTACAGTGAATCTTGTTCTTCCTCATCTAGACCTCAACGACTCACCGCTTTCCAGGAGTGCAGAAAGCATGGGAATCCCATGCTCCTACCAAATGGTTACTGCCACATCTCCTCTACTGTAAAGACTTTCCAAGAAAAACACAGAAAGTCCCCACCCCCAAAATGAATTCAATTGATTTTTTGAAATTTCCACGTATGTAAATATTATGTATCTGTTTTCCTAAATTAGAAGTTTCCTTAGGGAAGACACCTTATCTTCCTATGCATTCTTACCTGGAAGTGTCCAGCCTGTAGTAAGCATTTGAGAAATGCTGGTTGAATCTAACTAAAACAAACATTTTCATTTTTAAGTAGGAGAAAACCACACTGGTCCAGTTGGAGCTGCTTCTGTATGGAAGAAATGGAGTGTACAGCTTCCCAGTGTGTGTGTATGTGTCAGCTGGGGTGGGGAAATGAGATGGTTGTTTATCCACCTCCTACAATCCACTTTTAAGCTCCACAAGCTTCCTATGCCATGCCACAGCTCCTCCTTTCTCCTTTTGAGAATCTCCGCATGAGAGACATTACTAAGCCAGCATGTGGTAGTGCCAGTGTGCAATAGAACAGAAAGAATTTGGGAACAACTCATGCAATGACGGACAGTCTTATGGAGCTTGCAGCAATAACTATTTACCGGGAGACATGATATTGGGTGACAACAGAATTTATCACCAGCCTGTGAGTGCTGGGGAGAAGTGGGGCAGGCCATGAAGAATGAATCAACACAGTGTAACACAACATTGCTCAACATAAAGACTCAGAGACACCAGAGTCACTACACCCAGCAGGCCAGGCTGAGGAGGAGGTGCAGAATTCAGTGAATTTTAAGAAATCAGAAGCTACTGGTTGACTTCTTGATGATAGCCATTGTTTTGGGGGTGAGATGGAATCTCACCATTGTTTTGATCTGCATTTCTCTAGTGAGAAATGATGTTGAACATTTTTTCATAGATGTATCTACCATTTGTTTTTCCTCATCTGAAAAGTGTGTATTCATCTCAGATGCCCATTTTTGGATTGGATCTTTGAATTTTGGAGGCCTACTTTTTTTTTAATTCTTTATATGTTCTAGATAGAAGTCCTTCATCTGTGGGACAGTAGGCTAAAATTTTTTTCCCAATTCGTGGGTTTTCTTTTTATTCTGTTGGTGATTCCTTTTGATGTGCTTTTGTGTTGTTTTGTTTTTGTCTCTGTTGTTGTTGTTTTCTTTTCTTTTCTCTTTAAAATTAAAAAAATGAAATCATAAGCTAAGTGAACAGCTCGCTGTGGAGGTGAGGCTAATGTTATCTGCTGTTATCTGTTTACAGTACACAAACAAATGAAATATTGGAACCCACTCTGACACAAAGGAAGAAAACCTCAAGCACAAAAAGGGTCCTCACATGACTCTTTGAGGACATGGAAAAACCAGTCCAGTGAATGTAGCACTACATTTGACATGCAGTCTGAAAACTTGAAGAGCAAACCAGTGATTTCTGCCTCATGCTAACTTCCTAAAATTCTAAGACCTCAGTTTCTCTAAGAATCTTTACAGACACACACCTATACATACCACACCCACCCTCATCCTGTTCTACACACAGACCCTGCCCAGACCCTCTTACCCATCCTCTGTTCAGAAATGATTCTGTTCTCCAGACTTTTCACTCACCACATCTACAGATGGGAATAAGCAAATGGTCTTAACTGATCAGTTCTGTGATCTCCTTCCTACCAAGTCCTGCTTTATAGGACTAAAATCCTCTCAGAAGCAATGATTGCAGCAAGCACCTGAGCTCTTGTATCCTCTTGTCTACAGTACAGGACAGACTAGCTTTCCTTTCAAGGTTGTCTTTTGAGACTAGTTCTCTTCCCAAGCTACTTTCCTCATTAAGAACTTTTTTTAAAGTTCTCAAATGGTTCAAGCCAAAACTCATTCTCTAAGAACTACATGGCACAGCCATCCCCATAAGAGTCAAAATATTTTATCTGTCTCTCCACAATTTTTTCACATGGCAATAATAATAAAGTTTTAAGGATAATATTAGACTAAATGATTTTTATTCTTCTTGCACATGTCAAATCAAGGAGACTGGGGTCTAATGTCAAGTCAACTCAACTCTAAGACAAATGAGGCACTATTATGCAGATAATCTATACTATGTTCTATTGGTCTGTTTAATTAACTCAAGCCAAGAAGTAGTTTATGGGGAAAATTAAAATTCATCACAGATAAACAGTGATTAATTACATATGAAATTACAAGTCTTATTCAATTCTTAGCATGAGAAGAAATAGAGACAGAATAAAAGTGATCTAAAATGAGTAGGGTATGGATAGAGAAATACTTGGTACTATGGAGGTAAGGCATGCTATTCTTTTTTTTTATTTTAAAGAGAGTAATAAATGGGAAACAAAAAAACAAAGAAACAGAATAGTAGCAGCATACCAGTACCACAAACAAATCAAAGTAAGAGCATTCAAAGTAATACAGTCTCAAGACAAAATAATACAAATCATCAGCGGTTGTTACGTTACATGTCGCTATCCTCAACTACATTGCTCAGATTACCAGATGTAAGAATGAAAGATTGCTCAAATCATTATAGGGAATAAGAAAACAATTCTTTGATAAAACAGTAGAGATAATACAGAGTTTTACTAGACAAGATGGTAGTTCACCGTTGTAATTCCATTGCATATTGTTACCTTCAAATCAGTTGCTCAGACCATCAGACACAAGCAGGCACAATCAATCAGAACATAAAAAATTGTAGTCATTAACTGTTCATTTCAATATACTGTCAGACATCAGGAATACAGTTATTGCAGCTATTCATATATATATTTATATTTTGCCTTCCTTCTTTCTTTTTTCTTCTTTCCCTTACCCCAGTTGTTTCTTCATTTGAGCAATTTTTTTCCCTTTCCTATCATCTATTGTGTGTTTTGAGTGTTACCTAGTCTTTCAGGTTCCTACACCAAGGAGACAATATGATGTTAATCCATCTGCGTCTGATTATTTCTCCTATGAGTATGGTCTCTAGTTGCATGCATTTACCTATAAAAGCTGTGAGATTATCTTTTTTAATAGCTGAGTAATACTCCACTGTATAAATATACCACATCTTTTTTATTCATTCTTCAGTGGATGGGCATCTGGGTTGTTTCCAAGATTTAGCTATAACAAATTGTGCTGCTATAAATAGGGGTGCACATATATCGGTATTCTTTACACATTTATAAAATGGATAAATGTTAGCTTGTAATGAGTTTCAATGATAAAGTGTTGACAAAATTATACCTACTGGCCTTTTAGACATTATCAGAGACTGCTTTCCCCCAGATTAAGTGGAAATCAAAACTGACAAGGCATTTGACAAGGCACTTTATATAAAGTTCCAGAGCCATTTTGGAAGGGAGAAGGGCATAATATTAGTAGAACAGATTAAATATAAATTTACTAAGTTGCTGTCAAAATATATACAAGATTATCTGATAAGCAGGCCTTAAGTCACAAACTAATGTTATTTTTTTTCTAGAACATCACCGATATCAGGGACAGGCAGAAAAATAAGCTTTTTATCCTTGCAAACCCATGTCAAGAAACTTAACTATTCACTCACCTGAGACAGCCCAAATTTAAATTAAGAAGCTAATGCTTCTTTGTTTGCCAGAAATGCAGTGTTCCTGGAAGCAAATATGGGAGTTCTGGCTCAAAAGGTTTTCTGAAAGTCTCTTACACATTGATCTTCATCCTGTTGCGTATCAGAAGGAGATTACAGAAGCAGCATTAGACAGATGGCAATACAAATGCATTAGCATGCTCTCAGATTCCCAGTATTAGAAAGAGGACACTTCACCCACCCCTCTGACTGGTACTTCTTTTGACAAACCATTATTCTACACGAACTTGCAAAGTTCTCTTCCAGTTGATGTGGAAAAGAAGAATTAACTATTTTTAACAGCAAGGCACTTATTTCCTTCAGCTGCCAACATACTGCTTCCGACTAGATGGATGAGTCATGTTTTATAAATGAAAAAGTAAGGGGAAAAAGGACTAGTTCCCCACAGGTGAAGGGACCACCTTAGCACTCTGTCTTCACTTATGTCAGCTGTCTCTAAGATGGTATTTCTCAGCAACAGACCTTGACGAAAGCAATGAGGTAGGATTACTTTTCTTTTGTGGGATTGTAAATTCCAGGACGTTTAGCATTCCTCAACTTCACCAAATGTTATTATTTCTCCCAGCCAGTGACAACCTGAAATCCCCCAGACATTTCTGAGTGCCTCTAGGGGATGCTTCTCAATGTGTTGAATACCTGGGTGAATACTTCCTGCATCATAGACTGAACAGTTGAGACTCTTGTTTTGTTCTTAAACAAAAATAAACTCCATTTAAAATATATTTAGAAGCTAGAACTATACATGAATACTTTATAGTAAATGGCTAGGGCTCCATAAATCTAAGCGTATTGACTTATTTTCCTTCCTCTCTAGGAGAAATCTGTAATCAGTCATCTCAAGATTGATTTTTATCATCCAAAGTTTGGCTCAAACTCTTTATGCAGATGCTTTTCCCAGAAGACAGATGATGGTAGTTGAATGGCTTGGAAGACCGAAAACATCAACTGACACTTAACTCATTAAAAAGAGAGAATCAAGCACCAACCAAAGACAGATAAAGAAGGCTCCTACCTGCAGGAGAAAAGCAGTTCAGGACACAGCTGGCAACATCTGCCCCAGGTCTCAGCTCAGTGAGAGTTAGGAGGCCACGCCTTCCTCACCCATGAAACAGCCTCCATGTTGTAGGTTCTCAACCAGATTCCTCACGTGTATGTTCCAGTGTTGCCCCTTAGCAGCTGAGCTTTCTTGAACAAATCATTTAATCTCTCTGAGTCTTGCTTCCCTTTTCTATGAAGAGGTCTCCCACAAGGAATGGCTGAAGGGTCATAACAGCATCCAGGAGGTAGTCAGTTTATTTTTGTTGTTGTTGTTATTACGTTTACTATGGTAATAAGATTTAACATGAAGGGTACTCTCTTAGCATTAAATCTACTCTCTTAAATTTTTAGGTGTTCAATAAATGATTCTTCACTATAGGCACCATGTTGCATCACAGATCTGTAGAGCTTATACATGTGACTTAGTAGAAACTTATATCTCATTGATTAGTAATTCCCCATTTCTTCCTCCCCTCAAGCCCTGGAAACCACTGTTCTGTCCTTTGATTCTATGAATGTGACTATTTTAGAAATCCCATATAAGTGGAATGGTGCTGTATTTGTCTATGACCCACTTATTTCACTTAGTATAATGTCCTTATGGTTCATCCATGTGGTCACATATTGCAAGATTTTCATGTTTATTTAAGGTTGAATAATACTCCATCATAGGACAGCTTTAAGCATTTACCAGAACCAGCAAACAAAAAACCAAGCAGCCTAAGAAGACCTACCCTGTAGCTTTCTCTCTTGTCCCTACTCCACCCCCACCTCCTCCAACACAGGCTGAAAGCAAAATAATAGCCATGCATGTTCAGGGAGATGGATAAAAAGAAAAACAGAGCAAAACCCAGTAATCATCAATGCCACTGTACCACTTCTCTGAAGGCCTGAAATGCTGAGAGAGAAAAATGAATCTTTGAGGATGGGTTGGAATGAATATTAAGGGTTGGTTAATATCTATCAGGAGATAGTCTACAACATTGAGACTATGTTTTTTTTAATTGCTTAAGAGAAAACCAGAAAGTCTTTCAGCCTACTCATGATTTTATCCAGAGTCAAAGAAAGATTACTCTCACAAAATGCAATTTTTAAATAATAGCAGGTGATAAATTTTGCATTTTGATTATGCCTTGAGTTGTGCTTATTTGAAATATCTCCTACACTATTTTTATTCCTCCCAGACCACCCAATCTAAATTAGTCACTAACAGGAAATTGCCACAATTATGTCTGTTTGTTAATATATTTTTGTTCTTCTATTTTTAAAATTAGAAAAGGAATCAATGAAAAAAATAAAAATAAATTAGTCACTGAGATACGACAGTCAGAGTCTGGCATAAAATTATCTACCTCATAGCATGGGTCTAAGAAGATATCTTTTGGGTTTGTTGTTTTCAACTTTAGCATCTTTTAACTTATACCAAATGTAGGCTTCTTGATGATAAGCACAGTGTCTCTATGCCTTTCTGTTGTATCATAGCATCTAGAACATGGATAAATATATGATGGATACTCAATAATTATTTCCTTTTTTAGTAGCATAAGCATTTGGTGTTATTCCATAAATATTTTCTTGCAAATATTGTTTTCACAAATTTCAGGGCCAAACAGAAACTGAATTTTGCTCTTCCATTATTTAAAGAAAACATTATTCATGTACAGTAAGTCTCCAACTTACGAATGAGTTCCATTCCAGGAGAACAGTTGTAAGTCAGATTCATTCCTCAGTTTGCTTGCAAATATCCTGGGCTCTCATAGAGCACTACACCATTGTACACTATCACACTGTATAATAAGTACACAGCAGCACAACTGTGACCATGTCCAGTAGACACGTGAGCTACTTCTGTAATATGTTAGCATCTGCGAATGTATTTGCAATGCAAGGTTAATTTGTATCTGTGAAAGTTTGCAACTTAAATGTTCGGAAGTCAGGGACTTCCTGTATTTAGACAGTGCTGACAATTCTGTTTGGTGGTGTGTTTTTCTTTTTTAGTTACGTATCAGTAATTAT
The DNA here is from genome assembly GCF_000276665.1 of Chinchilla lanigera. Taxonomy (NCBI): domain Eukaryota; kingdom Metazoa; phylum Chordata; class Mammalia; order Rodentia; family Chinchillidae; genus Chinchilla; species Chinchilla lanigera. The sequence continues at coordinate 6,632,647 of NW_004955494.1, forward strand.
TTCTTAAGTGAATGAATTCTGATTGTGTGGTTGACCTCAAAGCTGTATTAATGCACCACTTTACTTCAACTACATTTTTTATCTAAGTGATATGAACATAGTATGAGCGTCACTTAAAACTGGAACAGTCAAGCTGATTCCTTTACCAAATTAGCAAAATGGACAGAGAATGGGCAGGACTTATTTTAGTACAAGCACAGATGGAAGAGGGGTAAAGACTGTAAGCTTTGGTGAAAAAAAAGAGAACCTTAAAAAAATAGAATAAAGAGTCTGAATCAATAAGTCAGACTGACTTTTGTAGTCAGTGCATCTAAATGTCCAGCCATGTACCTCCCACTTTGCGTGATACCCAGCCAGTTCCACACAGTTCTCTTCCGTATAAACTTTCTGCTAATTGCACAGTCATTTTCTATATTTGTGGCATCTAAATCCAGGACCTACGAAAATTCAATCAACATAAATAATCACCAGCCAAATAAAAACATAACATCCCAAGTTGCCTCCCAGCAAGCACTGATTAGAATGGATGAATTTCTCTTCCAGGATGGAAATTTGTCTCCCAAATCTTAATTCTTCAAGGAAAAAGAGCCAATCATATACAGTGTATTCCACTTCTGTCTTGAAGGGTGAACTGTGACAGCCATTGCCCTCTAGCCATAAACAAATCAGAAACACACACACACACACACACACACACACACACACACATATAAATATTTAAAACACTGGAAAACAGGAATCTCAGGGCTGTGACTGTGGTGACTCGGACAGTGCCCCAGTTTGCTGTCAGCAGGCAGAAACCCCAGCTCAGGGATAGGAACCAAAAAATGAGACCCATGTTCTCATGAAATTGAGAGGACAAAGATCAGAGTACAGGAGTACTGCAGTGGCTGGAATTTGCAACATAGAGTAAAAGAGGAAACATATATGGAGAGAGCTCTGGAACTCTAACAGCGATTCCCTGAAAGTCTTTGACTGAATACAGATCAGTGCATACATGAGAACATTCCTGAGATTGGAAAAGAGCCCCAGAAGCAGATGGCTGAAACATTCTAGAACTCGCACAGGTTTCAGAATGTTTCCTGATCCCATTATCCAAAGTGTAATACTTGAAACACTGGTTAGAGGTGTAAAAAGGATTATGCCTTAGTTTTGAGGCTAAATTAATGGCAAATAAAAGTTATTCCAAAGCTATTTCCTCAAAGCCTAACAGCAAATGTTGAAAGGATCCAGTGCATGAGTTGCTTCACTGAATGCCAAAACAAAAGCTAACATGCTAAAGAACTACTGTATCATAAAACCTACAACCAAACAACACAAAATTCACAATAGTCAGCATCTAATTAAAATCTTCAGATATACAAAATAAAAAAGGAAAAAGAAATTTAACTCCTTTAAGGTATAAATCATCCATAAGAAATGACACAGAGAATGGAATTATAAACACTTAAAAATGCTATGTCTTCTAAATATATCAACAATATACAGAAAAATATCACCTTAACAAAGAGTTAAATGACATATATAAGAAAGACTCAAATGGATCTCCTGGAGATAAAAAACAAGTAACTAACATAAAAATAGAGCAGATAAGATTAGTATCACATCAGACAGCGCAAAATCAAGACACATAAAGCTAAAGACAAATACTAAAATAAAGCCTACTCTAATGGTTAATACATTGTGTCAACCTGAGAAGATTAGAAGTTTAACTAAGTAACTCAGCAGTTCTACATCAGAGGGTATAGAGGACATGCCCTAGGGAAGCTGTTTATGCTTGTGGATGTTGTAATGGTTGATTCATTGTGTCAACTTGAGAAGTTTAGAAGTTTAACTAGGTGGCTCAGCAGGGGTCCGGGGTCCTCACTTTGTAAACATCCTGAGCCTGTGCAAGAGGAGGGCACAGAGATGGTGTGAGTGCTACACCTACGTTAGGGTGGGTAGCCTGCATACAATATAAGAGAGGAAAAGAGGCTGGCTGCCCCCGTTTTGCTCTTGTTGCTTTTGCTGTCTGCCACCATCATGAACTGTTGCCCCTGCACTGCACCACCCTGCTTTGGAGACAGCTGATTACACGCTGAAACCACCACAAACTGTGAGCTAAATAAATCTTTCTTTTCTTAATTTTGGGTGTCAGGTACTGTGTCTCAGCAACAAGAGAAAAGACAAGGAGTGAATCAATTTTCTTTACCTTCCTCAGTTCTCCAGTTCTCAGTTCTTAGTTTTTCAGTTCTTTAGTTCTCCACCTGGATGATCTTGAAGTCACCTCCTTTGCCTTTTATGATAAACATCTTTACTCCAGACAAGCCCATAGAGAGCCGAACTCTCTCTCCCTTCTCCATGCTTCTTCCTCTCCCCTTTTATTCTCTGTGGTCAGACTATATTGGTCTTCTCTCAGTTTTGTTACCATAACAAGATCTCTTCAACTATAGAGCATTTGTGCTACTGTTCCCTCCTTCTGGAAAAATCTACTTCCCTTTCTTCAACTAGTTAGTCTTTGCTAATCCATTAGATCACAGATCAAGCACAAGTTCTTTTTTAAATTTTTAAAAAATTTTACTAGTATATGTTTATAGTACATAAAGATTATGCTTGTTGTGAGGAGTTGGTACATGTACATAACAACTTCAGTCTTTTTACTTCCCCTTCCCTTTCTCCCTACTGCTTCAGTCAAAAAAGTGACCCCATGAAATTCCTAGCTACATGGCATTTCTTTGTTTTAAGGGCCTCAGAACTGTGCTATACTTCATCTCAGTTTGTGAACACTGAGTCTTTTGAAATTATTTGATGAACATCTGTCTTCCCTAAAGGCACTATTTTAGTTATTAATGATCTATCCATGAAAAAAAGCTGAAACTACTAACTTTCATTGAAATACAAGATCCTGGAAGATCAGGCTGTAGTGAGATATCACACAATGATGAATTCCAGAGAGAAAACAAAAGCCAAGAAGTGAGAGGCAGAATATTTGCACATCAATTTTCATGGGTTGGAAACAACTCCAAAACCATACTGATTTGTAGCCACAGGCTGATGAGGCTGTCCTCATAACTGTCACCTCTTTCTGAAGCCCAGACACACACAGACTAGGAGTCACCTGAAAGAGTACATATCAAAGTGACAGAAGGAAAAGAGAATGTCACCAAGAAAAGCAACTTGCCCTTAAAGTTCTGCTAGGTTGTGGGATATTTTACTTCCATTCCTGTTTCACTGACCATAGGAAATCAAATGACAGAGCCTGACTTCAACGCGGGTTGAGAATTATAATAATTATAATCCTCTTCTAGGAAAAGGAACAGCATCAAATCAATTCAACATCAATTCAACTGACCATAGTGAAGTATTTCAAATAGTGTCTGTGAAAGGTCTGAATGGAGAACATTTTATCAAAGTAAAGTGGAATGAGAAAAGTGAAGATCACAGATGAAATTCAAGAAGTAGCCAGGAATTGTGACATGTAGAACCTTCCAGATCCTTAAAAGGTTTTACTCTAAGAATTTGAACACCATCTTGAGCTTTGAAGCTGGGAACAGATATGGAATGTTTTGTGTTCTAAAGAAAGATAAAAGTTCTAAGTGGCATATGGATAACTGAAGATAAAGAGAAAACATGGGAATAAGGATACTAGAAGGGAGTCTATTGTGCTTATCCAAGCAAAAGGTGATTATGGACATGTAAGGTAGCAGGATGTAGTTGAATTGAGAATATACTTTGACGTGAAATCCAACAGGATCTGTCAATAGATTGAATTTGTGTTATATGAAAAAGCAAGAAATCTGTGGAGAGCGGAAATTCAACTTCAAGATTGGATGACTCCTACCACAGTTGCTAGCACACTATTCAAGCAATTAGCTACATCAACATCAAAATAGCAATTCCATTTACTTTGAATTAAAGTATTGGCAAATATTAAAAAATTAAACTATTGGCAAATAAATATATTCTGCTCTGTTTGTATCCATAAAACTTAACAGCCATATACAGTATGCATCTGAAAATATCACAACAGTAAACTCACAACAGCACATCTAAAGATATCTGACCTAAAAAGTAAACTTGACTATAATCAAGTTTCTAGAGCTTCCTTGCAAGCAGAGAAAACCCAGAGACAGAGGAACAAGTTCAGTGGCATCACAAGAAAGAAATAGACAAATCCAAAGTGTAAGACACTGAAAAGGACAAATGACCCAATATTTGTCATAAATTAAAAAGAGAAGTTAAGGACCATTGTAGATTAAATGAGCCTCAAGACCATAGCAAGCAGATGTAGTATGTGAACATTGTATGAAGCCTAACACCAAAAATCTGTAAGACATTTTTGAAGAAATTTAGGAAGCTTTGATTGGAAATATGTTATTAGATGGCCCCTAAGAATTACTGCTCATTTTTTAGATGTGATAATGACACTGTGGTTATAGAATAGTATACTTACAGTCTTTAAAACTACATGTAAAAGTTAATGATATCTGGAATTAACTTTAAAATATTTGAACAAAGTGAATAAAAGAGTGGAGTAAACAAAGTTAGAAAAACATGGAGAATTTTTTAGCTTAGATGATATTAATATTGATCCACATTATTAGCCTTTCTACCTTGGGTGTGTTTAAAATTGTTCAAAATAAAAACACTTTAAAGCAAAAAAAACAGTAACTGAAAAAGAGAAGTTAGCTACAAAGACCAAGACAGATTAGAATAAAGTTTTTCATTGGAAACATTAGATGCTACATGCTTAAATCTAAAACAGAAATTACCTTATAAGCTCATGAATCAAATAAGGAAAAAAATGAATAAATTTTCAGACATACAAAGACATTAAAAGCCTACCTTGGGCTTCTTTAGCAAAGCAGAAACAAGCCCAGAAAACAGTAGAACACATGATCTAAGAAAGAAAAAAATTAGAAATCATAGTCAAAACCAGAAAATGATATAAGAAACCCACACTTCAACTAGGAAAGTAACCAAATGATCTCATCATTTTGATCTCTCGATGCACTTAAGAGATGGGAGTTAATTTTCTCTTGATGCTTTTCCCTGAAGAGACTCAGATTTAGGTTTTACAATTAGTTTTTAAGTTCTTAGTGTCTAAGATGTTATAAATAGTTTTATTTTTCACTTTGAAAGTCACTAGTCAAAGCACAGAAGGCTTAATTATGGTTTCAGAAAATAATACGTTTCTTACTGAAAATGTTTACCTTACACCCTGTGAAAGTAAGAAGATTATGAGGACAACATGGAAATTAATCAGGGTGCTAGTTTCATTTTAAGTAAGAGGGAGGGAAAAAATTGTCTAAAGTTATTGATCAAGCAAGAGAAGCTTAAATTTGATGTTTAAGATTATAAATGCAACAAATATATCAGTTAGATAGGAAAAGAATGAAAGAGAGGAAAATAAAAAGCCTATACATAATCTACTTTTATTTGTTTTTATACTGGAAAGTAAATAGATCATCCTTGAATTTGATAAATCTATAAATGTCACTACATGCTTGTAGGTAACCTCAAAAAATCCAAAATAGAAATGTGGCATAAGAATGAGCACTGGGAACTGTTGTAATACATATTTCCTTTTGCTTTACATCTTTCTGTATTGGTTGAATTTGTAGTACCATGGACATGTGTTGCTTTTATAACTATATATTTTTAAAACCAAATGTCAAATCATTGAATAAAACCTTCACTGCCTGAAACAAATTTTTAAAAATATAAATCACAAGTTGACAGCCTCTCAGATGAAAAAAATTTAAAATGAAATAAGTGCTCCATGTACAAGAAGTAAAGGTAAAATAACCTATTACTTTAAATTAAAATATTCAAGCTTAGATGAAAATAAAATTAAAGGAAATTATGTCACTAAACATTGATCTTCATTGAAATAATAAATTTTAAAAATGGTAATAAATACTCAAAATAAAACAGCCACAGACAGAAAGAAACTCAATTTCAGAAGTGATGAAAATGTAAAACAGCACAAGTATTCTGAAAAACCATATGGACATTTATTATAAAAGTGACAGAGTGTTGATTCAACGTGACTGAATAGTGGAGGAGCTACAATGGCGTTACTCAGAGAAAATCAACTAAAAACACAGGTAATTGGAAGAAAAGGAGAAACACACGTGCTGGTGCCAAATCAATCTGAAATAAGAGACTTATAGATGAAACAAAACATATGCATAGGACTGTATAAAATGGCAAAGCAGCCCACAATTCTGCCTATAGGACCTCCATAGTGTGTGAAGCAGAACCTGCCATTCTGGCAAAAAACCTGACACACTGCATAGCATGGCAAGCTCAAGCCATACAGGATAGACCGAGACTATTAGGCCCCTCATCTATTTTACTTTCCTTCAAAGAAAGGACATTGCACTATGCCAGCTAATTTCTCCAGCACACACAGGAGCAAGTGACCAGGAAGCTGGTTGTTTAGGTTTTTACTCATATCACCATTTGTTTTGTTTTGTTCATTTTTTTCGCTATTTCCTCAACTCTCTTTATTTTTTGCTATTTTCATGTGAGTGAATATTGTCTTTCATCTTTCTGATTTGCTTCAATACTCCTTTGCTTTATTCTTCATTCCATCTCTCCTGTTCTCTTTTCCAGTTTCCCAAAGTTTGGATGATTATCTTTTCTCCTTTAGACTTGCTTCTAATATATTTCTCTTCATTTATCTTTCTACTTTACCCCCACCTCTCCTAAATCCCCCCACAAGATAAAGCCACTCTACTAATAGGAAACTCACTGCATTTAAGTTCCTGGTTTATGTTGGACTGTGTTACAAAACTGTAGGTCTTGCTTCTGTGGTTAATGTTACCAAATTAATATTTTCCACAATTTGTCAGTTTCTATGTTGTGCTTGATGCTATTATTATGACTAAATGTACTACTTTACAAGTGTCTCATACCTGTCATAAACAGTTGTCCTCCCTTGTATAACAAGACTGCAACTGTCTATGATCATAATAATCACCATAACCTAGTACCAAAGGACAGGGTTTGGGGCCAAATAGATAGCAACCTCTCATTCCTAATAAACTGAGAAGGTAGGATCTTCTGTAGACACAAAGGTCAAGAGCCAACTACACCTAGAAGATATCTCTGAGCAATATACATTTCCTAGGAAAGCCTTGATACTAGTGATAAAGCTAACTACTATAAGCACTTTACAAGCATCAACACAAAACAAACTAAAATTGAAAATAGAAAACGACATGATGAAAAAGCAAACTGCAACCCCAGACCTCCAGCCCATGTAGGACAAGTCCAGGGGACAATGAGAGAGGAAATCAGAAGCCGACCACCTGAATTTTCTAAAATGATACCAGTGGAAGTTAAAAAAAAAAAAAAAAAAAAAAAAAAACAGATGAACGAGGCTATAGAAAAATCATGTAAGAAATAACCTCTCAGGTAACAAAAGAGATGATGATCATAATGAAGGGCTTGTTCAGTGAATCTAGAGTCAACACAGGTTTAAAAAAAAAGAGGGGTTTAGGAAAATGGTGGAAAACAAGAATCCAAAACATAAGAAGAAAATGGAATCCATGAAAAAGATTCAAACAGATATCCAGGAAATTCAAAATGCCACTGAAAGTATATGCAGTCATAGGAGGCATAATAATCCCTGACTTAAAATTATACTAAAAAGCTACTGTAATAAAATCAACATGGTACTGGCAAAAAAAAAAAAAAAAAAAAAAAAACTGACTTGAGGATCAGTGGAACAGATTAGAAGATACAGACACAACTACAAACACACTCAGCCATCTTATCTTTGACAAAGGGCCTAATATGTTCACTGGAAGAAAGATAACCTCTTTAAGAAGGGAAAGAAGGGGAAATTATGTAAGCACGTACATACAGGATAGCTAACATAGTTGTACTACTGACTTATATTGCTCTACAGAAAGGAACAGCTAATGATTACTTGTTTGATCAATCTTGTATATCTCTATTTGTTTTCCTGAGAAACCACTTTGAAGTTATCAATAAGTAAAACAACAACCATGGTTAATTTCCTACAAATTAACCATGGTTAATTTCCATACTTGTCTATAACTCTCTTTTGTTCATATTATCCTTATGGTATTTTGTAAATGGATGTCTGTCTGTCAATGTGTTTTCCTTCTTTTATTTTTTAAAATAAAAAAAGAGAGAAGACAGATAACCTGTTTAATAGACAGTGCTGGAAAAATGGACTTTACAGATGCTGAAGAATAAAACTAGACTCATGTGGGGCTGGGGATTTAGCTCAGTGGCAAAGCGCCTGCCTGGCAAGCGCAAGGTCGTGAGTTCAGTTCCCGGTACCGGAGAAAAACCAAAAAAAAAACAAAACAAAACAAAAAAACTAGACTCATGTCTATCACCATGCACTAAATGAAAGTTAAAATTTATCAAAATCTAAATATTAAAACAGAAATACTAAATATACTGGAAGAGAAAGTAGGTAGAAATCTTGAAGACATAGGGGTCAGAAGAGAGTTCTTGTACAAAAACCAACCTGCCTGGAAAATACTTCAAAGAATTAACAATTGGGATCTCATCTTATTAAAAAATTTTTACACATCTAAAGAAATCGTTAACAAAGTGAAAATAAAACCCTCAAACAGTGAAAAAATTTTAGCCAACTATCCCTCAGAAAAAGGACTTCTATCTAGAACATATAAAGAATTGAATAAAAATCAGACCCCCAAAATTCAAAGACCCAATCCAAAACTGGGCATTTGAGATGAATACACATTTCTTGGATGAATAAATATGAGGAACACATTTAACTCAAAAAGAAATTCATATACTGAAAGTGAGAAAATGGAAAATAACACTTCATGTGACAGGAATCCTGAAAAAAATCAGGATTAGCTATTCTATTTGCAAACAAAGTGAACTTCAAATCAAAACTGTTCAAGAGAGACAAAGTAAGTCACCGCATACTTGGTAAGGGAAAACACCAAGAGGAAGAGATACCAATAATAAATAATATTCACTAAATGTCAGTGCACTCAGCTATGTAAAATAAATACTGACAGACATGGAAAAGCAAATAAGGACTAACATAATAGTAATGGGGGACCTCAATATCCTACTGTCACAAATAGACAGATCAATTAGACAAAAAATGAAAAAAAGAAGTATCAAAAATGAACAAAACCTGTGAATAAATGGATTTACGATGTCTACAGAGTGTTCCACCGCACAATATCAGAATACACAGTTCTCTCAGCTGCACACAGCTTGTTCTCAAAAATAGACCATCTCAATTCATGAATCAAAAGAAGCAGACTGGCAGAGTGGATCAAGAAACATGATCCAACAATATGTTGTACACAAGAAATACATTTAACACAAAAAGAAATTCATAGACTGAAAATCAAAGGATGAAAAATAATCTTCCACACAACAGGAACTCAGAAAAATGCAAGAATAGCAATTCTTTTGCAGACAATGTGAACTTTAAACAAAGAATGATCAAAAGGGTTAAAGAAAGTCACTACATACTTGTCAGGGGGAAACTTCAAGAGGAAAAGATAACAATCATAAATATATATGCACCAAATACAGCAGCACCCAACTATATAAGACAATTATTAATGGACATGAAAAATCAAATAAGCAATGACACAATTGTAACAGGAGACCTCAACACCCCATTATCACAAACAGATAGATCAACTAGACAAAAATTAGTAAAGAAATAACAGAACTGAACCAAACCTGTGAATAAATGGACTTAGTAGACATTTTTATACTGTTCCACCCAAAATTATCAGAATAAATATTCTTCTCAGCTACATGTAGAATGTTCCCTAAAATAGACCATATACTACCCCACAGAATATGCCTGAGTAAATGCAAAGGAATTGAAATTATCCCATGCATAATATCTGACCATAGTGCAATGAAATTAGAAATTAATGGCAAAAGAAGCTGCAAAAAATCCATAAATATGTGGAAATTAAATAAAACCCTCCTAAACAACCAATGGGTTATAGATGAAGTAAAGGAAGATTAATTAAACAATATCTACAACTAAATGAGAATGCAGACACAACATACCAAAACCTATGGGATGCAATGAAAGCAGTCCTAAGAGGGAAGTTTATAGTGGTGAATTCTCACATCAGGAAAACAGAACAAACAGAAATAAACAATCTAATGTTACACCTCAAGCTTCTAGAACAAAAAGAACAAGACAAACCAAAAGCCCATAGAAGAGAGGAAATTATAAAGATGAAAGCAGGAATTAACACAATGGAAACCAAGAAAACAATATAAAGAATTCATGAATCGAAGAGTTGATTCTTTGAGAAAATAAATAAAATTTATAAACCCTTAGCCAACCTTATCAAAAAAGGAAAGAAATGACTCAAATTCATGCATTGAGGAATGATGAGGTTGAAGTCACTACACATCCTGTGGAAATTCAGATCATCAATACCTACTTTGAAAATCTTTATCCTCATAGGATGGAAAACACAAAAGAAATGGACAGATTCCTAGATAGATATGGATGACCAAAGTTGAATCAAGAAGATATAAAAATTCTGAATAACCCAATATCAATTAATGAAATTGAAAGTGTGGTTAAAAACTTACCAACAAAGAAAAGCCAAGGTCCTGATGTATTCACAGCTGAATTGTACAAGAAATTTAGATAGGAGCTAATAAAATTGAAAGGGAAGCAATACTCCCTAACTCTTTCCTGGAGACAAGTATTATCCTGATACCAAAACCAGAAAAAGATACAATCAAAAAAGAGAACTACAGGCCAATCTCCCTAATGAACATAGATGCAAAAATCCTCAATAAGATACTAGCAAACAGAATTCAACAAATCATCAAGAAGATTATACAGCATTACCAGGTGGGATTTATTCCAGGAATGCAGGGATGGTTCAACATATACAAATCAATAAATGTATCAATGGAGCCAGAGACAAAAACTACATGATCATCTCAATAGATGCAGAAAAAGCTTTTGATAAAGTCCAGCACTCATTCATGATAACAACCCATCAGGAAATTGGAAGAGATGGTCTTTATCTCAATCTGATAAAAGCCATCTATGACAAACCAGTGGCCAACATCATACTAAATGGACAAAAACTGAAAACTTTCACTCTAAAATCAGCAACAAGGCAAGGATGTCCACTATCACCACTCCTTTTCAGCATAGTTCTGGAAACATTAGCCAAAGCAATTAGACAAGAGAGAGAAATAAAAGGAATAAGGATAGGGAAGGAAGAAGTCAAATTATCATCATTTGCAGAAGACATGATACTCTACACAGAAGATCCCAAAAACTCCACCAAAAGACTCTTAGAGTTAATAACCAAATTCAGTTGCATGGCTGGATACAAAGTCAATACTCAAAAATCAATAGCATTCTTGTAAACAAACAACAAACTTATTGAAAAAGAAATTAGGGAAAGCACACTTTCCACAATAGCACCCAAAAAAATAAAATATTTAGGAATCAATCCAACAAAGGAAGTAAAAGATTTTACATATATGTGTGTGTGTGTGTGTGTGTGTGTGTGTGTGTGTGTGTATTTACAGTACTCTAAAAAAGGAGATTGAAGAGGATATGAGAAAATGAGAAGGTGTCCCTTGCTCATGGATAGGAAAAACGAAGATAGTGAAAATGGCCATACTTCCAAAATTGTTATACAGATCTAAGGCAATCCCCAGCAAAATACCATGAGCATACCTCACAGAAGTAGAGAAAATACTCCTAAAATTCATCTGGAACCAGAAGAGAACCAGAATAGCAAATGCAATCCTGGACAACAAAGACAAATCAGGAGGCATCACAATCCCTGACATGAAATTATACTACAAAGCTACTGTGATAAAATCAACATAGTATGGCAAAAGAATAGATTTGTGGACCAGAGGAACAGATTAGAAGATGCAGACACAACTACAAACAAACTCAGCCACCTTATCTTGACAAAGGGGCCAAACAAGTTCACTGGAAGAAAGATAGCCTCTTAAACGGTGCTAGGAAAACTGGCTCTCTACATGCTGAAGATTAAAACTAGACCCATTCTATCAACATGCACTACACTAAAGTCAAAATGAATCAAAGATTTAAATATTAAAGCAGACACACTAAATCTACTGGAAGATAAAGTAGGTAGAAATCTTGAAGACGTAGGGATAGGCACAACCTTCGTGAACAAACCCAAACTGCATGAGAAACACTTCAAAGAATCAACAACTTGGATCTAATCCTATTAAAAAGTGTCTGTACTTCAAAAGAAATCACCAAAACAGTGAACAGACAGCTCACAGAGTGGGAAAACATTTTAGCTCACAAAAAGGACTTCTATCTGGAACATATAAAGCATTTAAAAAACTCAGACCTCCCACATTCAAAGACCCAATCCAAAAATGGGCATCTGAAAGGAATACACACCTTTCAGATAAAGAGATACAAATGGCAAATAAATACATGAGAAAAGGTTCAACATCATTGGTCATTTGAGAGATGCAAATTAAAACAGCACTGAGACTGCATCTCATCCCAGTAAGAATAGCTACCATCAAGAAATCAACCAACAACAAATGCTGGAAGAGCTGTGGGAAAAAAGAAACTCTTCTCCACTATTGATGGCAACATAGACTGGTTCAACCACTTTGGAAATCAGTCTGGGAGATTCCTCAAAAACTAGGATTAGAGGTCCCATTTAACCCAGTCATTCCCCTTCTGGATATCTTCCCAGAAGAATTAAAAACATCATACCACAATAATATATGTGCACTCATGTTCACAGCAGCACAATTTGTCATAGCAAAATTTGGAAACAACACAAATGCCCATCAATGGAGGAGTGGATAAGAAAAATGTGGTATTTTTCTACAATGGAATATTACTTAGCTATAAATAAAGATAAACTCAAAGCTTTTATAGATAAATGGATGCAACTAGAGACCATACTCATAAGTCATCAGACCCACATATGTAAACACCCTAATGTCTTCCTAGTGTAAGAACCTGAAAGAGTAAATAAAACTGAAACATACAATAGATACTGGGATGAGGGAAAGAAGAAAAGAAAGAAAGAAGAGGAAAACATATATATTTTATATATATATAATATAAATAAACGACACCAATTTATATATATATATATATATATATATATAAACACAAGATAGCTAAGATAATTGTACTACTAATTTCTATTGGTTTATTGAAAGGAACAGTTAATGTTTAATTGTTTGATCAATCTTGCATACCTATATCTGGTAATCTGAGCAGCTACTTTGAAGATAACACTAAGTAATACAACAGTAATTGTTGATTTCCTATCATCTTGTTTTGAAATTCTGTATTGTTTTTATAGTTTTGGTGCTGTTTTGTTTTTGTATTTGTTTTTATTACTTTGTTTTTGTTTTTTTCTCTTTAAAATAAAAAAATAACGTCAAAAAGAAATTTAATGCATTGAATCAATCTAACCGTGGAAGTAAAAGATATTTACATTGAAAACTACAGTGCTCTCCAAAAGGAGATTGAAGAAAATCAGAGAAAGGAAAGATACTCTTTGCCCTTGGGTAGAAATAATCAACACAGTGAAAATGGCCATACTCCCAAAATTGCTATATCTGTTTACTGCAATCCTAAAATACCTATATCATACCTCACAGATTTAGAGAAAACAATCCTAAAATTCATTTGGAACCAGAGGAGACCTAGAATAGCAAAAACAATTCTAGGAAACAAAGGCAAGGCAGGGGGCATCAAAATCCCTGACCTGAAATTATACTAAAAAGCTACTGTGATAAAAGCAGCATGGCACTGGCAAAAAAAAAAAACCACAAAAACAGAACTGTGGGTTGGTAGCACTGATTAGAAGATTGAGAAACAACTCCAAATGTACTCAACCACCTTATGTTTGACAAAGGAGCCAAACACATTCACTGGAATAAAGCTTCTTTAACAGTGGTGCTTGAAAAACTGGCTTCTCATACGCTGAAGACTCAAACTAGACCCATGTCTATCACCATGCACTAAAGTCAAAATGGATCAAATATCTAAATATTAAAACAGAGACACTACTATCTCTTCTGGAAGGAGAATATGTGGAACTCTTGATGGCACTGGTGTAGGTAAGGACTTCATGAATAAAACCCGACCACACAGGAGGTATCACAAAGAATCAACGACTGGGATTTCATTTTTTTAAAAAACTTTTGCACAGCAAATCATGAACAGAGTAAAAGGTCAACTCACAGAGTGGGAAAAAAGTTTGCCAGCTGTTCCTCAGACAAAAGATTAATATCTAGAATATATAAGGAACCCAAAAAATCATACTCTTCCAATTTTAAAGAGCCAATCTAAAAATGGGAATCTAAAATTAATAGACACTTCTCAGATGAAGGACAAACATCAAATAAATATATGAAGAAATATTCAACATCACTGGTAATTCAAGAGATGCAAATTAAAACAATGCTGAGATTCCACCTCACTCCAGAAAGAATGGCAATTATCGAGAAATCAACCAATACCAAATTCTGGAGGGGCTGTGGGGGGAAAGGAACCCTTCTTCACACTTGGTGGGAGCGTCGACTGATGCAACCACTGTGCAAATCAGTGGGGAGATTCTGATAACTAGGACTAGGACTGGAGGTACCATTCAACCCAGATCTTTCCCCTCTTGTTATCTTCCCAAAAGAATCAAAAACATCATACAACAGTGCTATATACATACATCCATGTTTATATCAGCACAGTTGGTACCAGCTAAATCTTGGAAATACCCCAAAAGCTCATCAACCAAAGAATGGATAAAGATTTTTTTATGCAATGGGGTACTACTCAGCCATAAAGAAGGATAGACAAGATATTTCTAGGTAAATGGATGCATCTTGAGACCATATACTTAAATGAAATAAATCAGGCATACTTGTACAAATATTGCATTTTTCTCTGGTATGAGAAACCAAAAGTGTAAATAAGGACCAAATATACAGTAGATATTGCAAAATATGAAGAAAATGTTCAAATGGGAATGAGAACTGGGGGGTGGGAAGGAAAGGAAAAGAAAAAAATGAGAAAGGAAAGAAAAATGAAAAGAAAGTTTTGTAAATAAAGAAAGCAAGAGGGGTTAAAGGGAAGGGAACGGGAAGAAAAGAAGAATCAAGATATATCATGTACAGATACAAATTCCCTTTGATGAATGTGATCTTTATGTATACCTAAAATGAACTAGTAAATTTAATCAGTTTTAAAAATAAAAGTAATAAAAACAAACCAATTTCTTCTCATATGTGAAGCCTGTGGGAATTACATCCAAAGAAAATAGAATACGAAAAACTTATATAAAATATTTCATTAGCTGCAAATTTTTGGAAAGGCATGCCAGCTTTAATAAACTTTTACGATGCATAAAAATACACTATAACCCGCAAGAACACTTATGAAAAAATGTATTTAGATATTGAATCTTAGATTTAACATAATGAAAAATGAAAATTTGAGAAAGTATTATGGAAAAAATTCAATACATATAACCATGTAATAAAAGCAATTTTTCTACTTCCTAATACAAGTAGAATCAGACAATAATATGAATAGCAATAAAGTCACCTGAATTATAATAAAACCAATACATTCCAAAGAAATCATTGGGCTTCAGAAGTTTAGTTGTACCAGGGATTAGAATTGCTTTAAAAATTGAATACATTATTGTATATAATTTTTTAATAAAAACTAATTTATAAAACATTTTTTTCAAGGGCTACTTTAATGAGTGTTCTGAAATACATTTATTACCTTTGAAAACTCCCTTGAAGCTATAATAAGCCTAAGATGCTCAAATGTATTTATTCTAAGAGGAGTTATTGTGGTAGTTCTGGACTAACTTCTATGCTTAGATACTAGCAAGGTACAGGAGAGAAATCAGAAACATATAAAGCCTTGTAAGATGTTTCTGGTAACTTCTCCAGCAGTAAGCTAGGGTGAAAAAATAGTTTGGGTGGTCTTTTTCAGATGAAATCAAAATGGCTGCAGTTTGGAAAAATTGTCTCTAAGAAAACTGGTGGTTTTTTATTTTATTTATTTATTTATTTATTTTGGTTTTTTGAAACAGGATCTCACTTTTTAGTTCAGACCAGCCTTGAACTCACTATGTAGCCTAGTCCGTCCTTGAACTAGCAGTAATTCTACCTCAGCTTCCAGAGTGCTAAGACAGAAAATCAAAATTAAGGAAGAAAACCTTCAAGTATAAATATGCCAAGAGTGCATGAAAACGCAAACAAAAACTTTACCCACAAAATAGAAAAGTGTTTATTGAGAAAGACAGAGTAGGACTTATGTTATCAAGTGAGCCTCAGTTATTCTGCCTAAATCCAGGAAACTTTAACGGCCTCTAGGACAAAACCTCTTCTAAGACAAATAGAGACAGTGCTCACTTTGTCCCTGTCTCACACGTTGAATGTCCACTCCCCTTTCTTCATAATTGAGCAGCTGCCACTGAAATACATCAAATCTTTGTCTTTTTCTTTACCCAGAATTCTTTATCTTCCCAGTTGTAAAGTTGCCAATGGCCTAAATCAGCCTCCCAAGTAAAATGTGTTCTGTCATTCATGTATTCATTCCTGTACTCATTTGATTATTCATCTGTCCATTCATTCATCAAATATGTGGCACTGTGCTGCTTTGAGGGTGCATATTAGTGAACACAGTGCCGCTGCTCTCACAGAGGTAGTAGATAAAAGATAAGTTGGACACAGAAAGGAAATAGGAGTCTTCTTCATCAGGCCTCCAAACATAACATTTTAATGACAAGAGTTTCCACTTATTGATAGGCAATACATAGCTAAGGAAGACAAGACCCAAATTATCCATGTGGCTGATTCTGATGTCAGCAACACAAATCAATTGTCCTCAGGTTGTTGAGAATAAGAACAACACATAAGTTGCTCATACCTTTAATCAATTGAAATGCATCCACTAAAATTCCTAAATGATAGACAAAGATAGAAACCAATACCTCTTGTTCTCCACTCAATACAGAAAAATTACTTGAATGGCATAACTGACATTTAGCCTTAAGAAATAGCTCCTCAACTTAGCAGGTTAGTCAAACCTGGGAGATTTTTTAAGACAACATAAATAGAGCTGAGACATAAATTAAAAATTTAAAGCTTATTAAAAATAAAGAAATGCCTGGCATGGTGATGCACACCAGTAATACAAGCACTCAGGAGGCTGAGGCAGAACAATCACCATGAGTTCGAGGCCAGCCTGGGTTACATAATGAACTCAAGGTCAGCCTGAACTACACAGTGAGAGCTTGTCTCAGATAAAAAGAAAAGAAAAAGATAAAGGAACTGACTCTGATCTATAGAGCCAAACTGATACAGAGAAGATCACAACTCATGATATAAACTCCATTAAAGCTAATCCCAGGCCTCCCAAAATTCAGAATCCTGGGTGTTTTTTTCATTGCTGAGTTTTATTTAAGAGATGGGAGGATCTCTGCCTTACCAGGTTTCCTCTAGGTGAAGTTAATCTCATTTAAAGGCAAGAAGAAAATTTATAGATTTTTTTCTTACATTCTTAGACTTGTGAAAATTTTCTCAGGGCTGAGGTATAACTCAGTGGTAGAACACTTATCTAGAATGCACAAACCCCTAGGTTTAACTGTCAGCACTAAAATAATAATGATAATTAGTTTTTAAAATTTTTTCAAAAGGAAATCAAAGAGGATACCAGAAAATGGAAAGATATTCCTTGCTCATGTATAGGAAGAACCGACATAGTGAAAATGGCCATACTCTCAGAGCTGTTACACAGAATTCATGCAACCCCAATTAAAATCTCATTAGCATACCTCATGAACTAGAGAAAGTATTCCTAAAATTCATTGGAAACCAGAAGAGACCTAGAATAGCAAAAGCAGTTCTGGTAACAAAGGCATGGCAAGGAGTATCTCAATCCCTGACCTGAAATTATAGTTCAAAACTGCTGTGATAAAATCAGCATGGTACTGGCAAAAAAGAACAGACCTGGGGATCAGTGGAACAGCTTAGAAGTTGCAGATGCAACTCCAAACACATTCAACCACCTTGTCTTTGACAAAGGGCCAGACATGTTCACTGAATCAAAAATAGCCTCTTTTAGCACCCTACTTGGTAAGCGCAAGGTCCTGAGTTTGATTCCTGGTCCCAAAAATAAAGTAAAAATCAAAGATAGCCTCTTTAATAAATGGTGCTGGAAAAACTGGCTCTTTACGTACCAAAGCCTAAAACTAGACCCATATCTATCACCATGCACTAAACAAAGGTAAAAATGGATCCAAGATCTAGATATTAAAATAAAACACTAGGTGTAGGCAGAGACTTCATGAACAAAACCCATACTGCTCGGGAAATACTACAAAGAATCAACAAATGTGATCTCACTTTATTAAAAAGATGTTGCACAACAAAGGAAATCACGAACAGAGTGAAAAGACAGCCCATACAGTGGGAAGAAATTATAACCAGTTTTTCCTCAGATGAAGGACATATTTAGAACATAAATAATACAAAAATGAAGCCCCCATATTTCAAAGACCAAATCCAAAAATGGGCATACGAGATGAATACATACTTCTAGGATGAAGAAATAGAAATAGCGAATAAATGCATAAAAAAATTTCAACATCACTGGTCATTCAAGAGATGCAAATTAAAACAACATCGAGGTTCTATTTCACCCAAGAAAGAATGGCTATCAACAAGAAATCAACTAATAATAAATGCTGGAGAAGCTGTGGGGAATAGTAGGCTGGTGCAACCACTGTAGAGATCCTCAAAAAACTAATATTAGAGGTCCCATTAATCCCATTCCTCTTTTGGGAAGAATTAAAAATATCATACCACAGTGGTATATGTGCACCCATGTATATAGCAGCAAAATTTGTAATAGCTAAATCTTGGAAACAACCCAAATGCCCATCAACTGAGGAATGAATATGAAGATGTACTTTTTAAAATATAATGGAGTTACTACTCAGTCACAAAGAAGGATAACTTTGAGACTTCTATAGGTAAATGGATGCAACTTGAGACCATAGTCCTAAGTGAAATAAATCAGACCCATATGTGTATCATGTTTTTTGGGGTTGTTTTGTTTTGTTTTGTTTTGTTTAAAAGATAAAAGAATGAGAACACACTAACAAACAAACAGACATAAATAAAACAACACCCAGACAATAAAAGCAATACAGAATTGCAGACCAGGTGATAGGAAATTAACAATGATTGGGGCTTGGGATTTAGCTCAGCGGCACAGCGTCTGCCTGGCAAGTGCAAGGTCGTGAGTTTGATTCCAGAAAAAAGCTAAAAAACCAAAAAGCAAAAACAAAAGAAAGAAATTAACAACGGTTGTTGTATTACATATTGTTCTCTTCAAATTGATTACTCAGTTAAATAAATATAGTCATATAAGATTGATCAAACAATTAAACATTAACTATTCCTTTCAATAAAGCAATGAAAGTCAGTAGTACAACTCTCTTAGCTATCCTGTGTGTGTGTGTGTGTGTGTGTGTGTGTGTGTGTTTCCTTTCTTTCCTTTTTTCTTTTCCCTCATCCCATTTGTTGTTTCCTTTTGAACAGTTTCTTTCCCTTTCACAATACAGATATTGTGATAGATCATGCCATTCAGATTTTATTTACACTTTCAGATTCTTACACCAGTGAGATAGTACAGTATTTACACATGTGGGTCTGACTTATTTCACTTATGAGTATGGATCTAGTTGCATCCGTTTACCTATGAAAGCCTCAAGTTTATATTTCTTTATAGCTGAGTAATATTCCATTATATAAAAATACCACATCTTTTTTAGCCATTCCTCAGTTGATGGGCATTTGGGCTGCTTCCACAATTTAGCTATTACAAATTACACAGCTATAAACATGGGTGCACATATATGACTGTGGAATGATGTTTTTAGTTTTTCTGGAAAAGTATCCAAAAGGGAAATAGCTGGGTTGAACAGGGTCTCTAATCCTAGTTTACCAAGGAATCTCCAGACTGGTCTCCACAGTGGTTGCACCAGCATTTGTTATTGGTGGATTTCTTGATGAAAGCCATTCTTTCTGGGGTGAGATGGAATCTCAGTGTTATTTTAATCTGCATTTCTTGAATGACTAATGACATTGAACATTTTTTCATGTATTTATTTGCCACTTGTATTTCTTTATCTGAGAAGTGTGTATTCATCTCAGATGTTCATTTTTGTATTGGGTCTTTAAATGAGGGTGCGTAATGTTTTTTAGTTCTTTAAATGTTCTAAAAAGAAGTCCTTTATCTGAGAGACAGTCAGCTAAAATTTTTTTCCAAACTTATGGATTTTCTTTTTACTTAGCTGGTGATTTCTTTAGATTTGCAAAAACTCTTCAATAAAATGAGACCCCAGGTGTTGATTCTTTGAAGTATTTCCTGTGCAGTTTGGTTTTCTTTCACAAACTCTCTGCCTATCCCTATGTCTTCAAGATTTTTACTTACTTTCTCTTCCATTAGATTTAGTGCTGCTGTTTAAATATTGAGATCTTTCATCCATTTTGACTTGAGTTTGGTGCCTGGTGATAGACATGAGTCTAGTTTCAGTCTTCGGCATGTGGTAAGCTAGTTTTTCAGCACCATTTATTAAAGAGGCTAACTTTCTTCCAGTGAATTTGTTTGGCCTCCTGGTCAAAAATAAGTTGGCTGAGTGTGTTTGTGGTTTTGGCTGCATCTTCCAGCCTCTTCCATCGATCCTCAGGTCTATGTTTTTTGCCAACACCATGTTGATTTTATCACAGTGGCCTTATAGTATGATTTCAAGTCAGGGATTGTGATGCTACCTGACTTGTTTTTGTTGAATTTGCTGATTAATTGTAGGAATCTTTTGCTAGAGTTTTTGGGGTCTTCCATGTAGAGTATCATGTCATCTGTGAATAATGATAATGAAACTTCTTTCTTTCCTATCCTTATTCCTTTTATATCTCTCTCTTGCCTAATTGCTCTGGCTAATGTTTCCAGAACTATGTTGAATAGGAGCGGTGACAGTGGGGATCCTTGTCTTGTTCCAGATTTTAAAGTGAAAGGTTTTAGTTTCTATCCATTTAGTATGATGTTTGCTGTTGGTTTGTCATGATAGCTTTAATCAGATTGAAATAAAGACCATCCATTCCTATTTTCTGTAGAATTTTCATCATGAATGTATGTTGAACTTTGTCAAAAGCTTTTTGTGTGCCTATTGAGATGATCATGTGGTTTTTGTCTTTGGCTGTGTTGATATGGTATATTACATTAATTGATTTGGGTATACTGAACCATCCCTGCATCCCTGGGATGAATCCCACTTTGTCATGGTGTATAATCTTCTTGATGATTTGCTGGATTCTGTTTGCTAATATTTTATTGAGTATCTTTCCATCTATGTTCATTAGGGAGATTGGCCTATTGTTCTCTTTTTTAGTTGGGTCTTTCTCTGGTTTTAGTATAATACTTGCCTCCAGAAATGAGTTAGGGAGAATTGCTTCTTTTTCAATTTCATTGAAGAGTTTGAGAAGAATCTGGAAACATTAGCCAGAGCAATTGAAATTAAATCTTCTTTGAAATTCTTGTAGATTTTAGCTGTAAATCCATTAGGACCTGAGCCTTTCTTTGTTGGTAGGTTTTTAATCACATTTTCAATTTCAGTAATTGATATTGGCTTATTTAGGATTTTTATTTCTTCTTGATTCAATTTTGGTAATTCATATTTATTTAGGAATTTGTCCATTTCTTCTGTATTTTCCATCCTGTGGGAGTAAAGATTTCTAAAGTATGTATTGATGATCTTCTATATTTCTATAGAATCTATAATGATTTCACCCCTTTATCCCTTATTGCATGAATTTCAGTTTTTTCTTTCCTTTTTTGATAAGGCTAGCTAGGGGTATATCAATTGTATTTATTCATTCAAAGAACCAACTCTTTGATTCATTAATTCTTTGTAGCATTTTCTTTGTCTCAATTTCATTAATTTCTGCCTTGATCTTTACAATTTCCTCCCTTCTTTGGGTTTTGAGCTTGACTTGTTCTTTTTCTAAAAGTTTGAGATGCAGAATTATGCTATTTGTTCATTCTCATTCTGTTTTCCTCATGTGTGAGTTCACTGCTATAAACTTTCCTCTGAGGACTGCTTTGAGTGCATCCAACAGATTCTACTACATTGTATTTACATTTTTGTTTGTAGATACTGTTTAATTTCTTCTTTAATTTTGTCTGTGACCCATGGGTTGTTTAGGAGATTGTTATTTAATATCCATGTGTTTATAGAGTTTTTGTGGTTCCTTCTGTTATTAATTTCCAATTTCATTGCACTATTGTCAAATAGTAGGCATGTGATAATTTCAATTCCTTTGCATTTACTTAGGATGTTTTATGGGCTAGAATGTGGTCTATTTTAGACAAAGTCCCATGTGCAGTTGAGAAGAATGTGTATTCTGATGCTGTGGGGTGGAACACTCTGTAAACGTCTACTAAATCCATTTGTTCAAAAGTTTTGTTCAGTTCTGTTATTTCTTTGCTGATTTCTTGTCCAGTTGACTTATCTGTTTGTGTCAATGGGGTGTTAAGTTCCCCCATTAAAATAATGTTATTAGTTATTTGGTTTTTCATGTCTATTAAGGCTTGTCTTATATAGTTGGGTGCTCCCATATTGGGTGCATAGATATTTATGATTGTTATCTCTTCCTCTTGAAGTTTTCCCCTAACAAGCATGTAGTGACCTTCTTTATCTCTTTTGGTCATTCTTGGTTTGAAGTTCACATTGTCTGCTATCAGAATAGCTACCCTGCTATATTTGGGGGTTCCTGTGGCATGGAGAATTGTTTTCCAACCTTTGACTTTCAGTCTATGAAGTGCCCTTTGAGTTAAATGTATTTCTTGTATACAGCATATTGTTGAATTTTGTTTCTTGATCCACTCTGCCAATTTGTTTCTTTTGATTGGTGAATTGAAGCCATTTACATTAATGGTTATAACTGTTATGTTGTGGCTTGCCTTTGTCATGCTATTTAGTTACTGTTGGTTTCCTACTTTTA
The DNA here is from genome assembly GCF_000276665.1 of Chinchilla lanigera. Taxonomy (NCBI): domain Eukaryota; kingdom Metazoa; phylum Chordata; class Mammalia; order Rodentia; family Chinchillidae; genus Chinchilla; species Chinchilla lanigera. The sequence goes on from NW_004955494.1 coordinate 6,655,717, forward strand.
CTCTCTGTTTAATTGCTTTCACTGCTAGGTGGTTCCTTCTTATTGTTGTTCTTGAAATTGTGGTCATTTTTGTCTCTTTCTAGAATATCTTTTAGTACTATTTGTAGGGTTGTTTTGGTGCACATGAAGTTCTTCAGTTGTTCTTTTTTGTGGAAATATTTTGTTTCTCTATTAAATTTGAAGGAGATTTTTGCAGTATATATCAATCTGGGTTAAAAGTTGTTTCGTTTTAGGACCTGGAATACTTCACTCCAAGCTCTTCTTGATTTGATGGTTTGTGTTGAGAAATCTGCCATGATTCTGATGGGCTTTCCTTTAGAGGTGATCTGTTTCTTTTCTCTAACAGCTTTTAATATTCTATCCTTTTGCTGGATTTCTGGGATCTTGATTGTTATATGTCCGGGTGTAATTTTATTTTGGTTATGACTAGTTGGAGTTCTATATGCCTGACTTACTATATGTCAGGTTCTTTTTCCATACTTGGGAAATTTTCTGCTATTACTTCTGCAAATAGTCTTCTTATGTCGTTTATGTTGACTTCTGCTGTTTCATTGACACCTGTTAGTCTTATATCGTTTCTCTTTGTATCATGTTACAGCTGTTGAATTGTTATTTCCTGGTTCCTTGTAATTTTTAAGAGATCTTTCCTTTCACCCTCATTAGCTGCAATGCTGTCTTCAAGATCTGAATGTCTATCTTCAGCTTCATTCAACTGGTTTTGCCAGCTTTTGGTGGTAGTTTTGATTTCCTGAATATCTGTATGAATCTGTTTCATGCATTCTAGTTCTTTTCCATATTGTTCATTTAATGTTTCCATTATTTTCCTGTTCTTGTGTATTTTTTATATGTCTTCTTTAGATATGCTGAGCAATTCTTTCATTATTGTTGTCATTTCATTCTTTTACCTGAGAGATTATTTCTGATCTGATTTCTTCTATGGCTTTATGGAGTTGTTTCTTTACTCCTATGTCGATGTCTCCTGGACTTGTTCTGGTTGGAGTGGAATTGTACCATTGCATTTTCATCCTTCATCTTATCATTTTGGATGTTGGAGGTGAAATGCTGAGCCTCACCCTTACCACACAGCTCACTGCAAGGTCTCTAGGGCTCCTAGATTTCCTCATTGTCAGGCTTGCTACACAATGGCAGTGGGAGGTGTGCCACCAGGTCCAGTGTCTTCAGGCAGTTGATGGACTGCACAGCTCAGATGAGAGCCCTGATGTCAATGGAGCACTGGCCTTTGGGACCAGGGCCCCCAAGGGCCTGACTGTGGATGCCCAGGCATCAGGCTGACCCACAATATCAACATAACATGAGGTACCAGACCAGGGTCCTCAGGCAGCTGATGGGACATACCTGTCACTTGAGGGCCATAGGCACAACCCAAAATGTCAGTGGGACTTGTAGCCCCTGACTGAGTTCCCCAGGTAGATGACTGAGGGTGCCCAGGGCCTCAGGCATGACCCCCAGTGTCCATGGGATGCAGGCCCCAATTCCCCAGGTGGCTGTCTGATGGTGCCTGGGACTAACATGCTGTCCACAATCACCACAGGGTGCAGGGTACCAGTCCAAGTTCCCCAGGTGACTGGATGATGGCACCCTGAACTCAGGCATGACTTGCAATGTCTATAGAGTCTGGGGTGCCAGTCCAAATTCCCCCAGCAGCCGACTGATGGCTCCCTGAACTCAGGCACAACTCACAGTGTTCACAGAGCATGGGGAGCCAATCTGAGCACCCCTGGAAGCTGGTTAATGGCATCCTAAACTCAGGTGCAACTCACAGTGTCTGCAGAGCACTGGGCGCCAGTCCAAGTTCCCCCTGTAAAGATCATTTTGTCTCACTAGTGTGAGAAACTGAACAAGTAAATAAGATCCACAATATACAATAGGTATTGTGAATTGGGGAGACACTGTTCAAAAGAAAAGAGCAATTGTGAGAAGGAAACAAGAATGGAAGGAAGGGGAAAGAAAAAAAAATACATATATATACTCAAGTTAGTTAAAGTACTTGTGCAGCTAGTTTCTTTTAGATAATTGAAAAGAAAGGTTTGTGCTAACACTGTTTGGGCAATAGTTCATGCCTAAATCTTTTACTCTGAGCAGCTACTATGAAGATAACAGTATGCAATGTAGTAATTACTGTTACTCTCCTATTAGCTTGTTTTGAAACTCTGTTACATTATTTTCATTTTCATTTTTTTGTTTCTCTCTAAAATAAAATTTAAAAAATAAAACTTTCTCAAATGAGTCATCACTGTATTTACTTTTACTTGCTAAGGGGAAAAAAGAAAGACTCTTCTATTTAATCAAGATAAACATTTATTAAAGTTATATTATTAAAGTTATATTATTAAAGTTATAATTAGTAATTTGGATTATCTTATTCATGACAATCAATCAGCATGAGAGGCTTTCAGGAACAAGAAATTCACCTTCCATAGGCAATGTGCTAAAAATTAAATTCCACTTTCCTCAAATAGTAACTCAAGATATTTCTTAACATCTGGCCCTTTGCACTTGAATTGTGGTTTCTCTGTTTACAGGAAATGATCTTTGGAAATGTCTACAAGTTCCAAGGTTATCAGACAAGAAAATTTGCTAGAATGAACTTTGTAGGCCAAAAACCCTAAGGCTTCATTTTTTTTAAAGATAAGAGAACGAAAACATATTAACAAACAAACAGACATAAACAAAACACCAAAACAATAGAAGCAGTACAGAATTTCAGATAAGGTGAGAGGAAATTAACAATGATTATTGTATCACATATTGTTATCATCAAATTGGTTACTGAATTAAACAAATATAAGCATGTAAGATTGATCAAACAATTAAATATTAACTGTTCCTTTCCACAAAGCAATAGAAATTAGTAGTACAATTGTCTTAGCTATCTTGTGTATACATATATACATATTTTTCCCTTCTTTCTTTCTTTCTTTTCTGTTTTCCCTCATCCCAGTTGTTCTTTCCTTTGGAGCAGTTTTTTTCCCTTTCAGAATATCTATTGTACCTTTTAAATTTTATTTACTGTTTCAGGTTCTTACACTAGTGAGACAATATGGTATTTACTCATATGGGTCTGATTTATTTCACTTGTGAGTATGGTCTCTACTTGGATCCATTTACCTATATACCTCCAGTTTATCTTTCTTTATAGCTGAGTAATATTCCATTGTATAAAAATGTGACATCTTTTTATCCATTCCTCAGTTGATGGGCATTTGAGTTGCTTCCACAATTTAGCTATTACAAATTGTGCTGCTACAAACATTGGTGCATATATATCACTGTGGTATGATGTTTTTACTTCTTCTGGAAAAACACTGAAAAGGGAAATAGCTGGGCTGAATGGGACCTCTAATCTTAGTTTACTAAGGAATCTCCAGACTGATCTCTACAGTGGTTACACCAGTCTACACTCCCACCAACAGTTGAGAAGTGTTCCTTTTTCCTCACATCCTCTCCAGCATTTGTTATTGGTTGATTTCTTGATGATTCCTAAGGCTTCATTTTAAAAATAGACATTATCTACATTTTTATACTCAGATAGAAGGTCCATAATTTTTAATTCCACAACCTTCTAGGATACATGATTATGCCATTTTGGGAGGTATGGTCAGGAGGCAAAGAAGTACTTGAATAAATTTCCATATATATGATGACCTCAGAACCCAGAGTTCATTCATTCATTCAACAAATAGTTATTGAATACATACTGTTTTTCAGGAAAATTTCAAAAAGCTTGGGACATATCAATGAACAAAACAGAAATCTCTAATGGGATTTCATTGGAGATGAGGAGTAAGACAGAGAAAACTTGATAAATTAGTTAAATGTATCATTGTGAGAAGGCAAGCGATGTCATTAAAGGAGGAAGAATAAAGCAGCACTACTGGCTTGGAAGTGGAAGAGGTGGAGCAGTTTGTAGTATTAAAGATGGTGATCAAGACAGGTGTACTGTGGAAGTCAGACACAAAGATCTGAAGGAGAAACAGCTGCATCAAGATATCTGCTAGAGAAAGGCAAATACTGCATGTTCTTCCTGGTAGTTAGAAACTTAAAAAGTTGATCACATAGAAGCATAAAGTAGAATAAAGGTAACTAGAGGAAGGGAGGATTAGAGATGTTAGATAATGTATACCAAAATATAGTCATATAGGGGAAATTTATTCTGCTGTTTTATAGCACAGTAGAGTAACTATAGTCTGCAACAATCTGTTATATATATTTCAAGGTAACTAGAGAAAGTTGGAAGATGCTAAAAAGTAGAAATGATATTTGAAGATATGGAAATGCTAATTGCTCTAATTTGATCATTGCACATTATATACATATATCAAATTATTATACTATATGCTATAAATAAATACAAATAATATGTCCATTAAATTTTTAAGTTTTAAGTTTTTATTAGTACATGTTTGCTGTACCTAAAGACTGCATTCATCATGGAGAGTTGGTCCATATGCATAACACATCTTAATTCTTTTTACTTTCCCATTACTTCCCCTCTACCCTCCTCCCTTCAATCTCTTGGTCCCCTTCCAAAACATCTGTCTCCCTGTTTCCTGTTATCTATCTTTTATTTTGCTCTTTAAATATTCATACTTTGGGTTTGTCATATAAGAGAAACTATATGATACTTAAGCCTGTGTGTTTGATTAATTCACTTAACAAAGTCTAAGGTACATCCCTTTGCCTTCAAATTACTCAAATTTATCCTTCTTTATAGCAAAGTAGTTAGTACTCCATTGTGTATAAACACTACATTACCTTTATTCATTCATCTGTTGATGGACATGTATTAAAAAAAAATGATTATAGGAAGAATATTCCATGGAGGGTACTGGACAAGTTCAATGGACTATAATTAGCCAGTGCTTTTCAGGGGAGGGACTAATGGAAATCTAGAAAGACAGGAGGATGAGAGATAATGGTCCAAGTCACATTGGATCCTGTGAGATTGGTTTCGCTCTAAGTGATGTGGGATTTTGAAGGGAGACGGTGTCATAACTAACTTACATTTTAACGGGATTATTGTGTTGCTGCACTGGAAACAGTATGTAGACAAAAAGGGAAGTGGAAGAGAAAACATTTAGGAAGCTGTTTCTGTAACCCAAGTGACAAAGCAAAATGGTTCAGGTGAGAATGCTTACAGTGTGGGCCAGGAAAATACTTGTAACTGGATATAATGCGAAGACTTTTCTGGTGAATTCAAATGTGCAACAAGAAACAGAGAAAAACCTCTAATGTGACTACAAGGACCTTCAGCTGGAAGAATCAAATTGCCATCAGCTGAGTTCAAGAATGCTACAGGTGAGAGGGGAAAGCTGCAGAAAAATCCAGAGTCTGATTTCCTATGAGCTAAGGTGAGATGTCTTTTAGTCCTCTGAGCAGAAAGGCTGAGTGGGTCACGAGTCTGGAATTGAGAAAAGGATTCTGGGATAAGGGTACAAATTCAAGAGTCATCACATATAGACCTTACTTAAACTAAAGTGCTAGATAAAACTAGCAAAGGAGTTCATGAGGTAAGAGGACCAAGCTCTAAGCCCTAGGACTTGCCAATGTGAAGAAATGGAGAAGAGAAGAAAGCAGCGAGAGACTGCAGAGGACCGTCCCATGGGCTCAGAGTCGAGAGTGGCCAGGTGGATGAGGTGGATGGGGGAAGAGAGACAAATACTCCATGGGAGGAGTCTGCAGACTCACTTAGCAAGGTGGAGGCCCTTGGTGATCTTAGGCAGGGCCATTTTGGTGAAATTTGTGGGAATGAAAGTTTGGTTAACGTTGGATAAGAATTAATGAGAAAGGAGAAGTTGGAGAGAATAAATTTTGCTAGGAAAGAGTTAATGGAGGATGTGGAATCAAGAGAAAAAATTTTAGCTTGGTTTGGTTTGGTTTGGTTTTAATGAAACCAAAAGAGAATATGTAAATTTTGGTGGCAACTGTCCTTAAAGAGAAGAGAAAATGATATGTAAAGAATAAGTGATTGTTAGATCAATATCCTCCAACAGGCAAAAAAAGATGAGATTTTCTGAGTAAGTGAAACAACTAACTTTAGATAGAAGCAAAGACGTGTTATACAGGAACAGGAAAGGAAGCAGAGGTGTGGATGCAGGTGTTGGGACTGAAGCAAATGCAGTGTAGGCTTCTAGAAATTCTACCGTGAGCGTTTCTGTCTTCTCAGTGAAATAAGTGTGTCACCTGAGAACAAGACCATCAGACCACAGCAAAGAAGGCAGGTCAGAACCCTTCTAGGTGAGCAGGGATGCGGGGCACAATGGCCTGGCCATACAAAAACCCACTTGAGTTTTATGATAATGGGTCTAACGTGGAATAAGACAACCTGATTATGTGTTTTTCTCCGGAGACTTTCAGTTGCATGGGTGTAGCCTTGGAAAGACAGAAATTCTATTTATCCAGAGTTGTGGCTTTGCCAACACCACATAACAGGACGACAGAGAGGAGGAGGGGAGTTTATTGTGAATGCACAAAATGATTATGATAATGGGCCTTGAAATTGAAGTCTCAGAACTAGCACAAATCAAAACCAGCGCACCTCATCTGCCCATCTGTATTTGTCTCACTTTAGGTTTCCAAGGATGAGATTGTATTCTCTGCATTTACAGCAACTACACTCCTATCCGTGATGACTACTCAATTAATATGTATTGACTGTGTAGTCACTTATGGGTGTGAAAATGTAGCAGGTTCTCTGGTCTTCAGAGATCCTCCCAGAGATAAGCCCACTGGATGTGACAGATGGTCTATAATTTTTATATTTGAAACACCATATGTCAAGTGCCAAAGCTCCACACATACTTAGCTTCAAATTTTCAGGTTTGGGCGATAATGTATTTAGTAGCACCTGGGCTCCAAGATGTGCCATCCAGAAGCTTCTATTTTCTCCTCCCCACACATTCATCACCTCTGCCAGATGCTCCCAATTTCCTGCTTCCCCAGAGCACTGCCTGGCCATCCTGGGACTGAATCTCATCTTACCAAGTCTTATGCAAGAGCCCTAGTCCAGGAGCACTGAGCTGCCATCTGTCTGTTCCTCTTCCACATTTTTTAGAGATCACTTGGTTCCTAACTGCTGTTCAGAAATATGTGAGGGATGAACTAGTTTCCTGCCGTCTTGTCAAATGTTTCATCTCTGACCTACAGATGCCACTGGTTCTTTCTACAATGATTGCACCTGAATTAGATAAACTCAGGTTTATCTACTGAGGCCCCAGTCCTGGAATTTGCTAATATTATCCCACTATGTTCTACAGAATAAATGAAGACACCACTAATTTTATTTAAAAGATATGAAAATGAAAGCACTGTGACACTGTTATGCCACATCACCAATATTAATGCAATAAGACAACCACTGAAATGGTTTACATTCCCTCTTCAATATACTTGAGAAAATCATATCTTTAAGTATATATCAATATAAGACATAAGCCTGCAACTTGCTAAATTCAGGACAGGGTACATTGTTAATAAGAATGCACCTAATTATAGATGCCCCACCACCTAATTTATGTTTATTTCAAGCACAGAATCAATGTATTTCAAAGGTGTTTATCTCATTCTCTTTTGACTTCTACTCTAAGGACTTAAATGTACTCTATTATGAATAAAACAGTTGGATGTGTATATAATGAAATCACATCCTAAAATGTAGCAAACAATTACATTTCAAGCAAACGTTCTGTTTTCTTATATTTACAGGACTATCCATAACTAACAACATGACTATATTTGCACAGTTTATTTAATGCTAACAAATTCAGTGCTGGATTCTTCACATACAGAGGCAAAGGAAGTAGACTGAGCTCCTGCTTGCAAGGATTGACAGCAAGGAAAATGACAAACGCATACGGAATTACAATGAAGCTCTATTATGGAAGCATTTGGAGGCCAGAATTAGGCAACTATTTCCCAGAGCTCAAAGAATATATTTTTGTCAATATTTTTTTCTAAATTAAAAATAATGTTACTTAATGGAATGTTGTATTAGTCCAAAATCAGGAGTTCTAGTAAGAAACGCATTGGCTTCTTACTCTGCCTATGGACTAACATCCCTAGAATTAACAGAACACTGCTCTCAAACACCTAAATTCTCCTAGCTTTGACATCCAGGGACATTCCTTTCAATACCAGCCTAATGTCTACATTTTCTAATTAGATCTTTCCAACCATCTTCGCTTTGCCAATGCCTGTGACTACATTCTTGGCAAAAGTCACATTCATGTAAGTAAAACAACCAGCTCTTAAAACATGCAACTATACTCTAAGAATTATCTTGCCCACTCAGGAAAGTGGAAATCAACAGAAGCTACAGGTAGAACATAAACGCCGCTTCATTCATAAATGAGGGGTAGCTGTCTACATACAAACTTAGGGTCTCATTAGGGCACCTCTTTTTCTATCAATAGGTTTGGGCATTTTTTAGTTGGAAGGGAGATGTTTGGTTCTAAGGTCAGAGACAGTTTTCTATGCAAATACAGGAGCCCTTCCTCTTTCAAAGTCGTAGTCTTGATTCAGTTTTGTTTAGCAAACTGGACCATACGTTTGAATTCAAATTTCAAAAACATCTATCAAATGCCTTGTATGCATAAGACGTAGAGATTAACTGTGAGCCACCAAGGAAATCAGTTTGGTGTGCTTATGTGCTTGCCAGGCCCACAGAGAAGAAATCTGAGAACAAGGAGGGCTACTTCGCTCATGTCATCTGTGCCTTGCTGAGAGCACATTCTCAGTATTCCAGAACCAACTTCCCATGAGCAAGATGGATGCATGCAAAAAGTACCTGGAAACTAAAGCTTTGTTATCTTTTACCTGACAATCATACTTCTTCATATTGACATTTTATGCTCAGAAAGAGATTAAAGTTTTCATGTAGATTAACTTCTTGGGTGGGAAGAAATTCAGATGCCATGTGAGTAGCCACAGGAAAAGAGAAACTTGGGGAAAGATTCAAAACCATACTGAGTTATAAATACTGAGGGAATATTCATTCTCTCTTTTCTTAAAAAAAATGAAAACTCTGGCATTTTGTTTTGAGTCATCAGATTCCCCGTATATTGATGATAAAGCCTCACTCCACAGGAAGGTCTGTGCTGTTGTTTCTCCCACCTAACCCATTTCTGGGGGTATTTAGCCCCAGCAAAACGTGATAGGAGGAGAAATGTGTACTTTACCAAAACTGGATCTTCTAAGTTTCCCTGTCTCCTTTGAAGCCAGTGCCTAGTAATTGACCCTTCCATCTAGCAGCATCTTTCTACACTCCTTGTCAAGAGATGGATCAGAGTCCTAATAGCTGTGACTTCAGCAGCCCTCCAGTTAATGATACTTTTTGTTTCCGTTCCCATTTGCTCAAATGCTTTCCTCTAATTTAGTGACCTGAACAGGGATATTAAGAAAAGTGGAAAACATTCATTTAGAAACTCATTAAAATATCTCCATGAAAAATGAGAGTGGTACGCATGGGGAGAATGGAAAGGACAAATAAAGGTTTCAGTCTTCAGAGCTGCTGTCCGGATGGCATTACTCAAGCGCAGAAAGACGGTAAGGAGAGGAGGAGCCTGCCTAGAGTTTAAAAACAGTAGGAGGAGCTACTCACACAAAATGTGAAAATAGCTTCATACCATCATGACTCTGTGCTCTACAAGGAATAATCTTCAAAAAGAAATCCAGCTTTATCTATATAAATTCAAATGCGATTTATGTGGAAACTAAAATTGGCTTCTGCTTTTGCTGGGAAGTATTCTGAGGTAGAGTTACAAGTACAACGTTCCTGGAAAAGTGTCTGCCTGGAGTTGAATGTAATCAGTCTACCAACACCTAGTGAAGCAGATCGCTTTTCTCTAGTGAGAGTCAGGAGATTGAGGAGAGAGATGGGTTTTCACATCAGATGTACAATTTGCTTGTTGTTTGATCTTAATTTAATCCGTGACACTAGGAAGGAGTTCTATGTTCCCTTCCATGAAGGGGCCACTTACACTTAGATGGCTGGAAAGCTGTCAAGGGGTAATAAATTAAGCACGATCATCCTTAAAATCACAAGCCAACTACCACATCTTCCAAACACATTTCTAGCCTTCTTCCACACTGTACCCCAACCAACCTCCTCCTCAGTGCACTGTTGGAATGTCACAGTGTTCCTGCACAAGCCAGTTGTGTCCCTGTAGTACACACCCTCCGTGAAAGCAGAAATTCAACTCTACTCATTCCTTTCTCCCACCCACCCACACAGGTTATCAACGCATAGTGAGTTAAATATTTTTAACATCAGATTCTTGGAGTCTAGATAAATGTACCTCCCAAGAACCAATTCTTTCTTTCTCTTTCTGAGAGCTTATGTCATAGAGAAAATGGTCACCATTCATCAAAATATTGCTCAAAACCCACAGATAAACCCAACTCTGTCATTATGACAGCCACACTGAGCAACATCACGCTGGATGTACCCATGGTAGTAGCTATGCTGGTACTATCAATCTGATATTTTTAAGACTTACTATTTATTTTCTTACACACAAAAAAAAAAGTTCATGAATTTTAGTCCCAGCAAGTCCTTTCTTTGCTTGTCACAAAGTGGCAAAAAGCAATTTAACTCATTCCATTCGTCTCCACACTTTTTATACATACATTACACTTATCCATTCCCATTCCTCTATTAGGCTCCTACAGTAAATACTGTACATATGTATAAGTTTTAATCCATGAGAATTTCTTACTTAATAGGTATACAAGGACTGTGTTCTTGTAAAATGGATAAATTTTATATATTCTCTATACATATTGAAGTAGATAAGCTGTTTCTTCAGCTAGTTAAAAAAAGAGAAGGTAATATAAGTTTTTTAAAATCCAGTTTGCACTGTAAAAGACTACTCATATCAGTTGCTCATTTTTATAGCAAGTGTAGCCAGATTTAAATTTTTTTCACAACCATAAAATAGGATGATGATTTTAGTATTACCCAGGAAAAAAAGTGGTTTTTTTTAACCAAGTAACCTGTCTAATGACATAGTTGTCTATATTTGTCATTTTTGTCCTTCAGTTATTTTGATTCTCATAAAAATTTTTAGCCACCATTTTTAAACAGAAAACCACACGGTGGAGGTTATTAGTCATTTACTTATTCAGTTATTCATTAAACCAACCCTTACTGATTAGTTGCAGTGTATCAAAAAGAGTGCTGCTGGGCACAGAGGCAAACACCTATAATCCTAGCACTAGGGAGGCTGAGGCATGAGGATCATCATGAGTTTAAGGCCAGCCTGGGCTACTCAATGAGGCTCTATCTCAAAAAAAAGCACAAAAATTGTGCTAATGCTAATAGGGACTCTGAGAACCCTTCAGGGTAATGAACAGTCCAGGAGTCTCTTTACTTTTATCCATTTAGTAGAGAAATTATCGAGCTCAAATCTTGCCTTTTTCCTACTATCAAAATAAAATAGACCAAATATCTATTTCATGAACAGACAACCCTGTCACTTTCCACACACTTCCAGGGACTCTGGGAGTCCTTGTCTGTCTGGGCCACAACTTGTCTTCTCTGACTCCCCACCGCCCCCACTTGCATTCCCTGGCCACCCCTCAACGCTTCTGTTTCTCCCTGAGTCCCCAAGGTAGTTTGCACACTAAACAGACTTTAGTCTCTTCAGATAATCAGCTCTACTGAAATCTGAGGCTCTCCTAAAATAATGATAATGCAGAAAAGGAAAACAAAGTCAAAATCAATACTCCTGCTCCTGGAGCCAGGGGTGGTGCCCTAGCCCCAAACCCATCCAGAGGCCTTCAGCCTCAACACCCCAATGTCTTCCATGACGGGAAGTGGAAGCACCAGTTACCCAGGGTCTAGGAAGACCCCGCAGCCAAGGAAGAGAGCCACCATTTTATTCCACTATGTTCCTCCTCATGCTCGTTCCTTCCCCACAGCTGAGCTTAAGCCTCCGTCCCTGGAACCTATCTATTATTCTCCTAAACACAGTTCCTTCTTCTGGGATAAACTCTGGCACCATTACTAAAATGTAGAAAAATTTATAGTAAATATTTGACAACGATAATTGTGTTTGTTTCTCAAAATAATGTTCATTTGCCTGATAGTTTTTGTTATTTTAAAGAGAAAAAAACAAAAAAGGCTATAAAATCAAAACAAGATAGTAGGAGAGTAATAATGCTTAATACATTGCATATTGTTATCTTCAAAGTAGTTGCTCAGATTATAAGACATAGGCATGAAAAATTGATCAAGCAATATAAGCACAAACCTTCCTTTTCAGTGAATTAATAGAAATTAGTAGTATAACTATGTTAAGTATCTTGTATACATATTTTATTTATTTATTTTTCCTTTTCCCTTCCTTCTTTTCTCCTTTTCCCCATCCCAGTTTCTCTTTCCTTTTAAACAATTTCTTTCCATTTCCCAATATCTATTGTACATTTTGGATCTTACTCCTTCAGCTTCTTGCAGTAGGGTGAGAATACCATGTATACACATGTGAGTCTGATTTATTTCATTTATGAGTATGGTCTCACATTGCATTCATTTATCTATAAAAGTCTTAAACTTATCTTTCTTCATTTTAAGTTTATCCTTTAGACCAAGTTTATATCCAACATTACATCAAGTTTATCCCTCCTTAGAACTGAGTAGTACTCCACTATATAAAAATATCACTTATTTTTTATCCATTGCTTGGCCAGTGGGCATTTGGGTTATTTCCAAGAGTTAGCTATTACAAATTTGTTACTATAAACACGGTTGCCTGTATATTGCTGTGGTATGATTTTTTTTCTTTTCCCTTTTTTTTTTTTTTTTTTTTTTTTTTTTTTTTTTTGGTAAGAGGTTTTTAAGGCTTTTGGGAAAATACCCAGAAGTGGAATAGCTGAGAATAGCATTAATCCTAGCTTTTTGGGGAATCTCCACACTGATTTCTAAAGTGGTTACAGTAGTCTGCATTCCCAAAGCACAGAAGAGTTCCTTTTTCCCCACAGCCCCTCCAGCATTTCTTATTGGTTGATTTCTTGATGGTAGCCATTCTTTTTGGAGTGAGATGGAATCCCAGTGTTGTTTTAATTTGCATCTCTTGAGTGACCAATGATGTTGAATATTTTTTCATATATTTATGTGCTATTTTTATTTCTTCATCTGAGAAGTGTATATTTGTCTCACATGCCAATTTTTGAATTGAGTCAATGAATATTGGGGGTCTCATTTTTTTCAATTCCTTTTATGTTCTAGATAGAAATCCTTTGTATGAGGGAGAGATGGCCAAAATTCTTCTCACTTTGTCAGGTATCTTTTCACTCTGTTGGTGATTTCTTTTGATGTGCAAAATTTTTTAATAAGATGAGATCCCCGTTGTTGATTTTTTGCAGGATTTCCTGTGCAGTTCAGGTTTTGTTCATGAAGTCTCTGCCTACACCTATGTCTTTAATATTTCTCCCTATTTTCACTTCCAGTAGATTTAGTGTTTCTATTTTAATATCTAGATCTTTGATCCATTTTTACTTCTTTTTAGTGCATAATGATAGACATGGGCCTAGTTTTAGGCTTCAACATATAGATAGCCAGTTTTTCCAGCACAATTTATTGAAGAGACTATCTTTGTTTCAGTGAACATGTTTGGTCCTTTGTTAAAGATGAGGTGACTGAGTGTGTCTTGAGTTGCACCTGCATCTTCTAATCTGTTGCACTGATCCCCAGGTCTGTTTTTTTTTGCCGGTACCATGCTGATTTTATCACAGTAGCTTTGTAGTACAATTTTAAGTCAGGGGTTGTGACGTCTCCTGCCTTGCCTGGTTGCCTAGAATTGCTTTTGCTATTCTAAGTCTCTTCCGGTTCCCAATAAATTTTAGGAATGTTTTCTCTAGTTCTATGAGGTATGTTAAAGGTATTTTGATCAGGATGGCCTTAAATATGTATAACAATTTTGGGAGTATGGCTGTTTACACAATGTTGGTGCTTCCTATTCATGAGCAAGTGATATATTTCCACTTTCTGATATCCTGTTTGATTTCCTTTTTCAGGGTACTGTAATTTTCAATATGTAGATCTTTTACTTCCTTTGCTAGATTGATTCCTAAGTATATCATTTTTGAATGCTATTTTGAAGGGTGTGGTTTCCCTAACTTCTCTCTCAGTGTATTTGTTGTTTGTGTACAGGAATGCTATTGCTTTTTGAATGTTGACGTTGTATCCAGCTATGCTACTGAATCTGGTTATTAAATCTAAAAGACTTTTGGTGGAGTTTTGGGAGTCTTCTATGTAGAGTATCATGTCATCTGTGAATAATGATAATTTCACTTCTTCCTGTCCTATCTTTATTCCTTTTATTTCTCTCTCATGTCTAATTGCTCTGGTTAATGTTTCCAGAAATATATTGAATAGAAGTGGTGATAATGGACATCTTTCTCTTGTTCCTGATTTTAGAGTGAACGTTTTCAGGTTTTGACCATTTAGGATGATTGGTTTGTCATAAATGGATTTTATCAGATTGAAGTAAAGACCATGTTTTGCCATTTTCTATAGGGTTTAATCATAAGTGTTAGACACTGTCAAATACTTATTCTGCATCTATTGAGATGATCATGTGATTTTTGTCTTTGATTCTGTTGATATAGTGTATTACATTTATTGATTTACATATGTTGAACCATCCCCGCATTCCTGGGATGAATCCCACTTGATGATGGTATATTATCTTCCTGAGGATTTGCTGCATTCTGTTTGCTAGTATCTTATTAAAGATTTTTGCATTTGTGTTCATTATGGAGATTGACCTGTAGTTCTCTTTTTTGGATGAGTTTTTTGCTGGTTTTGGTATCAGGGTACTTGTATCCAGGAATCCAATACTTGTATCCAGGAATGAATTAGGGCATATTGCTTCCTTTTCAACTTCATTAAAGAGTTTGACGAGTATTGGCATTAAATCTTCTCCAAATTTCCTATAGAATTCAGCAGTGAATCTATCAGTACCTGGACATTTCTTTATTGGTAAGTTTTTAGTTATGTTTTTAATTTTATTAACTAATATTGGGTTATTCAGAATTTTTATATATTCTTGATTCAAATTTGGTAATTCACACATACCTAGGAATATGCATACATTTCTTCTGTCTTTTCCATCCTATGAGAGTAAAGACTTTTTAGGTAGATATTGATGATCTTCTGAATTTCTAGAGGATCTGTAGTGACTTCATCCTTTTCATTCCTTACTGCAAAAATTTTATTCTTTTCTTTCTTTGATAAGGTTGGCTAAGGGTTTATCTATTTTATTCATTCTTTCAAAGAACCAACTCTTCTATTCATTAATGTTTTGTATTGTTTTCTTAGTCTCCATTGTGTTCATTTCTGCTCTGATCTTTATAATTTCCTCCATTGTAAGGGCTTTGGGCTTGTCTTGCTCTTCTTTTTCTAGATTCATGACATACAACACTAGGTTGTTTAATTGTGCTCATTCCATTTTCCTGATAATTCACCACTATAAAATTCCTTTTTGACTGCTTTCATTGCATCCCAGAAGTTTCAGTATGTTATATATGCATTCTTGTTTAGTTGTAGATATTGTTTAATATCTTCTTTAATTTCATCTGTGACCCATTGTTTGTCCGCAAGGTGTTATTTAATTTCCATGTTTTTACAGAGTTTTTGCAGTTCCTTTGGCAATGAATTTCCAAATTCACTGTACTCTGGTCAGATAATATGTATGCATGGGATAATTTCAATTCCTTTGCGTTTACTTAAGCATGTTCTATGAGCCATTATATGGTCAATTTTAGAGAATGTCCCATGTGCAGCTGAGAAGAATGTGTATTCTGTTGTTGTGGGGTGGAACACTCTGACTGAGGGACAATCAGCTAAAATTTTTTCCAAGTTTCTGGGTTTTCTTTTTACTCTGCTGGTGATTTCTTTAGATGTATAGAAACTTCAGTAGGATGAGATCCCAGTTGATTCTTTGACATGTTTCCCATGCAGTTTGGTTTTTGTTCATGAACTCTCTGTCTACCCCTATGTCTTCAAGGTTTTTACCTACTTTCTCTTCCAGTAGATTTAGTGTTTCTGTTTTAGTATTGAGATCTGTGAAGCATTTTGACTTGAGTCTGGTGCATGGTGATAGGCTTGGGTCTATTTTCAGTCTTTGGCAGGTAGCAAGCCAATTTTTCCAGCACCATTTATTAAAGAGCCTATTGTTCTTCCAGTGAGTTTGTTTGGCCTCTTTATCAAAGATTAGGTGGCTGAGTGTGTTTTTGGTTGTGGCTGTTTCTTCCAGTCTGTTCCATTGATCCTCAGGCCTGCTTTTTAGCCAGTACCAGGTTGATTTCATGACAGTAGCTTTGTAGTATAATTTCAGGTCAGGGATTGCGATCTCACCTGACTTATCCTTGTTGCCCAGGATTGCTTTTGCTATTCTGGGTCTCTTCTGGTTCCAGGTGAATTTAAGGCATGTTTTCTCGAGATCTATGAGGTATGCTAATGGTAGTTTAATGGGAATTGCATTGAATCTGTACAGCAGTTTTGGGAGTATGGCCATTTTCACAATGTTGGTTCTTCCTATCCATGAGCAAGGAATATTTTTCCATTTACTGAAATCTTCTTTGATCTCTTTTTTCAGAGTACTGTAGTTTTCATTGAAGAGCTCTTTTACTTCTTTTGTTAGATTGATTCCTAAAAAAACAAATGCTGGGGAAGGCTGTGGAGAAATAGGAACACTTCTCCACTCCTGGTGGGAATGCAGACTGGTAAAACCACTGTGGAAATCAGTTTGGAGATTCCTCAGAAATCTAGGTCTATAGGTCTCATTCAACCCAACTATTCCTCTTCTGGGTATTTTCCCAGAAGATCTAAAAACATCGTATCACAGCGATATATGTGCACCTATGTTCATAGCAGCACAATTTGTAATTGCTAAATTGTGGAAGCAACCCAAATGTCCATCCACTGAGGATTGGATAAGAAAGTTGTGGTACTTTTATATGATGGACTATTACTCAGCTATGAATAAAAATAAACTCAAGGCCTTTATAGGTAAATGGTCACAGCTAGAGATCATACTCATAAGTGAAATAAATCAGACCTGCATGTGCAAGCACCACATTGTTTCACTAGTGTAAAACCTGAAAGAGTTAATTTAAACTCGGAGGTATGATAGACATTGTGAAATGATAGGAGAGCACTCAAGGGTAAAGGGCAACTGGGACATGGGAAAAGAGAAGAGAAAGGAGAAATTTTGTATGTATGTATATACAGGATAGTTAACATAGTTGTTCTACTGTCTTCTATTTCATTGCTGAAAGAAACTGTCAATGAATCCTTGATTGATCAATATTGCATGTCTCTATCTGTTTTCATGAGAAACCACTTTGAAGATATCAATATGTTATACAATAAGCATTGTTAATTTTCTACCACTTTGTAACTCTGTATTGTCTGTACTGTTCTTTTGCTATTTTGTAAAAGGTTGTCTGTCTGTTAATATTTTCCTCCTTTTATTTTTAAAATAGAAAAAAAAAGACTAGGAAAGAAAGGAAAATCCAAGCAACAGCTCGTAGCTTGTCCCAACAGACATGTGCAATAAACCAGGGGTGGATATTGGAGATTAGCAGTAAAGGCAGTGAGCAGAGAAGCCTTTGTAGATAGAAGTCCTACATGATTAACAAGTAGAAATGAGAAACATGGGTTGTTTTCATGAGACAGAGAATTCCTTCCCAGAGGAAGCCTTTTTCTAGAAATTTGCTTATGTCTTACCAGCTACATAAAATTTTATTTTCTACAGTCCAACAAACACACTCATCTTCAGTACATAAAGAAATGGTGATGTCATTCCCTACCTAATCATTATGTATTATCTCGAAGATTATAAATGGTCTTTAATCCCTACTAAATAAACTGGACTCATTTTGATTTTTCTGGATCCAACCCTAACTCTATTTCCTCTGACAGGAACTTAAAGCTCCTGGCACTTGAGTCTGAGAAATGTCTAGAATGAACCTCCCTTCTGCCCCACATACCAGGGGATTCATTGCCACACTCCAAACCAGGAAGCAAGAATAGAGAGGAATGTGTGAAACATAAAGCCATTTGTCAATTTCTCCTTTTAACAGAAAACTACTCCTTGCTTCAACTCCTGCTCAAGTAAGGAGACAGAAGGACTAATGTTCTTTCAGTTATTTGAGTCATCTGTGAATTAACTGACTGTAAAATGGTAAGGCAGGAAAACATAGGAAGTGATACGCAGCATGAGCTGAACATTTGCCTGATGACTTGATCCCCAGGTGTGCTTGTCTCATTACAGACAATTACAGTTGAACATTGACAGATAAGAAATGGAGCTTCGCTCTTTGCCATGGAAGAATGTTTGATGTTGGAGCACCTTTTCAGGGTGGTGCAATCCTGGTGATGATGGTGGTGCTGGTTATGATAAAACATTCTTCTATTCTTCTAAGATTGTTTTAAACTAACACCCCTAATATTTTCAACTCTAGGAAATAGGTACTGTTATTATTTCCACTTTACAGATGAGAAAAGCGAGACATGGAAAGGTTTTAAAAACCTTGTGTCTTGGTTACTTTTCTCTCGTTGCTGAGACAAAATACCCAATGCCCAAAATGAAAGAAGGAAAGGTTTATTTAGCTTACAGTTTGTGGAGGTTTCAGTCCATACTTGGCTGGCTCCAAGGCAGAAGATAGCAAAGCAACAAGAGCAAAGGGGGGAATGGCAGCTGAACAGTAATGCAGCCAGAGCAAAAGGGAGAAATGGTGGCAAGCGGCCTCTTTCCCTGCCTTACATCGTAAACAGGCTACCCCCACCTAAGGGGCGTGTAGCTCTCACATAATCCTTGCCCTTCTCTTCCACAGGCTCCAGATGTATACAAAGTAAGCACTCTGGCTTCCTGCTAAGTCACTTAGCCAAACCTCTAGACTCCCCAAGTTGACACAATGTATCAACCATAACACCTTGTCACATTTCATTGAAGATAACAATATGTAATCACCATTGCTAATTCCCATCATCTTGTTTTGAAATCCTGTATCATTTTATTATTTTTGTGTTGTTTTGTTTTTGTCTTTGTTGTTGCTATTTTGTTATTTTTTTTTTCTCCTTAAAATAAAAAAAGTCTTGTCAGGCCACGACAGTAAATTGTGTGCCCAGATGGAAGACCCAGAAATCCAAAATTAAGGTCAGCAATGTGCCAACATCTAAAGCAAATGTTTAATCTGCTACACTGACATTTCTGATTTTTCAGAATTTTGAAGTTGCTTCAGTTGAATGAATCGTTTCCTTCTCATTTGAGCAACTTTGTCATAATGAATAATGTCAAGATCTAAAAGGCCAAATACAGAAATACATAGACTTATTTATTTTTATTTCCTCATAACTGGAGTTCAGTTAAATGAAGAGTAAATTTCAACCACTTGCATTTTGTATTATACAACGTAGTACTTATTTATGGAGCATCCTATTTAATATATTTTGGACCTTAGTTGGCCACAGGGAAATAATACAGCAAGTAAAACCATGGTTAAGATCGGTGGGAACACTGTACCCTCTCTGGCTGCTACTTCTAGAGAAGTTTGATGTCTGAAACTGAAAAGGGAGAGACAGAAGGGAGAGGGGTGTACAGAAAGAAAGAGATGGGGAAGAGGGAACTGGGTGAGGTGGGGTTGTAGAGTCCCAGAGAAGTGACAGACAAGAAAAGATATAAAGCAGAGCAAAGAAAAATAAGACACAGTGACTCACAGAGGCTGGGAGAAATACCACTCTTCCATTCTTATCCGAGGTTAAATCTTGGGCTGAATGGAACACAGAATTACTGGCTGTCCAATCCACATTTCCTGGATACTTTGGTGCTTTCCTCTTCTTTATGTTCTACTCCCAGCTCAAGATCTGTCCTCGATTCTTATCAGCCAGGATTTAAGTATATAGGTTAAAATACCCAGTTTAATCTGTTTTCACAAAGACATACTGTATACCCACAGAGCGTCCATTTATTCCTTATGTAAGCAACACAATGAATGCACATCTTAATAGAGCACTTGGAGCAAGGGGCAGTGTACATTTGTTAATAGGGATTTGACCCATAAATATAGGCCCATCATTTCCCCAAAATGGTACATCCATCTCAGCTGGAACCTCTATTCTTTGATGTTCTCCAAATTGCTCCTTGCTAGTGTTTAATAGAAGTTTATTAGCTTCATGTACAGGACAAACTCTTTATATAAATAAAATCTTAGAGCACATTTCTGGGAGATGATTTCCAGAGCTTTAATGTGTTTGAAATATTTTATTGTCTCCTATATTTTTCTCCCCTGACATTTTGCATGAAAACCTCACTGATCTAAACCACAATAAGGTGAGTTACTATAAAATATGGCATTTTGTTCTCCTTTCCTTTTGTAAATTAAATATTTTTCCTTTCAGCTCTGTGTTTTGACATTTTTTATAGTGGTATATATAATGCACAAAGAAATTTATGCGATTTATGCCTGATTTAAAGAATACAGACACACACCTGGGTACCATAACTTTCTCTGTTTCTTAATGGAATCTAGTGGACACCTGGGGAAATAAAAATGTAAACCTTAAGCCCAAAGAGAAAAATACATTTTAAAGCCCACTGAGAAATAAAGTAAGAAAAATGCAAAGGCTTGGAAGAAATTTCCTTTTTAAGTAGGAAAAAAGTTAGAATAGACCCATCTCTTACTCTAACTTTGCTTTCTTGATTTTTTCAAAATGTTCCCTGTTCCCCCTCCCCAACTTCTTTTTTCTCATCTATTTCCCCTTTCTCTTAAACTATTTGGCTTTAGACAATTCATAAACAATCCACGGGCAATAGCTCTCTAAACATGGTCCTGATAGCTGCTAACAAGATGAGTCTGGAGCTAAGACAGAGTCCTGAAGAGATGAAATCATTCCAACTGTTCCAACCACACATGTTGTGGCAACTTCAGCGAAAGAAAACCACATTTTGAGACAAGACCACCATCATAAATCCACCTCTTCCCTTCCCCTTAAAAACTCCAATCCTGCTTCTGCCGATGGAGTTATCTATACTAACTTTGAGGTAGTCTTTGGTGCATATTAGCTGAAAAGTCTTTAACCCACATCTGAGTTTCATCCAGTGTATTTTCCTTGACAGCGTTCACATTCAAACTCATGCCTCACCATACCATCTTTCCTTCCACACAGGAGTGTGCTGCACTTCCTTTCAAGTATAAGATTGTCCTACACAGGTAGGCAATACTCCCACAATGGAAACTTTCCCACCAATCGCTAATCTTGCCAGTAGAAGGCCGTAGAGTGGCTGGAAACAATACCCTGCTACCCCCAAAATGTTGCAGGCTGCATCTGGCACCAATGGAATGTTCCCAGCATCATCTCTGGAGACTTCCTAGCTTGATTGCTTCTACATACCCTTCCAACAGGCTTTTTATCTCTGTTAAGTCAAAAAGAGGAGCCGCTATTAGACAGGAACAACTTGGGGCAGCATTGATGGCTCCCTGCCTCATTGTGGAGAAAATCCAGTTTTGTGTGACCACTGGGGGCAGCAAAGAGTCTCGAAGGCCAAGAGAAAAGTACACGGTTTCCAAATCACATTC
>NW_004955494.1:6677419-6894300 GCF_000276665.1 Chinchilla lanigera
TTTTTTTGGTTTTTCTCCGGTACCGGGAACCGAACTCACTACCTTGCGCTTGCCAAGCAGGCGCTTTTGCCGCTGAGCTAAATCCCCAGCCCCTCACCAGCTCATTTCAACAAAATGTGTACATTCGACCAGTGAGCATTCTCAAGCCCACTGAGCTGAACTCACCTGCCCAAGGTCACCAAATTAGTTGATGTTAAGGCTGAAATTAAAATCTGATCTCTGTCCCTAACACTTACATTGAGTATTGATTAACAGTGCTAAGATCAATAAGAGTAATAGTTAATACTTGTTAAGTATTCACTGTGTGCCAGGTACTTTTCTAAAAACCCACATTCCCTCAGTCCTGTAATCCTTACCAGCAGAGTATAAGACAAAAATAATTATTACTTCTGTATTAAAGATGAGGAAACTGAAACTCAGTAATTACCAAACAGCTACAGAGTGGTGGATTTGGTTCTGTGAAATCTTATTTTAGACCTAGACCTTATAAATGATTGACATTTTCGCTGCTCTCTGGCAAAATGAAAAAGAAAAAATAAGGACAGCACAGTGCGAATTTTTTACTTAAAGCTAGATTTTTTTCTATTTGAAATATTAACCCTTATGGTATTCCACACTTCATATTTTAGGATATTGAAAATGCCTTTTATGTGCGAATAGTGAGAAAATGTGGTGGTTGACATTTTGTTGATTTTATCATTTAATAGAAACACACGCTGGAAGGTTTTTTTGCACAGGTAAAATTGCACAGTCTGGAAAGCCCTTCCTTGCAAATTTGCATCCTGTAGGAATCTGAAAGAAAGTTCAAATGTTCTGATACTTCCTCAACAGAGCCCAGTTCCTGAGGAATGAGGGGTATGACAAAGGAATAGCTGAGGTTTATTATGTTCTTTATTCTGTCTGAACTCTTTTAATTGCAAGTAAATGACTTAGGTAAAAACTAAATAAATGCCAGGTGTGGTGGCACACGCCTGTAATCCTAACACTTGGGAGGCTGAGGCAAGAGGATCACCATGAGTTTGAGGCTGGCCTGTGCTACATAGCGAGTTCAAGACCAACCTGAACTACGTAGTGACACCCTGTCTAAAAAAAAAAGAAAGAATATATAAGTTAATCTAGCTGAACTATCAGAGAAATGATGTCTCTATAACTCTTGGCTTTGCTCTCTACCATATATGTTGTACACTGCAAAACATTTTGGTCACTGAGGAACCACACATACCACCATGTTGTCCCTAAGATTACATCACTATGACATTGCAGTATCTTAGTTTGTGTAGGTACCCTCTATGCTGTTCATACATGATACAATCTCCTAACAACTCACTTCTTAGGATGTGTTCTCATGGTTAAGCAACATTATAGCTGTGTTGCCTTAATTCTGAGACTTCATGGAACAAAATCACTGTCAACATCTTCACACTATCTCCATTTTCAAGCTGAAAAGGAAAGAGCTCTTTCTCTCTGGCAGCTCCCACCCACAGGGCCTTTGACTAGACTCACTTATGTCACATGTCCATCACCGGAGTCACTACATCTAGGAAGTAGAGTTAGGCTACCTAGCCAGTCTGAGACACACACTACGTGTCAGAAGCTGGTCACAGAATTAGCTTCAGTGGCAGCTCATCTTCTGAGAGAAGAAGGAGGTTGGTTGTCAGAAAGGAACATGAGACACTGCTGTCAATGAAGAGAAAATGGATGTTTGGGGGGTTAAGTCAGCAAATGTCTGGTACTCACCTAATATGTGGCATTTACTAGGCAGGGTGCTACTTATTCACCCCTTCCAGCACTAAAACTAAAGATAAAGTAGGTCACTTCTGAGCATTTCAGTTGTGGCTTGATCCAGGGGCTCAGTAATCCCCTTTCCTAATGTTCTCCCACAGAGCCTTGAAACATGGAGACCACTGACTTCGATCCATCTCTCACTATAGCAAGAATTAAAAAGTCTTCAAATATCTGTTTCTGCTCTCTCCAATTGAAAGGACATAGATTAGAGACACTAATTATATCTGACCTCTGGTTATAAAGAGAATATAATCTGGAACTATTCTAGAGGGAAGTTGATCAAATAAAAGAAAAATATTTCTCCTAAATATGGCTTATAATTCTCTAAAGGGTTAAGCACCTGGTGTCCACAACTTACAGACTGTATCCTGTAGCCTTAGGAAAGACATTTGACTAGCAAAGTGCACGAGAGTGCAAGAAAAAATTGCATCACTAACATGCAACTGCTCTTTTATTGACTTTGTAGCTAACACAGCAATCACAATTACCCCACGGCAGTTCCAGGAAACTGTCCTCCGAAACAATATATCTGCCCAATCAAAACTAAGTGTTCAGAGTTATAAACAGTATTCAGCTTCTCTCAAAATCTAAAACAAGACCGTTATTCACAGCTCCGGATGCCATTAGGCATGCAGATCATGGTGACAGATAAGACCGCTGTAATAAAATATAGAGTGGCGACTGAAATTAATATGGAAGAGACCTGAGGGCATTTATTTCCAGACTTAATGGTAAAGGAGGTTTCATTATTTTCTAAAGAAAATGTCCACGCTTGAAGAAAAATAATAGCAGCCATAAAATAAAAATTAATTTAAGGTTTTGATACTAATGTGAAAGCACACTAGTCAAGTGAAATCTTGGCTGTCATCCAATGTCAGACAGGATAGTACACAGCTTTCTGAGGACAAAATGTCATTGTGGGGCCCCTCAGAGAGGCTGCCCAATGTCCTTCCCTCAGCCCTCAGTCCCCTTACTATCTCCTGTGGCTCCAGAAATCAGATGATGCTCTCCGTCTCCCTCCGGTGACCCTCTCCCTATTCTCAGTCTCATAATAATTGCATTTATTGGTCACACATCATGTGGCTCCAAGGGAAGTCTCCCCTCATTTCCTCAATGCGTACATGTTCATTCTTTGAAGAAGGAAGTCCAGTTTGGCACCAGATAGGTGTGGCTGAGTCTGGTAAACTAATGGGGGAGCCAGCAAAAAATCATTGAGGAAAGAAAGACTAAGCACACCTGGAAGAGAACAAATTCCAATGGAATAAAAGACAGTCAAGCACCAACAACTTGATCCAGTTACAAAAGATCAAAGTAGGTTACACAAATGTAGAAAGATGCAAACATGAAACCCATTAGTTTGTGCAACTAGTTTGCACTATTTTTAAAATTATTTAAAAATAAGCTGTTGGCACTTTGAAGGGTCACAATGTGCACAACAGAAGCCATGCCAGCTAAAAACAGTGGTAGCTGTGGGAGTCCTCAGTGCCAGGGGCAAAGGTGGCCAGTGGGGTGTGGGATGTGGGGTCCAATGTCTTTGTTTTTCACTGTGTTATTAATACGAAAGTCTATTTCCTCACATTATTCTTGCAGTCAGGGTCTGTCATTTAACCCTGGACTATGACCTCATGATAGCCTCTTGGCACACTCCATAGCTGACCAGGAATGTTTGATCATGAATATAAAAATTTATTATTAAAAATTCTAATATCACAGCTGATTGAAATTTGTTCTCCCCTCTGCTTCAAGACAGCAACTCCCTGTTCTTGGTTCTTGGAGTGAGCAAGGACACAGCTCTCAGAGAGTTTCTCCCCTTTGTTCTTGAGCTTCAGGGCACGGAAGGAAGTGAAGGCAAAGGCCATGCCAATGAAGGCGGGTGTCCTAGCCTCCCTCTATTTCAGTGTCTTTGCCTTGCTGCTGGTCACCTCTGCTAAAGTAACTGTCTCTGCCTAGACACTGTGCATGGCTTCTCCTGAGGCCCTCAGAGAAGAGGGCATCCTATTCCTCCTCTGTTCCCATGTGCAGTACCTGCCTTCAGCCCTCTCTCTGGGCTGGGCAGGCCAGACAAAGGTCCCTCACTATTTGCCCCTTTCCTTCTCTCTATGTGGCTCCTTCTGTGTTCTTAAGAGTCACAGGGACTGGAGTGGGTGTGGCCCCACCCTGCTCATCAGTACCTTACACTACACTATGGCCCCTTACTTTGCTGGTGGTGGCTGTCCCAACAATCCTCTCTGCCCACAAGTCTCAGGTGAGTAGTGCCAGGTCTGTCTGCCCTACAAAATTAAGGAATCCATCCCATCTACTGCAACTCTCTTGCCCTGCCCTGCAGCACTCCAGTGCAAAGCCAGAGTGTGCCTGCAGGTTCTGGAGCTCAGTACACATCTGTCAGGGACAAGACACAGTCTCTTCCTGTGGATTCCCCCAGCCCCTGTAGTGGGCTCCCTGTTAGAGATCCTTCACTTAGCTTCTAAGAAGGGCACTTTCCCTGTGAGGAAGACAAGGGAAAAACCTTCTGTCAGGGCTTTAATTCCTCTTGAGACAAGATCAGGACAGGGAATGATCACAGTGAGGCAGGTTTAACCACCTTTTAGTAAAAAAACTACAGGGTCCCCATGGTGATGACCGCTTGTTAACTAGGATGTAGCTTACCAAGTTGTTGTCCTCAGGTTCAAGCTTTTTTTCTAACTCCAACATTAAAGGATGAAATCATTCTCAAGTCCTGTTTACAAAGTTCAATGAATTTACGAGTAAAAATAAAAAAACAGCCTCTAGCGTGGTACCAGTTCTCTCTGCTCCAGCAGCCCCAACTCAAACTCCACCTGTAAGGACCTTCACACTTGGGGTAAGCCTCCTCCACACACAACAGGCACAATGACAGTGAGACTTCTGCAGAAAGGAAAACTAGACAAATTAAATTTGGCAGTTTATTTCAGCATAGAACAATGTAGGAAGCCCTCAGAGTGAGAAGAGGTACAGAAGGAACCACCTAGCAATGAACAAAGGGAGCTGAGATAAACAAGATATGGAGGTCCAGTCTAGATGTCTGCTTATTTGGCCATGGTGACTGACTGATTGCTTGTAATCAGCTAGAAGTCAGATGTTAATTATATCTCTACCTTAGTGTAATGGTTGATACATTGTGTCAACTTAAAAAGTCTAGAAGTTTAACTAAGTGACTCAGTAGGATAGGAGGTCAGAGTCCTCCCTTTGTAAACATCCTGAGCCTGTGCAAGAGAAGGGTACAGAGACGGTATAAGAGCTACACCTGCCCTAGGGTGGGTAGCCTGCATACAATATAAGGGAGAAAAAGAGGCTTGTTCTCTTCCCTTTTTGCTCTCTCCCGCTGCCTTGGACTGCTGCCCCTGTGCCAAGCCACCCTGCCTTGGAGCCCACTGATTACAGACTGAAATCTCTACAAACTGTGAGCTAACTAAACCTTTCCTTCCTTAATTTGGGGTGTCGGGTATTTTGTCTCAGCAATGAGAGAAAAGTAACCAAGACAGCTTTGCTTGTTTACATACTAAGTTAGGTTGCAATTCATTATATATGAACACAAGTACGGGGATAGCCTCAAGCTAACAACTTCCAGCTTATTTAATTTAACTCTTCCAATCATTTAGCAAAGGAGACTCCCCATCATTAGTGTATCAACTTTGGCTTGTACACCAATATAAGAATTGCGTGTTATGCAATCATTTAACATTTAGAGACAATACTAAGAACATGTACACAAATAGCAGTATGACTTATCCCACTTCCAGTTACCATTTTGTTCTTATCTCACAGATTGGGAAATCTAAATACACACATTCTCAAATTGCACAGAATATAGAGTTCAGATCATCACTCATGACCTCAAATAACTTCAAGCTACTCCCTAGTCCAGTGAAAAACGTTTCTTTTCCATCCTAAATGGAAATTCTAAACCACCTCTCAATGACAATTTACCCAAAGGTCTTTTGGAAGAAATCCAATCTTGGTCCACAAGCCAGAAAGAAATATCATGTTAATGGTAAGCCTGATGCATTTCAGGCATAAGTGGCCATTTGTTAAGTCACAGTTCATCACACAGGATATGCTTTTCTTCCCTGGAATGTTCTTTCATTTTAAATATATCATCTTTGGTTATTTCATATTATAGCATAACCTAGCACACAGAAAAGTATGTGCATACTTAAAAATATTTCAGGTACCAAGTTACTTACAAAAATAAAGCACCTATTATTTATCTAAAAATAAGCATCAAAAATATCAGAAGCTTTTGTTTGTCTGTATTCCATAGCAAATAATTTTTCTTAGCTTTCTTGACGCACTGGTAAGCCATTTTGCTAGAAATCTGCGATTAGAACATGATTCATTTGCCCGTGACGCTAATGTGAGAGCTTCATTTGTGTTTTTCTTGGAGACTGCCTAGGGTAGTGGGAAAATACAGGATCCAAACAGAGCACAAACTCCTTTTGGAGGATGCTTTTAGAAGCCTAGATTCCTTTTTCTTCAAATTGTATGCTAATGAAGGCAATTACCAGTTAAGACTTTCAGGCACAACCCGGTAAATTCAGCCTAACACACGTCACTCTGTCAATCGCAGTACAGATGCAACTTGTGCCAGTGACCAGTGAGAATTTTATCCCTTTCTTTTGCCCTTATCCATGTTGCCATGGACCACACTTGCAAAGTTTTGTGCATAGTACTCTTCCCCCAAAGCCAGAGCTTCAAAGTCCTGAAAATATATGAAAGTCATCTTGAAGAAATTTTTAAATCCTAATGTCCACACCAGTTAGTTTAGACTGTCTGGGTATTAGTATTCTTTAAGAGCCCTAGATGAAGTCCATGTATACCTTGGGTTAGGAATCAGTGCTACTGCTATATTGGATAACCATGGTGAATCTGTGCAGAGGAAGATGATTATAAAGCAGATGTTGACTCCTAAATATAAGAAGTTCAAATGCAATTAATAACATGTGCAGTAGCTTTTCTTCCACTTTGTAAAACTAAAACAGTAGCACTGGGCTTATGGGCAGGTGAGGTTCCAGGAAGTGAATATATAGAGATATGTTTGGAGGGGAAGATTGGGCCCTAAAAGAGAAGACAGTGAGTACTGGTGTAGAACTGTGGACTTCACTCCTGAAGTCACTAGGGATGCACTGAAGGTTTGGGTCCAGCGATGTGACATGATTAAGAGGATATTTTGGGAAAACCAGCCTGCCAGCAATAATAAGATGGATCAGGGATGGAAAAAATGGAGTCAAAGAGACCAATCAGGAGCCAATTAGGGTAGTCCAGAATTGAGATGGCAAGGGCCTGAATAGAAGTGGGGGTGGAAAGTGAGCTAGCGAGTAACTAACTAGTGAAGGAAGACGAGGTTGCAAGCCAGGTCAGAAAGAAACAAGGAGAAGTACCTGGTACATAAAAGATGTTCAATAAATGTGTGTTAAGCAGAACTGAGTTGTCTGAAGTGAACTAAAAGGAAATACTGTAAAGTGGTGCCTCGGCTCACAAATGCTTTTTGTGGCCATGGTATCTGACCATGGTATCTTACCTGCCCGGTAAGTATACAAATGCTTTCCTTTGAGCACAGTTGGGTTCCCCAACAGAAATGTTTAGCAAAATTTTGTTTCTGTTTACCAACTCTGCATTAGGTGACAAACATGACTGTGGTCATCTTTTCCAGAATCCAGGCAAGAATTAAGTTCATGAACTGAGGTACAGTACCACTATAGTTGAAGACTTTGAAAAGAGTTTTGGCCACATTCACAGATTTGGTGAAGATGTACTTGGTTTGGCTTCCGTGGTGTGCAGACAAAAAGAGACAAAGCCTGGCACACTAGCACATGCCTGTCATCCCAGCAATTCTGGGAAGCTGAGGCAGGAGGATTGCAAGTTCAAACTCAGCCTGGGACATTGAATGATTTGGCAAGAACTTGCCTAAAAATAAAATTTTAATACGGGGCTGGGGATCTAGTTGAGTGTGAAGGCCCTGAGTTCAATCCGCAATACTACACAAAAGAAGGAAGGTTGGAAAGAGAGACAGAGAGAGAGAGAGAGAGAGAGAGAGACAGAGACAGAGACAGAGACAGAGAGAGAGAGAGGGAAGGAGGTGGGGAGGAAGGGAGGGAGAGAACATGGATACACAGAAGAATGTCTTCTCATGCCCACTAGTGGGAATCACAGGACCACTGCAACGGGCACAAATGCTGGCAGAGAGGAGGGGAGGAGGGGCAACTGCCCAGGTGCCCAGGCACAGCAACCAGGGGAGGGAGGAGCAGATATGTGATCGCTGCTTCCCACGATTGACCCAGAACAGGCTGGTGGTGAATCCCTATGGATGAAATGAATTAGAATAAATGTCAAGCAGAACATTTATATTTTGAATAGAACTCCAAATATGAATTCAAGTAGAAAAAAAACATTAGCATAGAGTGAAAAATGGAAATATTTAACCTCGCTAGGATGAATGACTCCTGATCTGATAACATCAGTCACGGCTCAGAAATGGAATCAGTATTCCTTCCCACCACACAGCACCACTGTGTTGATCAGTTTTCCATTGCTATGACAAACACCTGGGAGAAATAAACTCAAAAAGAGGCAAAGTTTATTTGGCCCATGGTTCTGAAAGTTTCAGTCCATGGTGGGTGGGGCCTGGCGCTCTGAGCCTGTGGGTGGCAGCACGTCAGGATGGGAAAATGCTCACCTCATGGGTAGGGAGCAAAAACTAGAAAACCATAGATCAAGGTCCCATGCTCTCTCAAGGACACACCCTGGATGACCTGAGACTCCCCAAGCTGCACCTCTCAAAGGTTCTGCATCCTCCAGACAGCACCAGGTGGTGACCTAGCATTTACTTAGTGCATTTTCGGGGCTGTTCCCCATCTAAGAGACAATAACAAGTATTATTTAAATGCAAACAGATGCTGCCACAATTAATAAGAAGCGCAATTTGTATGCTAAAACATAATCCTCATGCTAAGGTAGTTAGAAACAAATAGCTTCTGGTTTTTCACAACATCCAGATTATTTTTCTAAAAGTTATATAATATGACTAATTTCAAAAGTATTATAAAATCATATTTCAAATACCATCAAAATGAAATGCAGTATTTTATTGACTTTACATGAATTAATGCATGAAATTATATTAACTTATGTTGACTATATTAGATTATTAACTTAAATGAAAATCAAATGATTAAGTATTTTACCATATTTTTAAAACAAAAATTCTATCTTCTTCAAAGAATAAGATTTTTCAGCCATTCATTATTCTTTTTTCCTTCCCTGGAGAGTAGCATATAATGTGTTTAGGTTTATATGTAATATTTTTATATGTATGTATTCAAAATCACCATATACTTTTTTTAGAATTTCTAACATTTAAATAAGCAACATAATAGTGTATAGATCTACCTTTCTTTTTTCACTTGATATAATGTTCTTTAGATTTGGTCATTCAGTCTAACTGCTGCATAATACTCCATTGTTTGAATAATGAGAGTTTTGGAGCCTACTCCTTTAACTAGGGTTATTTATGCTGATTTCTTTGCATTTTTTCTATCATAAATATTGTTGCAATGAAGTCTCTTGCACATGTCTTCTACGTCTCTGGTGCATATTTTAAATTTTCTCAAGTTGAATTATTATATGCGAGGAGCTGCACAGTGAGTGGAATATTAATACAGAAGTTTTGCCTGAAATCTTCACATGGTAAATATAAGCTATCAACTCGAGATGTCTGTTCAAGATGATATAGGACATGGTAGAACCCAAAAAGTGATTTCACTACTCTCGTAACCATGTTGAATATAAAAGGATGAGGTCATTGAAAACGAAAGGGAGAGAGTTTATGAGGAGAGTTCCTGGAACAGAATAATGCTTAAATCTCATGCTACACCCTACTGCCCACCAAGGAGAGCAGAGATGGAGCTTGTTTGCACTTCCATCCATTGAACCAAGTCTGAAGGGCTGAATTTGTGCCTCCTGTGGTAGCACACAGGGCAGAAGAGATGGGGCTGACTTTCACCCGCATATGGGCCTTAAAAGAGCTCCCTGCTAATCGCCAAGCCACAGGAAAGGCAGCTGTATTCATGTGGACTGTTCCTACCACAGCCACTGCCAAATGTCTAAGGAGGGACTGCCCCAGGCCCCTGAGAAACCACCGTGCCTGAAGGAGCCTGGCAGCCATCTTGCAGTGAGTCTATTATGTGGCACTCTTCTACTGTGAGTCCCTATTGTAGTAACAGAGGCCAAAATAAGGAGAGAGCATCATCAGGTTAGAGTGGTGGTGAGGAGGACCCTAACTGTCCAGCACCATTTGCACCTTTTTAGATTCCCTGGTCAGCCTCCTGGACCAGCCTCCATGGCCAAGATCATTTGCCATGCACACATAGCTTCTGAGTTCTACCTCCACTTTTAGTACCAAAGGAGATGGGGGCACTCAAAATAGATGCTGAGGGGGCCAGATGACTTACCCTGGAAGTGTGGTGGAGTTGCATGAACAGGAAGTGGGAGACAGGAGGAGACAGGCAGGTCAGTCTGTGCCCCTGCCTACGAGGAACTAACTGCTCAGAGTCTGTGGGAGTCAGAACCAAAAATGTGTAGATGAAGCACTTTGGTTCCAAACTGTAACATGGATTGTCCTGATGGGTCTCCTAAACAGTCAGTTACTAATAAGACCGAAGGTGAAGCATAGCACGACTGGGAGGGAGACCACGGCTTTACAGCTGCAGGATGTGGGACACGTTTTCTATGTTCTTTCCCAAGCTACCCACAATGCTATCAGCTCACGTGGAACATGTACTTTCCTTGAACTATCTTTTGCGCTCCTTCCTTATAGACTGCCTTTTGTTCTCAGTAAAAAAAAAAAAACCCTTGTTTTTATTATGTATTTAAGATAGTGTGCACCTTTAATAAGTAGAGTAGTTGTCAGCCCTCTCCTTGTGTCATGAATCTTCCTTCTTTGCATGTGACACGAGTCATCGGAGATATTCATCATCATCACCAATACTGATTGGGGAAGCCCCAGTACTAATTGGGAAGCTACAGAGTCAAGTCTCTGCACAGGGTACCTGAAGGTGCACCATATACAGAGCATCTGCTGAGTCCCTGCATCCTTCATCATGAAGCAATGACCAGTGCAGAAAGAACTTGGCCTCAGGATCTGTGTTTTAGAAAGTCAAGCTGAAGACATAACACTGCACCAGGATTAACCTAAACATAAAGCGAAATGTGGAGTTTTTAGATCACACAGATACTTTGAATTTTAGCAGCAAACCATGGAGGGAAGGCTGCTGAGTAAGGATTCTCAAGAGGTTTTTTTAAATGAGCTCCTTTCTACACTTTGGTAAAGCCCAAAGAGTCCAGTCTTCTTTGCTGGGGAATAGCCAACTCAAGCCTCTAGTCAGACCTCTCACCTTTCTGGGACACTGAGCTCTTTGTTCCTTTTTCCATCCTCTCCATGGAAAGCTGAGGCTCCAGGGTACATGGGCATCTCAAGGAGAACAGAACTCCACAGCTTGCCTACTCCTGGGCAACCTGCCTTCTTGACATCCTGGTCTAGGATTGCTTCTACTTTTTACTGTCTGCTCAGCCACACTCTTATTTTATAGTCAGCATTTTAAGTATCTTGGACTGGGAGAGTTTTCTTAGGAAATCTTGTCCACAATATTGCCAGAGAAAAAATCTGTTTTGGAGAACATTTGTTTTACTTTGAAACAATCTTAAAATCACAAAAAAGTTGCAAGTATGAGATGAAGAACTTGTTCCAGAACTGGAATCAAGGCAGATAAACTGCCAGCATGATGTTCATCCTCCACCTGCCCTTGCATATCTTAGTGTTTGCTGCCAAAAATAACAATAAACAGTACTTCACAATCTCATAAAACCATCCAAATCAAGTAACTAAGCTGATCTTCAGGTATGTACCCTAATCTTCAGACATGATTAGGTTTTACCACTGTCCTAATAAAGTCCTTCATGGCAAAAAGATTCTTTTTGCAATTACAGGCTTCATTTTGCTGTCATTTCTTTTCATTTGCTTTTAATCTAGAGCAATTCCACTGTCTTGCCTTGACCATGCTGATGATTAAAGGCTAGTTCGTTATTTTGTGGTATGATCCTCAGCGTGGGTTCTCTGACATCTATTCATGAGAATGGGTCTTGGACATACCAGGTTTTTCTTGAAGTGAGGATTTGTTTTTTCCATTGCATTTGTTCAGGTGACACATGATTTTTATTTGTCCTGACACTGACGATGTTAGCTTCACTAAGATCTACCAGGCCACTCCATTGTACAATTCTTCTGTTTGGTTTGTTTTGTTTAATTTCAGAATGAATAAGTATAAAAGTGGATCCCTCATGACTTCATCACTTCCTGAAAGGCCAGACCTCTTAATGCTGTCACTTTGGGGGGACTTTGTTATAGTATATGAGTTTAAAGGACACCAATATTGTACCATAGCTCTATGTGACACAATAGTGATTCTCCATATGACATGTTAACGATCCCATTCGGCCCTATATTGGTTACTTTTCTGTCATTGCTGAGACAAAATACCTGACACCCAAAATTAAGGAAGGAAAGGTTTATTTAGCTTACAGTTTGTGGAGGTTTCAGTCCTTACTCAGCTGGATCCAAGGCAGGTGGCACATGGCAGAGGGCAACAGTTCATGGTGGCAGAAAACAGCAAAAGCAGCAAGAGCAAAATGGAGGAGCCAGAGAGTAAACCTCTTTCCCTCCCTTATATTGTATGCAGGCTGCCCACCCTGAGGCGGGTGTAGCACTCACACCCACAATCCCAGCATTGGACCATGAATCAATCACAAATTCTAGAAGTGCACCCCATGACTGCATGTGGCTTTAGGGAGACATTTAGACACAAACCATAACAAGCCTCCAGGCCATCGCAACACAGTAAGCTAAGAATATCATGTGTGTAAATATGGGTATGTATACACTACTCTCTAAAATAAGACCTAGCTAGAAAGTGATCAGTCTTGAAAACTAGAGAAAAAAAATGCCAGCCCCACCAGCCTATTCTTAGCTCACCTGCCTCATAGAGCATCCACCAAGCAAGAGGACAGTGATGGCAGGTGAGGCAGGGAGAGGCTCACAGGGCTGAAATTGTTGAGCTCTAGCTTTCAAGGTTGATTATTTTCCAGATAGGTCTTATTTTCAAGGAAAGGGGGTACACGGACTTACTTCTATGCCCATCTATCTACATGGAGAAGCTCAAGTCCACAGAGACGCTTCTACTTTTAATCCAACCTGTTCAGTCCTTATATATAACCAACTTCCAATCTTCCCTGCCAGCCTCACTCCCACAGGATTCTTTCCTCACGCCCCTTAACTCCGTGATGCCATGCCAGGTGGCCACCACCTCCTGCATATGGACTGGGCTCTGACACCCAGTCAGATAGTCACTGCTGAGATGTCTTCCTCACATAGTGACGCTTGGACACCATTCTCCTGCAGGAGCTGCACCACCCTGCACCACACTACTCACTGTGTGAATGCTTGAGTTGTCTTCCTTGGAGTCTGATACTCCTTGCCAGGCAGCAAAAACCCCTGGGCAAATATTCGTCCCACTCCACTATTTCTCTGAGACACTGGTGCAAGCTCATGCCAGCGTGGCCCCCTCCTCTCCACGATGGGACTCCATCATCCCACTCTGGGCCACCATGGCTGGCTCCTGCTACTCTGTGTGGATGTACATCTTGCCCTGATAGTTCATTAACTGAATCAGTCAGGAAGAAAAGGAAGGGTAAGAGGCACTTGAGATTTTTAACTTACTAAAGTGTAACTAATAGTCCTACCTTCACTGTAATAATTTCGAATATGCGCTATCATTGTCAATTACATTTTTCTACTTTCCTCGTTTTTCACATTCATAGTCATAGTAATTATTATCTTTTCACTGTTTGTTTATATTTATCTAACTTATTTGTTCCCTGTTGCTTGGAGCTTCTTTTTCCTCCCACCTCGGTTCATTTTCTTTTTGCTACACTGTCGTTCAGTGGTTTTTCAGCAGTGCTTTTCAAAAGATAAACTTTTCCAGCCTTTGTTGTGTGCAAATGTCTCACTTGCATTCCTTTCCCAACAGCATTTTTCCACTTTTACCTTGTATTTACAGTAGAACTGCATAAAGCAGTTTGGGTGACCAGTGAGATTTCCCAAAACTTGGAACTTACCATGCTAAAACCAGGACAATTTCAGGCAGTGTCATTGTTGATCACCCTTCTATTATGATCATTTATTTGCTCTCAATAGTATTTCAAAATACCACTGGCTGATATCTACCAATACTGTTGAGAAAACTTGTGTCCTAAATTTTATTCCTTTGACAGTAATTTATTTTTTCTCTTCTTTCTCCTCCTCCTTGCCCTCCTTGTCTTCCTCTTCCTTCTTATCATTTATTTATTGCAGCACTGGGGATTAAGCCCAAGGCCTTCCTGAACTACATCCTCAATCCTTTATTGTTTTATATTTTGAGACAAGGTCTTGCTCAATCTCTAAATTGCCCAGGCTGGGCTCAAATTTGTGATCCTCCTGCCTCAGTTTCACAGAGGACTGGGACTATAGGTGTGCACCACTGCACCCAACTTCTCCAGCTGCCTTTAGGATTTTCTCCTTGATAGTCCATCCACAGTATTTCTATATAGATTTATTTTTTATTCATCCTATTTATGATTATTTACACTACTGAATACAGAGATTTCACATCTTTTGTAGACTTAAGAAAAATTTTAGTCATTATTTCTTTAAATATTTTCTTTCCAATTTTTTATTTATTCTTTTCTTCTGGAATTCAGTTAATATTACCTTGGACTGAATATATCTCCTAAAAGTTCATATGTTGAAATAATAACCCCCATTATGCTATTAAGTGGTAGAGACTTGGAAATTCATTCAATCATGAAGGCAGAGGTCCCATAATGGGATTGGTGCTCTTACAAAAAGACCGAAAGATTTACTTTTTCTGTCTCTGCTTTCTGCCAGATGAAGATACAAAGAAATGGCCAACTATAAACCAGGAGGTGGGGCCTCACCATTCATTTTTATCTTCAATTGGCAGCTTCCACAACTGTAAGATATAAATGTCTCTTCACAAGTAATCCAGTGTCTGGAAATTTGTCACCACATCCCAAGATGAAACACATATATTCTGTATCTTCTCATTACATTCAGCTCCTGAGTTCAGCTCCTGACCTCTCAGATTTTCTCTATACACATTTGTCTGTGCTGCACCCTGAGTAATTTCCTCAGCTCTGCCTTCCAGGTCAATAATCATAACCTTCCAGGCACCAAATCTGATGTTTAACCTATTAGACATTTTAATTTCACTGATTAGAATGTCACTTCTAGAAGTTTGATTTGGTTCCCTATAAAAAATCTTTTCAGAGTCAGATGCTACTTATTTATGTAGTTTTTCTTTTGTCTCTTTAATTTTTGCAAACACTCACTTTATATTCTAATTCAGATTATATCATGGAAGTCAGGGATCCTAACCTCCCTATTGTGCTTGTATTCTGCCTCTCTCCTTATCTCTCCCCTTTCTCTCTCTCTCTCTCTCTCTCTCTCTCTCTCTCTCTCTCTCTGTCTCTCTCTCCTTCCTACTTTTTCTGTATTATTTAACCACATGATTTATAATTTTGATGATGAGATAGTATTTCAAGTGTTTTTTTTTTTCTGTGAGAAACCTGTGAGACAGTCATGAACGTGTATTTTCCAAGTGGTTTTGAATTTCTGCTCCTAAGCCCCCTAAGGATATCAATACACCGTGATAAAATATAATTATTTTTAGCTAGGGATTTCTGAGTCACCAAATAACATTTAGGAATCCCAAACTGCGAGAGGCACCGGTGTGAGTTATAACAGCCTCTGAATATCACTTTTCTAAATCACAGCTCAGACCAAGAGAGATCATTTCCTCTTCACCTCCCAGCTATGGTAGACTGTTTTCTACTCACCTCTTGCTTTAAGTGCACATTTCTTGGAGTGTCTTTGCTTTACAGAAAGGTCCATTTACAACACATCATTTCAACTGAGCTCATGGTCACCAAGACAGAGCACCCATCCTGGTCTGTATGTACACCCAGCACAAATACAACCTCTGTGTTCTAAACCTGCTGGCTTTAATTACTTCTTCATTTCTGATGCCTGCCATTTCCCTCTTATGACTGAAACTATGGACTCCAATTATTTTTTCTGGTATTCCTACATGTTTATAGTGGAAGGTTTTGGACTCAGGCTTAGTCCATCCTTCTAAATTGCCACTGGCACTCCATCAGGCACCTCTGATGACCATCTTGACCACACCAGTGTCTTAATCTGGCTTCTGCAGTAGTTATTAGCTCTATTTGTATTCTAGCCAACTTCATCAGGCACAACCTTGGAGGTTATCTAAACCATTCCAAATCTCACCTAATCAAAGAAAAGAGGTTGGACTGCTCCTCTACAGTGACAACAGCATTAATAACAATGTCAATGTCTTTCACACATTTCCATGTTCCTACACATGTCCACTTACTTCAATGTCTTCAATGACAACAGCTCATATAATCTGGCCTTTGCTTATACAGTCCAGTTCAAATCAAAGCTCTGAACACCGACACTGGCTTAAGCACCCCAGTCACAACTTTAACACCACCCCACTTTCCTATTTGGACATCAAACTTTGTTCATCTTTCCTAGTGTTAGTCTGTACCCCAGCTGTAGTTTGACTTTTCTCTAAGTAATGACACCATATTCATTTGATCCTGTACACCTGGCCTAAGTGGTTCCCAGTGCTGCTGTGAAATATACTGTGACCACACAGGACCCAGTGTCACTCCAGTCATCCCTGCCTCAGCCTATCCAGGTGTAACAGCCCGTGCTCGCTTCGGCAGCACATATACCAGGTGTAACAGCCCTCTGAGTCATGACCCCGCTCTCTTAACTAACTGTCCTCCCTACTGTTGCCAGACCAGTCGTCCTCTAGTGATCCTCTGATTCCTTCCCTGTGGTGCTATAGCATTTTAAACTCAGTGCAGTAACCTAGCACTTCTGGATCTACTCTTTCACATTCTTTGT
The DNA here is from genome assembly GCF_000276665.1 of Chinchilla lanigera. Taxonomy (NCBI): domain Eukaryota; kingdom Metazoa; phylum Chordata; class Mammalia; order Rodentia; family Chinchillidae; genus Chinchilla; species Chinchilla lanigera. The sequence goes on from NW_004955494.1 coordinate 6,694,269, forward strand.
TATTGATTTCTGTATGTAGGTATTACTTCCTAACTTAAAAGTTTGTAAAACACAAGCAATTTGTTTCTGTAAAGAGCTCGATGGTCTGTCTCAACTACTTAACTCTGCCACTGTAGCAGTAAGTAGTCTTAGGTCACACATAAACAAATGCACATGGATGTGCTGTACACATTTATTTACAAAAACAGGCAGCCAGCCAATGACTATGTAGTAGGCTGACTTCTATTCTAGCTGATATAATGACTATATAGCATTCTTTATCTTCTGCAAGTGGGGAAGCCTTCACAAATGTTCAGTAATACACACTGGACATTAATACTCATTACCAATAATATCAGAGGGAAGAGTTCAAAAACAGTCACTAGGCTACTCCAACTCCAATAAAAAGCACAGTCATTCCAATTGAATTTTAACTCTCCATACATGTTAGTCACTTTCTTGTCCCTCAGACAAATACCTGACATTTGGGAGACAAAGAGAAAAGGTTTATCTTGGTTCACAGTTTCAGGGGAGTCAGTCCATGGTGAGCTAACTCCAAGGTAGACATGGCATGGTGAAAATGCATGGTGGAGGTAAGACATGGCAGCTGGGAAACACAGAGAGAGAGAGAAGAGTCAGAGTTCACGTAAACAACCAAACATGTGCCCAGTGGCTCACCTTCTACAACTTAGCCTCTCTTCCTAACCATACATCCAATTATAAATTCAACAATGAACTAATCCACTATTAAGTATAGCTCCCCTGCGATGCTATCACCTTCTGAAATCCCTGTCTCTGAACACAAGAGATTTTGATTGGGGGTAAGGAGCATTTGGGATCTAAACCATAATGCATACTAAATATCAGTGCTTTGGGATTTTCCTTGTTAAGATTGAAATCCGTGAATCATTTACTTGTCCTTGACCCTTAATATTAACTAGACATTTCTAGTTAATAGTTTAATTGTAGGAGTTGATTTGATTCAGAAAGATATTTTTCAGAGAACAAAATCATTTTTCAGATGTACAAAATCACAAATGGGCAGTCACAGGAAAAAGAAATTGAATGTGTGTATTCCACTAACCAACGCATCTTATTGACCTCTTATCTTGGTTCTCCCCTGTTAAAGCTTTTTGGAAGTTATAAGGGCCCTTTTGCTGTATGTATTAGCTTGTATCATTTCTTTTCCTCCTTAAGATCATTACTTTCATAATATGGTAAATAACTAATTGAACAAATATGTATTTAGAAGCATGTAATAATTGCTTGGAGAGTATATTTTCCATTAGTGAATATACTGCAGCCTTCTTTTTAGTTCAATCATTCAGAAGTTTGGTTGGTGTAATTCAGGCCAAGCATTTCTGAGGCCCTAAAACCATCAGGTGCCTGTATCTGTGGATCTAAACACAAAATGCCCCACTTTTTCAAATCTCTTCTAAACTGACAAGCAATAATTTCTAAGAGACAGCCCTTCTTCACTGCACATCTGTTTCTACTTCAACACATAATAAGTATTCAATTCCACAAGCTGTTGAAGCCTGACAAGAGGAAGAGGCAGAAAGAAGATACTAGAAGAAAACAACAGAAGCAGAAAAAGTTTGGGTCCCAACCAGTGGCCTTTACATCACTTTGCAGAGCAAGGATTCCCAGAACTATGCACTTTTCCCAACACCCTACACTCTCCTACGCAAGATGACCTGTGTGCAATGTTTTAATTTTGTAAAAATACTTTGCTTTCTATCTCTCATTCTTCTTTCTTTATCTTATTTTAATTTACAAACAGAGATAAGAGACAGCTAACCCAGGGAACATTCTCTGACAAGAATTCCAAAGTGATGACTTAAAAAAAAAAAAAAAAAAGCAGCCTGGCGTGGTAGTGCATGCCTATAATCCCAGCCCTCAGGAGGCTGAGACAAAAGGATTGTTGAGTTCAAGACCAGCCTGAACTGCAAAGCAAGACCCTGTCTCAAAAAGACCAAAAAAAAAAAAAAAAAAAAAGCTTGGTAGCACTCACAAGGAGGCAACTGTCTACACAGTACAGCTGTGACTCCCTAACCATCCCTTACTTCAAAGCAGGGCATCTTAGGAAACTCATGGTGTGGACAGGGGTACATCCTTACTTCCTCTACCTGCAGGGCTATTTTTTCCTTTCCTCCCTTCTTCTTAGAATGACCCTACCAAGAGCACTATGTCCTGCACCTCACTGCAACTGCCACTTCCCCTTTTGCTCCAGACCCCTAGCCATGAAGTACCAGTCAAGTGTTAGACATACTGCGTCAATCTGCTTCCCATTACTGTAACAAAGACAGCATCACTGGAACAAACACCTATAGTAAATCAACTTATAAAGAGAAAAGGTCTATTTGGAGGCCATAGTTCTCAAAGTTTTAATCTGTTATTAGTTAGCTCATTGCTCTGGGCCTGTGGTGGCATATCATGGTTGATGTACATGATAGTGTGAAGTATTCAGCTCATGGCAAAGGATAACAGAGAAGGAAAGACACCAGTATTCTCCAGGCTCCTTCAGAAGCACATCCCCAGTGACCTAAAACATGCCACAACTCTTAAAATTTCCACCACCACCACCAATAACACCACTCTGGGAAGTAAGATGTTAATACACAGGCTTTAGGGGGACACACAGATCCAATATAGATAGATAGATAGATAGATAGATAGATAGATAGATAGATAGATACAGATGATATAGATATAGATATAGATATAGATATAGATATCACACCTGCATTTCTCAGGATCTGATAAGGAGAAAGAATCCACACAGGCAACGTTAACACTAGAGTTGGTGGACACAATGCACAATAAAGCATTATTGAACTATCCCAGAGCTAGTAACTGCTTGAAATAATTTCATGCCTGGGGTTGGGCAGTAAAGGGGAAGTTACTATGACTGGGACTTAGAATTTCAGAGAAGTCCATGATCTGGCATAGATCTATGAGTAAAGGCAGTGCCTGCAGTTTTGAACTCTCAGAATGTCATATAAGCTGGAAGTAGGGGAAAGAAGTGATGTTGAAGGGAATAGCAAGCAGGAAAGAGGAGATTTCCCCAATCCTGCCCTTTCATCTCCCTTTAGGGCCTACCAGGGTCCCAGTCAGCCTCACAAACAGAGTTGAGAAGATTTACCTGGACTTGAGAAATGTAGTCATAATAATCAGCACAGCACCTGGTTCATACTAAATCTAACACTAGATGTGTTAGATTTCTAATACAGAGAAAGAAAGCCTCCATACTCTCTGGAGGCTTGAGCTATCTCAGAGATACCCCTCCAAAGATCACAGCTTGCTGGAATAAGGGAACCAAACAGAGAGAAGTATAATTAGGGAAGGGATAATGAGATGACACTGGAGTTGTGCAGTGGCTCTGTAATGGTCAGTTTCATGTGTTGATTTGGAGAAGACACAGCCATCCAGGTATTTGGCCAAATGTTACTCTCAATATTTGTATGAAGGTATTTTTACATGAGATTAGCATTTAAACCAGTAATCTTTGAGTAAAGCATATTGTTCTCTAGAATACAGGAGCCTCTTGTCCAATTGGCTGAGTCCTTAAGAAAGGAAAAACAAAACTGATCTCCTTCAAGGAAAATGAATCCTATAGGCAGCCACCTTAGGGTTCAATGCAGTGCTAGCTCTCCCTGGCTCTCCTGCCTATCAGCCTGCTGGGTAGAGGGTGGTATCTGCTCTCTCTCCCCCCATCTCTCTTCCCACAGATCCACATCCACACTATTGATTCTAGGTCTTTGGAGAACCCAGACTAATACAGAACTTTATCACACAGAAAGTATTTAAGGCTGGATGAAGTCAATCAAGAGACTATGACAACACAGGGTCAACTTTTTTTTTAATTTTAGAGATTTTTCCATCATCCTCTTATTGCTTCTCCTACACACACATAGTCACTACAGAAAAGATACAGTATGAAGAAGTAAGTGGGAGAAATAGAGGCCAAGAAAACAGACCCTACCTGTCCCATCAATTTCCTAAGCTGGGGGCAAGGACTGTTAAATGGAAGAGAGATTAGCATTAACATCAGACCAAAACAGACATTTTGGTGCAAGACTACATCATGGACTAGAGAAGGGAAAGATGCAAGACACACTAAAAGGCAGTGATCTAAGAGGAATAAAGGTGCTCATGACTACTGCTCCAGTGTATCCTAGACTTTAATAAACTGGTTGCTGCTGTGTCAGAACAATACCAGAGGAGAGAGAAGGGCAAGAAAACAAAGATGCAAGGAAGAAAGTGATGGAAGGGGATAAGGATGGAAAGATGAAAGACACAGGAGAGCAGGGAAGTCATATAATTATCAGCATATAAAGAAGTCAAGGCAAAAGTCATTAAATTAGACTGTGGATCATTTTATACTTATTAAAGTATAACTCACAATAACATTATAACTGACACAAATCTAATACATTAAATAATAGAGTATCATAGATAGGAGGAAAAATAGAGGAAAGGGAAATGTAATCTTCCAAAAGTGATTATAGAATTATTAGCCTGAAGAGGCCAATAACCACAGAAGAAATTGAAAAAGTTATCAAATAATCACTTTCTATAACAGATCTCAGTTAAAATGTTTTATAGCTACATGTCCAAATGCTTCAAGGAGCAGATAATTCCCAGACTACATTCTTTTCAGAGCATAGAAAAAGATTAAAAGTGACCCAATCATTTCATAATCTACCATAATCAATCTTGACCCCAAAATCTGACCCCGCAAAAAGTTTTAAACAAGAAAACTGTATACCTTTTGAGATTTTTAGGAAGATGGCAGAGTGGTGATGAGCAGAGAGCCTCTCTGAGACTCGGTTCCTGGACACTAACGTATAGCAATGTGATGTAGAGAAGAAGGACAGACATGAGGCCCTGGGGCCCAGGAAGAATCTGAACTGAGAATTGAAGCCCACCGGGTGAGTGACAAGAGAAACTTCAGTGAAGAAGGAAGTGGCAGGCAGTGCTTTCTCCCTGAGACTGGACTCACTGTATGGGAGGGATAACTCGAACCTGCAGATGCATGGAGACTACTGGTGACCCCAGAGAAATACACTGGTGGAATGGAGCAGTGGATGCAGCAGGTATCAGTGGCTGGTGAGTTATTTGGGTTCAGATGTCTTGCAGGAGAGGGTGATTGGCCAGGAGCCATCTTGGAGGCAGGCCAACTGAGCTTGGAACTCAAAACAACTGCTGGCTCCATCTAGAGACTCCATGCCAAATTCCAGCTGGCAACAGGCACATGGATTGCTGAACCAGCCTGAGGGCCAGAAACCAGCCTGAACTTCAATGGAAATAAAGGTTCAGGTTCACTGAGATTGTTTAAGGGTCATAAAAAGTATTACAGGCAAGTGCAAAAGAACCAGGGGCTGGGATAAGTAGGCAACAACTTCTTATCCCCAATAAATTGAAGGGGTAGGAAGGATCTTGCAACAGAATCAAAACCCAAAAGCCAGCTACAACTGAAAGACACTTCTGAGAAGTACTCCTTTCCTAAGGCTTCTAAATGCTAGCTATAAAGCTACTCACTATAAGCAATTAACAAGCATCAATCCAAGAACTAAACTCAAAAAATAGAAAATGAGAAGACACATAAGCAAGATGTAACTACAATAAAAGATATGTTTAGTGGCTCTAGAGCACATATAGATTAAAAAGATAAGAAGATCTTAGGAAAATGATGGAAAGTATGAATGCCCAACATAGGAAAGAAATGGAATCCATGAAACAGATTCAAGCAGATATCCAGGAAATCAAAAATTCCTTTGAAAGTATATGCAGCAGAATGAGCCAACGTGAGGAAAGAATCTCAGACATAGAAGACAAGATTGCAGTTAGTGATCATGAAAAGAAAGATTTCTTAAAAATAGCAAGGGATCATGAGAAATCAATCCAACAGCTCCTAGATGATGCAAAGAAGAATAACAAAAGATTGATCAGAGTCAAAAAAAAAAAAAAAAAGCAAGAGATAGCACAAATGACATTTAAAAAAACTTGCTCACAGATATCCTGGGAGAAAACTTCCCAGGCAGGAAAAAAGAATTTGACATACACTGAAGTGAGGCATATAGAACTTCTATCAGCCATGATCAAAAAAACTATAGCAAGGTATATATAAAACTCAAGATTACAGAAATTCAACAAAAGAACAGAATATTAAAAGCTATTAGAGAAAAGAAACAAATCACCTATAAAGGAAAACCCATCAAAGTTACAGAAGACTTCTCAACACAAACTCTCAAATCAAGGATATCTTGGAGTGAGTATTTCAAGCTCTAAGAGAAAAAACCTCTAACCCAGACTGATGTACTCCACAAAATTGATGGAGAAATCTTTCAAAATTGATAGAGAAATGATGTTTCCATGATAAAGAACACCTGAGGAAATTCATGAATACCAAACCAACACCCCAAAATGTTCTCAAAGACATTCTAGGAAGAGACAACAAAGGTTACAACTCCATAACCCAATAGAATGAATAACCCAGGCAAGGCCAACAATTAACAGGGTGGGGAGAGGGAGGCAACTACAGGAAAATAACATGACAATGATAAGTCAATAGATATCAGTTATAACCATCAATGTTGATGGTCTCAATTCACCACTCAAAAAAAACAGACTGGCAGAATGGATCAAGAAGCAAGATACAACAATATACTGCATACATGAAACACATTTAATTCAAAAAAATTCATAGACGGAAAGTCAAAGGATAGAAAACAATACTTCATGTGACAGGAACACAGAAAAAAGCAAGAGTAGCTATTCTATTTGCAGAAAAACTGGATTCAAGCAGTCCTCTAGGAGTAGAGATTCCATTTGACCCAGCTATTCCCTTTCTTGGTAGCTTTCTGAAAGAATTCAAAGCATCATACCACAGCACTACATACACACCCATGTTTACAGCAATGTAGTTTGCAATAGCTAAATCTTTGACACAGCCTAAATGCCCATCAACTGAGGAATGGGTAAGGAAGATGTGCAGTTGTTTTCATACAATGGAGTACTACTCTGCCATAAAGAAGAAAAAGCTTGAGGCATTTCTAGTTAAATGGTTGCAACTTGAGACATACTCTTAAGAGAAATAAACCAGACACACATATGTGAATTTTGCATTCTTCCTCTGGTATAAGAAAGTAAAAGTGTAAATAAGGACAAAAATATATAATAGATATTGTGACATAGGAACAACATTTTCATATGGGAAGGGAAGCTAGAGAGGTAGAAAGGAAGGAAAGGAAAAGAAAAGAATGAGAGGAGGAAAAAATGAAAACGAAGCTTTTGTAAATAAGGAGGGGAAGAGAGGTTGAAGGGAGGGTAGGGGCATGAGAAAAAGAATCAAGTTGTATCATGTACAGGTACAAATTCCCTATGATGAATGTAATCATTAGGTATACCTAAAATGTACCAATAAACTTCATAAAAGGTGAAACCTATATACTTTTTTAGTATCAATACTAATTCTCAAAAAAATTCTAGGATATTCAGTTTAGCTTCACTTAAATGAATTGCCCTTCATGATCAAATAAAATTATCCCCAAATACAAAAACAAGTTCAATGTTAGAAGATTTTTTTAAAAGTATCAAAGCAACAAGCCAGTAAAAAAATAAACTGTAAGATCATGATAATATATGCAGAATAGGCATTTGAAAAAATTCCGAGCTGATCCCTAATGATCTCTCTTAAGGCTAGAGGTGTTACACTAACAGTGAAATATTGCAGATATCTCCACTAAAATGAGAAGAAAATTATACTATAACCAGGGTCATCACCATTATGTGACATTATTGTGGAAGCTTTAAACTGTAGAAGTCACTGACAGAAATAAGAGGCATAAATCTTAGAGAAAAGAAATTTTTCTTTGCAGACAAGAAATGAGAATATGTCTAAATTTTCCAAGAAGATTCATTGTAAACCAGTCTGAACACAAATATATAAAAATCTATCACCTTTATGTATGTCAGTAATAAGCAGTTAGAAAATATAATGAAAGAAAAATTCCCTTCTCATTATAGTAACAAAAAAGATTAAATACCCAGGAATAAACACTTTTCAATGTCAGATTTACATGAAGAAAAGCTAAACTTTACTGAGAAACTTTGTTGGATGAAAATTTAAAAGTTGACATGTTGGTGAAGCAAGCACATTATTGCTCATTAAAGAGAAAAGGCAGTTTCCTGCAAACAGATTCAAAAGTAAACCTCATTAGAGGGAGTATTTTGAGGGGCACTAATAGCGAGGTGTCTTTTACTGTAACAAACTGCTTTTAAAAGTAAACCTCATTAGTAGTCAAAGAAATGCAGATGAAAATCAAAATGGCACTATTTTCCGCCTATCAAATAAGGGAAACTTTTGTTCCTTTATTTCTCTTTTTAATGATATTACTCAATACTGACAAGAGCAACGTAGAACAGATACGGTTAGTCCCAGTATATCTGGATCAATCTTTCTGGAAAACAATTTACATCACATTAGTCTTAGTGATGATATACATTTATATCTATTAATTTTCCTTCTAGGAATTCCTAGCAAATGTTTAAATATATCAACAAAGGTTTGGTTCTAAGATGTCCAGAGGAATTTTATAGCACATAAGAGAGAGAAAAGAGAGGCTTTAAATGCACATTTTAAAAATCTTAGTGCATTATAGTATATGTATATACTGCACTATTGTACAACAAGGGGGTGTTTACAAAGAATTTTAATATCATCAAGAAGTACTTATTATGTATTGTTTGGAGAAAAAACAGATAAAAATCACATCAATAATGTCAGCCGAACATATGTTTTATAAAAATAAAAGGATCAAAACTTAATATCACCAAATGTGAATACTGGCTGTACCTTGGCACTGCATTTTAGGTAAATACTTTGGTTTTTTAAAATTAATTAGCTCATTTTACCTTTCTCTACTAAAAATCTAACAGCATACATTCCTACTTGAAAAGAAAAACATTTATAACCTGAATTGGTTGATGTGTGACCTTCAGTGTTTTCATAACCCCTTTAAAATTGTATGCAAATTTTTTTGTGTGTAACTAATTTCCCTAGAGAGTGGTAACTTTTGAAGGATTCTGGCGTCCTTGAATTATTAAAATCCACTGATTAAAAACTTTTATAGAGGGGTTTTAAAATATCATCATTACATGGCAATCATGTTCCAGATCTGCCTCGTGTCTTTAAAGGGCTTATGATATTTCAAATATCATTAGTTTAAAAACTAAGCTTTACCAAAACTTCATTTGTTTGATATTCAAGTGGAAAAACTCCTAAGATATTCCTGAATATCTTTCTCATGTAAATTACAGCTACAACCAAAGATGTTATTCCATAAATATTTATTGAGTATCTGTGTAAGGAAGGTGACATGAGCATGAAAATATTTTTCAGACAAAACCTCCTGGTCCAAGGGGCAATCAAATGAGAAGTATGCACTGTACCTCACATGATGATCTGCTTACCTATGTACACAGATATGTATGTGTGTGCACATGTTTAGTATATGGGTATTTATTTGCGTTTATGCCTTACCTTACTCAAAAAAATGTAAGGATGCACACCAACTTAAATTCATAGACGGAAAGTTAAAGGATAGAAAACAATACTTCATGTGACAGGAACACAGAAAAAAGCAAGAGTAGCTATTCTATTTGCAGAAAAATTGGATTCAAGCAGTCCTCTAGGAGTAGAGATTCCATTTGACCCAGAAATAACAGTGTAAAATAAAGTTTACAATAAGCAGGTGAGTCAATTGGGACAAAAACTAAAATAAGGTAGAAAGGGTAAGGGAAGCTAGGAGTGAGGTCAGTACCCCTGGTCCATGCCAAAGTTTTAGATTTCCTTGTAAGCTTAGCAAAGTGGTAACCATGATCTGTTAAGTGATTCTTAGTGCACTGAAGATAAAAAGAAACCAGTTACTCAAGAGAAGCCAACCGCTGCAGTTCCAATATCAAAGGGAAGGTTTTCCCATGGGTCCTCAGAAAGAGGACAGTTGGTAATATAATGAACATCCTCCCGGGATTAAATAATGAACAACATCCTTATGTAAAATATGGAGTGAAACATGTATATCATGTATCTATTATGGGAGCTGCACTCACTGGTCAGACTATTTGAAGTCTCAACACACCATCCTCCTTCCTCTCCTTTTTTCCCCTACCATTAACTCACGTTTTCTCTTTTTTTAACCTATCTTCCCTATGTTAGCTTATATATAAATCTGGTGATGATGGAGTTTCTTTTTTGCTTAGAAGAAAGTATCTATAACAACCATTGTTAATTTCCTATCACCTTGTTTTGAAATTTTGTATCATTTTTATTGTTTTATGTTGTTTCATTTATGTCATTGTTTTTGTTATTTTGTTTGTTTTTTTTTTTGGTTTGTTTTTTTTTTTGGTTTTTCTCTGGTACCGAGAATCGAACTCATGACCTTGCGCTTGCCAGGCAGGTGCTGTGCCACTGAGCTAAATCACCAGGTCCTGTTTTTGTTCTTTTCTCTTTAAAATAAAAAAGTATTGGGCACATAGAAGTTGTCAAATATATATTTATAGAATGAACAAATGATTATCATTGCTATTATTGTTATAGACATTACTATTGACAGGATTCACACAGATCTTTCGTATAATCTTCAAGGCTAACAGGGAATAACATTAAAATATAATTTATCAAAACCAAGTCTGTGAAAATCGAAACAATGTGATATAAGAATGTGGCTTTCAATAGTCAAGATGTGACTTTTATGATGTCTAAGGAATTCAATAAGCTGCACATTTTGAATAATCCTTCATAAACATAGATTTAATCATTATAATGAGCTACACATTGGGGTTACATTATTCCCTGAAGACAGAGAACAGACTTGCCATGTTCCTGTGAAGTGCATAGCTCTGTGATCTGTTCAGCTCAGCTGGATAAGAAATAACATGGAGCCTAAAACTGAAAATAAGTTTTGTCTTCTCCCTACAGAGACAGGCCAAGGGAAAACCCTTGGCCAGAGCCAAGATTTTTCTCAGAAAAAGAGCAGTGTCCTCATTTCACATAAAAACACTTAGATGATCATAGCCCCAAGTGCTTCTGCTAGAGTTTTAGCTTAATAGCTGGAAAACTCTTAGCCTAGAAAAAATGTACAGCAAGAAACCCAAATATTCATCTGTGCCATAAAATATCTTAGTAAGACTCTCAGAAAAACAACATAATCCTTTAATATATTCTAGTTGCAAAACATGCACTTGGATAAGCAAACATGCTAACTTGTTGGATAGCTATGTTTTGCATAATGGGTTTAGACGTCAAGAAACATTTCTAAATGTAAGAAGCTCTGTTTGATAATAGCTGATCTGTTAGCTAGTCTTTCTAAACCAACATGTAATAGAACCAGTTGTCAGTTCAAGTCAGTCCTGGTTGCTGACAGTAAAATCATATTTATCTGGCATATAAGATAATATCCTTCCACCTCACCTTGGGGAATGTGTAATGTCATCTATATAGTTCACCTGGAAGTGGTATCATTTCTTTTTTAAAATTTTTTTATTGTCAATATGTGTCTGCTGTATATAATAGTTACATTCATCTTGGGGACTTGGTAGACATCATTTTCATTTTTAAGTGAAAGGGAAGAACTACAAAACCTCCTGTGTCATTTCCACCAAATAACAATATTTGATTCCTAGAAGCCTTTGCACACTACCCAGACTCTCACCCAGACAACTCATGGTAATACAAAGGGGAAGTGGATTTAGGAGTACAGATTGAGACTGGAGGTCTTACGCCCCCTGCTGCTGGGAGTCCTACCCATACACGGCTCTTCCCCAGCCTCTAGAACTCATCTCTGCTGAGCAGAGTTCCCTTGCCTAAGGCCATGCTCCTTACAGGCCATGTAGAGTTACAGATAAAATATAGGACATTTAGGATCAACAACAAACTATTTTTAGTATGAGTATGTTCCAAATATTGCATGAGGCACATTTATACTAAAACAGTATTCGATGTTGATCTGAGATTCAAATTCAAGTGGCCATTGTGTGTTTTTCTTTACTAAATCTAGTGTCTTGGTTACTTTTCTCTCATTTCTGAGACAAAATACAGAACACCCAAAATTTAAAAAGGAAAGGTTTATTTAGCTCATAGTTTGTGGAGGTTTCAGTCCATAATCAGCTGGTTCCAAGGTGGGGTGGTATGGCACAGGGGCAACAGTCCAAGGCAGCAAAAGACAGCAAAAGCAACAAGAGCAAAAGTGGGAGCAAGCAAGCCTGTTTTCCTCCTTTATATTGTATTCCAGCTATCCCCCAACACCCACCCCGTCTCGGTGCCCTCCTCTTCCACAAGCTCAGGACAAATACAAAGTGAGGACCCAGGCCCCCTTCTGAATCACTTACATAAACTTTTACACTTCTCCAGTTGGCACAGTGTGTCAACTATTACATCACCTGTCACAAACCTTCTATGTGAGTTGATGCAATGTTTAGCAGTACAGCAACTAATCTGAGATCACAACAACTCTTCTATGAAAGCTAAAATGTTGTAATTAACAAAATACAATATACAAAATACATTAGTGCTTCTAGAATTTTTCTGAACCTAGAAAATTAGCATTGCTGAACTATGAACTCAGTCCTGCACTGATCTGAATGATAGGTATTATTCATGCAAAAGAAAATTCTTCAGAATCTTAAGATAATTCCCATTTCAAACTCAGAGCTATAAAAGTGGTTTGTTTCCATGTGAAATAAATTTTTGTTATAACCCTGCTAATATCGTATTTCTATCATACTGAAGTAGTAGAAATACACCTCCCTTCTGTAGCACAAAATGAAGAATGCCCTTTTCTAGCTATTTACAAAATATTAGAACCATCTTTTAGTCGGGGCATCATAAGACTCCTAAAAAAATAAATAACATTCTGTGAAAAACAATCATCTATCTAATTTTCATAAAATAAAGATATTTTGTTCCAGGATTGCTTCAAAACCTTTGCCTTTTTTAAATTTCTTGAGAAATCTATATGCAAATTATTTTTCAAGATGCAGCCTTTATAGGTAAATATGACCAAGATTTATTGGTTTCCCTTCCTCTGTGAAAATATCTCCATAATGCCCCATTCAATTGTCCAAAAGACTTTTTAAGTAAACAAGATTTTGTTGAATTTTTTGACATTGTTAGTGTAAAGTTGAGAGCAATCATTTCCAATCTACCTCCAACACCCCTTCTTCAAAACCTGTCAGTGGCTCCTCACTCCCACTCTTTCAAGAACTGAAAGAAATGTGTCTTAGTTACTTTCTCTTTGCTGGGACAAAATACCTAACACCCACAGGCTGAAGGAGGAAAAGTTTATTTTAGCTTACAGTTTGTGGAGGTTTCCACCCCTGGTCATCTGGCTTCAAGGCAAGGTGGCATGACAGAGGGCCATGGCAGAGAGAAAAAGTCCATGGCAGGGCAGGCAGGAGGCAGTGAGCCTTCCTTTCCCTTCTTATTCCATCCAAGCTAGCCATCTATTGGTTGGTGCCACCCACACTCAGGGTGGGCCTTCCTATCATTCACAGCCAGAACTATGCTAAGCCAGTCAGTGAGCTAATCCAGTTATCACAATCCTTTAATATATACTGACACACCCATGATCCAGCCAAATCCCAAAAGCCCCACATATGAGCCCATGAGAGTCTGGGGAGACATCTAAATATAAGCATAACTGTCTTTGTCACTTTTCTCATTGTTGAGACAAAATACTTTAACACCCAGAGTTAAAGGAGAAAAGGTTTATTTAGCTCACAGTTTGTAGAGGTTTCAGTCCATAATTGGCTGGCTCCATGGCAGGCTAGCTTGGCAGAGAAGCATAGCAGAGAACAGTTCATAGCACCCACATGTGAGCAAAAGCATCAAGGAAATCTTAACAGTGTCTTTCTGCCCCATCTTACGCTCTATCTAGTCTACTGGGATTAAGGCAGTGCCAAGTCAATAGACCAACTTACTAATCACACACTCTTAATGCCAGCACTGCACCATGAATCAGACACACACTGTAGACCCAACAGCTTCCGAAAAAGCCTATGACCACATGAGGCTTTAAGGGGACACCTAGGCACAAGCCATAATGTCAGAAGCTAATGTAAACAGTGAAAATGGATCACAGAGAGGTACTGATGAAAGGAAAAGGCAAGGAGTATCAAGACTCAAAGTCACAAGGGAAAACAAAGAACATGAAAATTGCTCTCTAAAAACATCAGTGCCTAGACTGGCTGGCATGTAGTTGGCACTCAATAAATGTGCACTGAATGGTAAAGTTCTTTTTTTCTACTGAATATTTATTTACTATGGCAAGAACAACCTGCCATCTCAAAGAAGGTATGTTCAGAGATTATATCTTTTGGGAAGGGGCTGGCGAGGTGTGTGGGGGGAAGCTAGAGACCTAAGTTTGTGTCTCATCTCTACCTCAACAAGATGTATGATTTGAAGAAAGTCGTTTCAAATGTTTGGCTCAGATTCCTTAATGAAGAGTTTGGGCTATGGTCTATAAGAGTCCTTCAAACGCAAATTATATCATTCCTATTACAAAAGAAGGGATGTAATTATTACAGTGTTATGACTTTGCCCAGAGCTGGGGTTTGCCTTTCTTCCCTTACACTATTACTATGATGTCTTTCCCTACTCTACTGCTGGCACAAGCCCTTTCTTACTTCCTCCGATCTCAAGGTCAACCAGGAGAAAATCATCACCATCAATATGACCTCTGCTTAGGAGCATACAGAAAAACTGCTGTGCACTGAACTTTCATTTCCAAAAAGTTTGGGCTCTGTGCCTTTTTGGGCAGAGAGGATGCTAATGAAATCAGGAGTACTAGGCAGATTTAGTTCTTCTCTCTTCTGAGAACAGATACTGAACTTTAAACATGGCTTAACCTACCTATCACATTAACTAGAAGATATTATCAGAAGACCAAGAGAAAGAATTCATGCCCATCTCAAAGTTTATCTTGATAAAATGCTCCCAAGAGCATTCTTGATTACCCACAGCAAGTCCTCATAGGTGTATACAAAAAGAAATTCATTTCTGTCATCTTTTTTCATTTCACTTAACCCTGGTATCAAAATTGATTTCTCACAAACAGACTGAAAATAAAATCATATATTATTTATAGGCAGCTCAAGAAAGCAAACATTTATCTAAGCCAGTCTCTGAATATTCAGCCTTAAATAAAAAATAGGAAAAGTTCCTGAATGTTTTACCACAAGGTCCACTGAGAATGCCAAAACACACAAATACACACAAATATGTTCAAGTATTCTTCCCAAAACTGATTAACCCTATTTTTCAACTCTGACACATCCTAGAGATATAATCAAGTGAACTAATTAACACAATACCACTTTAAATAATAAATGCTTTTAGTTCAAACCAAAGAAACAAACGCGTGGGCAGCATTCAAGTCTAACATTTTGTCTCATTTGTACTGATTGAACAGTAACCATTACACTTACTGAATTTATGGCTTCCTTCGGGAGAAAATGCGGAAGAGGAAAACAAGTTTTTATCTTACACTGTGGACGTCACTTTTTAAAGGAAATTCTAGAAGAAAAAAAATTAGGCTCATTAATTTTGAAATCTGCTGAAAGTTAAATTAGTGCCAAAGGATAACTCTTGAGTCTAATTTATCAACACAGCATCTAAATATGCAAATTTGGGGAGGCATAAGTCAGTAAGGTTGACTGTCTTCTAAATTAGTCATCAACAATTTCTTCCAGAACTTAAAATGATCAAAGATAAATTTCTTGAAGAAAACATCATGATAAATATCAAATAATTATTTAAGAATTTGGAATCTCTGTAAATTCTATATTTTGCCCAAGCAGAAACTTATCTACCTCTTTTCTACACAAAGTTTGCACTGAGCCACAAAACTAAAGCTATCTAGAACACAGTTATTCACCAAAAAGACAGGGATTCAAATCAGTGGTCCAAATATTCTAGAACTTTACTTCCTGGAACAGCTCAAGGTAAGATTTTGAAACCAACTAGATTTGATTCCCAAAATGATCTTTCAGATCCTATTTATATTTTAAGGGGAATAATTGACCAATAAAGTTAAATAAATGCTTCATTAGTTTTTAAAACCAAACTGAATTGTGATGAATAGAAGTGGGAGTTGATAGAGATGAATCTAAGCCATGAAAAGGGGGTCCATTCAAGATAGGGAAAAGCAGGAAAAGGAAAGATTGAAGAACCAGAAAATATTATGGGCACAATAGATGCTAATAACCATGAGGAGGTTGGATAGTAAATATCAGCCTTCCTCAAATCTTTCCTGCGACTAGTTCCACACGTAATGAACCCAAGCCTTCCCTCCATTCCACCCACACCTGCCTTCCTTTCCTAACACTTAAAGTGAGAACTGTTTCCCAGTAGCATTTTTATGGGGACTAAGAGACTGCTACTTACCAAATGCTATCTGCAAAATTAAAATCTAGTTGTTTTGGTTTATTTGCATTTGCTTTAGCTGCATTGTAAGTGGTCTTATTTTTCTTCATATAATATGGACTTGAGAGTACAGCTATCAAATATCTATTTCTATCCCCTTTTAACTCTGGGTATGGAAATTTCTTAAAGTGACCAGACCTTGAACTTAGCAAAACTAGCCACACAACACAGGTACCTTTTTCCCTTGACCCCATCTTTCCCAGAAACTAGTAGAAATGACAAACACAAGAACAAATGTTTCAGTCAACAGGAAGATATATTACTACACTGTAGAGTTTTCCCATCACTGTCAGTGGATATGATTACAACCAATTTGAGTAAAAGAGACTGGCTAGATGTGCCTTTTGAGAAACTCTTATCAAGGAATAACCCTCATCATTGACCACCCCCACTGCTCCTTCCAAATACACAGAATCTCAAGGGGATGTTCAGTTCAGTGTTCTTAATAACTCAGGACTAGTTTCTGCTTGAAGAATTTCTTTGGTCTAGAGCAAGTCATAGTCTGTCCCTATGTATATCAGAAGCAGCTTGGATGAAAGTATACACAAAAGTCCTCTTGTCTTTCTCACAGTTGTTTCAAGCTGAGAGTGATCAGGTACCAGGTTTTTGCATCAGTTCTCCATTCCAGCCCTGACACCTATTTGTCTTTGTTTTCTCATTGCTGAGACAAATTACCCAACATGCAAACTTAAAAGAGGAAAGGTTTATTTCAGCTCACAGTTTCTAGAGGTTTCAGTCCATAGTCAGCTGGCTCCAAGGCAAGGTGGCATGAAACAGGGACATGGCAAGATAGGCAGCAGCAAACAACAGTGAGCCTCCCTTTCCCTTTTATCCCATCCAGGATACAAGCCTTTTGTATGGTTCCATCCATGCCCAGGGTAGGGCTTCCCATTATCCATATCCAGAACTATGATAAAGAAGTCAGCCCCAGTATCACACACCCTAGATCCAACAATCTCCAAGAAGCCCCACCTATGAGTGCATGAGGCTTTGGGGGTATATCTTTACAACATATTTACTGTATTCTTAGGACCCAAACAATGGGATGTTGGTTGTAAAATAATTCTTTACATATAGAGAGGACTTGCTAGTCCACAAATCACCTTCAGGGTCATATGATAAGATCCTACGGTAACATTAGAAAATAGCAATGGTAATTTTATCTTCATTTTAAAACCAAACAGACATAGTAAAGCTGAATAAGTTATTTGTACTGACAGGATTAATCCATAATAGAGCCAGAATTTGAACTCAGACCAGCGACCCATACTTTATGTTTGAGTGTGCAAAAACATTTTCTTAACACATATGAGAAAATCGAAGCCTGGAAGCCCAGCACACCCACCTACAATGGAGCTGAGCAAAAGTAGCTCAACACCTCAGATTGGTGAGAACTCAGTAAGGTCAGAATTCTACCATGGGTTCATTTGTAGACTCAGGTTTAGTACAGGTTAACTTCTGGCTCATCCATGTCCTCAGAATTCAAAGCATATGTCAAGATCATATGATCAAGTCTAGAAAAGCAAATCTCTGGCCTCAGTTTATTAGAATAATTTGTTGAAGATGGATCTGGAAAACAATGTGGAGTTGTTAAAGGAACCAGAATGGGCAGATCCATCTGCTTGCAATGGTGGAATGTATGGCGAGCTGGTGGTTCAAGGAAAAAAACACAATCCCTGATTGCTACTTTCTTTTCTGAAGGACTCACCAGACCAGTCCAGGCCCACCAGGGATAAATCTTTGCGATGAATTTAAAGTCAACTCATTAGGGACTTCACTGTACCTGTGAATTCTCTTCACTTTTTTATAGTCTGTTAGTGAGAACAAATCACAGGTCATACTTACACTCAAGTGGAAGAGTGACCCAGTCATAGGTGACCTTTAAGTGTCACAGAATTATAACAACCATGTCATACCTCAGATCTGTGGGTCAAAGATGAACTTCATAACTAATGAGATAGGGACAACTATGCTGCCTTTATGAAAAGATAAAGTTACATCCACACTTCATACTGAACACAATAATAAACTCTAAATGGATCAGCGATGTCAACTTAAAGTCATAAAACTATGCAAGCATTAGAAAATAACCATGGGCAAATATAACTTGGAAAGGTTTTCTAATTATGACTCAGAATCCACAGCCCTAAAATTGATGAATCAGATGACATGAAAGTAAAAATAAAACCCTCTGAATGACAAAAATGTTCTATAAACAAAATCAGAAAGCCACTAAAGAACTAGGATAAACAATATTCTATGTGGATCATAGACAAAACACAAACACTTTCAAATATATGCAGTATAAACTCTCAAAAATGAATATTATTGAGCCTTTAGAACAGAGGAAATCCTGTTCTGTGCTCCATTATGGATGAACCTGGAAAACGTTACACTGAGTAAAAGTAAGAAGCCACAAAAGGGCAAGTGCTGTAGGATTCCACTGATGTGAGGCTCTCAGAAGCAACAAAACCATAGAGAGAAGAGTTGTGGCTGCCAGTCTGGGAGTGTGCACAAGGATTGTTTTACCAGGTACAGAGATTCAGTATTACATGATGAAAAATTTATGGAGATGATGGTAGTGATAGTTACACAGCATTATGAATGTATTTAATACCCTAGAACTTCATGTTTAAAAATGGTTAAGATGGTGATTTGTAAGTTATGTGTATTTTACCGCAATAAATTGAAAGAAAAAAATGAAAATATTCAAACAGACTCTTTTGATGAGTTCTATTAAAATGCGGGTTCCCAGACCTGGCCCTAGATCTACTGAATCAATCAAAAAGAGCCATCCATGAAAACCTAGGCTTGTGAACCACTTAAGAACAGTTAGCTCTGCATTCCATTTAATCTTTTCCATGTTTTATTTTATATTGAATTTGTTAATGTTACAGAGTTCTTGCACTACCAAATCATGCCTGAGAAACCAAAGAAAAAAATGGTACAGTGGACTACCTCATCCACCCATCATACAGTATATTAAAACTTGATTCATGTGCATTTTTGTAATGTCACAATCTTTTTTAAAAATTATGACAAGAGCTGGAATTTAAATCTGCTGCAGGTCTTCAGATTTCCAGTATAGTGTGCCATTAAACTTACTTATGACCAATGTTAGTCTTATAAATGTGGATATCCTTTTACTGAAAATTATGTGTAACTCATTCCTGTGGTTTTCTAGCAATGTATTTATCTGTTCTTGTAAATAACCTTAAATAGTATCATGCTGTTTTCTACTTAGAAATGTAAGATTAGTCAAGCAAGGGAGTAAAAATAAAATCCATTCACTTCTGCTGCACTTTCTCTACTAGGCACTTACCACACTACACGTAATTACCTGTTACTCTACCTCCTAGCCTTAGTTACTTTTCTTGTTGGGAGCACCTACAATTCAGAGGGTGAGAGGTTTATTTTGGCTCACAGTTTGTAGAGGTTTCGGTCTGTAGTTCTATGGTTCCAGAGCAGGAAATCATGGCAGAGGGGCAAAGTAAAGGAAAATCTGCTCACCTCACAGCCTCTGAAAAGCACAGAGTGAAAGGAAGAGATTTGGAGGGAGATAAATCCTTCCAGGACACACCCACAGTGACTCATCTCTTCTGCCCAGGTCCCACTTGCTAACAGCAAATCAGCTATGAGCCCTGTAATCCACTCACCTTCCAAAAGCCCCCCGTTATGAGTGCATGAGACTGTTGGGGGACATCTAGTATAAACCATGACACTCCCTTAAAAGACATGGGCGCTTGCTCATCGCAGTATCCTAGTATGCAATAACCAGTCAATAAAGTTTTGTTGAATGGATGAAGTCATAGGAAAGTCTTATACATTGAGGAATACAACCATGCCTAAAACAGGCCCTCAGAAAATCTGTAGTTCACATCTCATAGAAGGACAACAGATACATACACAAATTGCCGTTGCCACATGAGGTAAGCTGTGATAAATATAAATGATAAAATGCTATAGGGACCACACAATGGGAAAACTACCTTTCAAGGGACTATCTGGGGAAGTATGCATGAAAAGGAAGCTGCTGGAGGCAGCAGAGGCTATTCCTTTTGAGGAAGGGAAAGTCCACAGGCTCAAGGGACATCTAGAAAAATATAAAGCTGTTCAGGAGACAATTGACTAAAGAGATGACTTGGAACAGGGATATAAAGTAAGAATTGGTGTGAAAGAGACTATTGGCTTTTTACTGATGTCCTTCACCCTCCTCTTGCTCAGTAACAAAGGCCTGATATCTGCTAAACCCTTTACTGTATCACTAAGGGACCACTTTCCGCCCTTTCAAGACATTAGGTATAACCACAGACCTGTGTCTGGCCAATGGGATGTTATGTGGATGCCCTGTGGAATCTCCTTCTCTTCTTCCATTATGTGTCTAGCACTTGTTGGCATAAACTGAATTCTCAGCAGCCAGGCTGGGCCACAAAGAAAAGCACAGAACTTGAGGATGGTAAGATCTAGAAACAGCCTTGTTCCTGAGGACTTAAGACTGTCAGTCACACAGCAGCCCCGGACTACCTGCTTCTTGTCTTGTCTTACAGGAGGAAGAAATGATTTCTATACTGTTCAAGACTCTGTTGCATTAGGTTTTGATGTTATGTGAAACCAAAGCTAACCCCAACTGATAGATTTTTAAAATATGTAAGTGCAGCACACACAACAAGAAGAAGCAAAAATATATATAACTTTTATTCCCTTAAATTGTGCCATCAACCTCTCCCCCTCATCACTTTCTTGACTTTCCTAAGCCCAAATGACACAGCTCTGCTCCATTTAAGTAATGTTTACCACAAACAGAGCCCTTGAGAAATCATCCTCAATAGCATCATTGAAAGCAATTTTCCAGCATCTGATTTTGGGGTAAATCATTAAGATTTTTGCTTTGGCATGCTGCAATTACAGCTAGGCATCTGCAGTATGGTGTTCATCAAGATGTAGTAACCAGGTCAGCTTCAAAGGACTTATTGCTCCCAGCAGGAGAGGACGATGTCCAGGATGGGGGAGGACGTGACTATGAGTTTAACTGACAAGGCAAAGAGCTGCCCCCCGCTGAGCAGATGTACTAACACCTAAAGAACGTGAATCCGGTCAAAGGCGATGATGTGCAGCCAGGCAAAATCCTTAGGCATTTTTGCCGACAAAATCTGTGGTCTCCTGAGTAAGTGCAGGAGAGAAGGAAGGTTCTGCGGTAGGAGGTTGATGGAGTATGCCAGAGAAGAAGAGGCACACGGAATTCCACTTCATTCACAATGTTGATTAAGTGATTCATTTCTGCAAATTGAAATTTTGAACAGATTTCTGCTGTTCAGAATGCAAGAGGTGATGAGCAGGGCTTTGGGAAGGTGATTGAATCATAAGAGTGATAAACCCTTGTGCCATTTTCTGCCTTAGAGCCACAGACCCTGGGCTGTAACCGTGAACCAAAATAAACTTCTCCTTTAAATTATGGCTATAACTTATTTTGTTTGGGCAATGAGGAAAATAACTTAGACATAGAGGGTGTGTGGTGCTCTCTGGGAAGTGGGGTCCGGTTTGGAAAAATATCCTTTACCTAGAGAAGGAGAGCTCACAATGAAAGGGTAGGTGAGGTCTATATTATAGAAGGACTCAAACAACAGGCAGAGAAGTTGTGCTTTGGTCCAGTAAGAAGCCACTTAAGATGTCTGTACAGGCTAATTACTTGCCCTGAGAACTGGCTTTATGAAAACCAATCTGATAGCAATGTGTAGGCTGCTTGCCAACAGGAAAGCTTGGGTCTAAGCAGACAGTTTAGGGAACACTTATAAGGTGCTAAATGCAATTCTTGTGCCTTCAAACACACACACACACACACACACACACACACACACACACACACGGTCTTTTCAATACCTAACACTATTCCTAAACTGAAGCTTCCTTTGTTTTTGGATTTTAATCTTGGCATGCTGTACTCTTGCATGGCTGGCTATGCAAAGCCTGACTCCATTTGAAAAATCATGTGCATAACACTTAAGGGACCTTGCTCCTTCCAGCAGCTGCCCAGTGTCATCACAAAGCAAATATGTGTGACTATTGACAGAAAGCAATAGCCCTTCCTACAGTTGTTGAATAAATTGCCTATTAGCAGTCCCACACCATGCTTCATGTCAGATCATGCAGATCCAGCCCCTGTGAAGGACTGGAAGAATCTTATCATTAAATGAAGTTCTATACCAAATCCCTAAGTGTTTTATTGTTATTTCCTAAGGCCAATTCTCCCTCCAGCTTATTCCTGAACTTTTGGAGAGCTGGCAGAATCAAAGATAAGCAAAAAGTTCACACTCCCTGTACACTGCTCCTCTGGGGAAGGCCCCTCGGGTCCTTGGGATCTATGTTTTAGAACCACAATTTAAATGCAGATTTTTAACTCCCAGGTCGAACAGCCAAGAAGGAGTTTCTGACTTGATTAAAGTACTGATGCATAAATTTTATACTTCACATTTTTCTTCTATACTGTGAACTCAGCTAAGTGAGAAGGTACTGAGATGTTTTTAATGAAATTTCAAGTCATGCTTAGGGTTTGAAAGTTAATTTTCATACTTCAGTTGTCTATGTTTTAAAGGAACAGAGTTCTGTCATCTTTAAGTAGCACATTTTATCACATGTGCTACTATGTAGACCCATAAACTCCTTGAGCAAGTGTGGATGGAGAAGGCGCTGGAGACAGGAGACGAAATGTGGGAATTGGGGTCCAGCTGTGCAGCGTACAGTATCTTGGGGCTGGGAGATATCCTAAGCATCTGGAGCCTTGCTTTAATGGTTTATAAAAGTGAGGATAACTGCCATGATGAAATAAGCTAGACCCACACAGCTCCTGAAGCACAGAGGTCATACAAAATGCATAAGTGCCTCACCCCTGCTCTGAGCCCTCTCGGGTGTGCCATTAACATCGTGAACTTACAGAAATGGCTCTGCCAGCCTGGTTTTCCACCAATCAATTTCCTTGCTTATAAAAGTGAGAAAGGTTAAAGTAAGTGATCTAATTCAGGTCACTTCTAGTCCTGAAAATGATTCTCCGATTCTACTCTAAACATCACATAAGTGGTAGAAAATAGGGACACGTGACCAAGCGCACAGGGAAATACAGGTAACAAACAAGCTGAAAAGAAAGAGAACTTGAGAGAAGAGAGGGAATCGAGCAGAACTGAGCCTTTCTTTCCTTCTCCTAGCTACACAGGGGCCTCACTTCAGGGAAAGGAAGGACAAGATCAGGGTGGGGAAGAAAGATAAGTAGAAAAGGTCAAGAAGGAAATTAAAATAGAAGACACACTATATACAACTTGAATACTATATAAGATATACCATACCAAAATTACTACGTTAGATGCAGCAGATCCTCTTATTAACAACTCCCAGAGACCAATATCTTTTCTTCCCTTCTCACCTAAAGCCTAAAGTCTTCATAAACATGAATACAACCATGGGATTTGAGTATAAATCTCTCTCTCTCTCTCTCTCTCTCTCTCTCTCTCTCTCTCTCTCTCTCTCTGTCTCTCTCTCTGTCTGTCTCTCTCTGACACACACACACATGCACACACACACACACAAGCGTGCATGCTGCAAACACAGTTTTAACTCTATTTGATCTTATTCACAATGACTAGGCAATCAAGAAGACAAAAGTAATGAATGTATTTGTGTGCCCCCAGCTGCCACCAGGACACTGTTGGTGAAGAATGTAAAATGTTTTAAGAACCATCCACCTTCCTGAGGAAGCAGGAGGTCTTTCTTAACTCTGCACAGATTGTTCTTGAGAGTTCACTGAGAGGCAAGCAGGACACATGGCATTATCCTAGAAATCACCAAAAACATCCTTGGGAAGTGCTAAGTCTTTGCAATAGGGTTCAAGATTCAAAATGATGATAAAGTATTCCTAAAATTTTTTATATCCCCAGTTAGATTATAGGCTCAAGACATCTTTCTGTTTGTTGTTTATGTGCATTTTGTATTTGCCTTTTATGAAATAATAAATTTCCAATAAAGACTCTTTTTATGAAGAAAGGCATTTTTGAAATTCTATCAGAGATACAGATTATTGTAAAAGGAGCACAACAAGTATATCAAATTCAATAGAACAATCATACTGATGCCAATTAACGGAAGGCAGCAAGAGTTGCTTTTGCTTCTAAGCCAATCAGGAAAAACCTAAAAGCATGTCAGCTATGTGCTTTGATATCTTAAAATTAAAAATTATATAAGCTTAATTTCTTTTAAGAAAAACCCTAAAATTGTATTTCTTGCAATATTATAGAAATCCTTCCTAATAATCTCCCTCTTCCTGCTAATATTTTCAGACTTACTGTAATAAGTGATTCTGTAAATGGTATTTTAATTTGATGTACATATTGTTTTTGTTTCTGCCTTTCACTATTTATGAATTTTATTTCTTTGTGGTGAAACTCAAGTTGCTGACATGGAGCTGATTGTACTTCTGGCTTCTCCCCATCTCCTGCCTGCTAAGACTGGAGCAAAATTTCAAGAGCCGCCCTCCACCCCAAGGAGAGACTTAGAATTAGGGCACTGGTTTTCCCAGAGCCTGCAAAGTCAAACTTGTAGACTCTTATAATATGAAGGCCTTTCCGCTGCTGAAATTTGCAGTGATGGTGCAGAAGTAATGATGGATAAAACTGCAGCTGCTTCAGAACCCAAAAAGGCACCAAACTCTGCTAGTAGTTATTGTATTCCTGACTGCCATGGACTAACTGATGGGATTTTGGTTTGGGTTTTAGTTTTAATGTCCGCTTCATTTTAAAATATCCTTTATGAATGAATGCAAATTATTTCATTACATTTCAACCCTTGTAGCAGGTCTATGCATCATTCTATGTGATAAATGGATGCCTGCATAAACACTCGGGCTACATGGAACAGTGCCACACCGTCTCTAGGAAGAGCGCTGCTGTAAATGAGTTGAGAGATGAACTAGTCCTCTTTTCATGGAACACTATTTTGATTTAAAAAACTGATAGTGAACTACAGTTATCTAGACTCAGCAGACACTTTCTCAAAAATAAACAAAAGGATCCTCTCATGCCAAGGAAAACAATTGACAGTGTTTGTTGACAGCCATAACATTTGAGTTTTCAGGCAAAAATCAGAATTTCAGAATATTTGTATCCACCACCTAAGGCTTAACAGTTTCCAATTCGTAAAGACATTTCTGAGAAGATGAATAGAGAATTTGGTAGCTATGATTTTTAGTGAAATATATACATATTTAAAGGATATTCATAACCCAGGGACTCAATATTTTTCAAATTGCCCTGGTATGATGTTATAAAATTATGCATGTGTAAATGAGCCATTCAGAGTACAAGCTAGATCACTAGATTTTAATGTAGGAGTAGGAGAAGATTATTGATGTGGTTTCAGATGCCACAGTGCAAGTTATCTGTAAGAACTACAATTTGTGAAGTTTTGGTGTAGTATCAAGGAAAAATATCCACCACTCTATATGAAAAAAATCTTTATAGTCTCTCTTTCCCAGCCACGTAGCAGCGTGAGACCAGATTTTCTTTACATACGTTAACCAAAGCAGTACAGACACTCCTCATTTAACGACTGAGTTCCATTCTTGTGATTAGGTTGTTCAACAAATTGGTAGTAAAAGAGGAGCTGTGTACAGTATGCACATTAAAATAGTCAGAGCCAAAAAAGTGTTCAAAGGAAGCTCCAACTTGATGACTTTGCTTTTATTTGCATAATTTTTACATGCAGTTCTGTAATGTAAACCAGAATGTAAACCTACAATACTGTACTATACAGTACAACCAGCAAAACTTACAGTACTGTATTAACAAGGTATACTGTACCAAAAAAGGACACTTTGGCTCTCTAAATAAGATGTACAAAACTGTACAATAAAAATATGGGTTGTAAGTCTGAGCAGTGGGTGCAAGTACAAACAGTGCACTTCAGTTTTAAGTTCAAAGGGTAGTTAAACAGGTAGATTATTAAATGAAGAATATCCAGAATATGTGTCTATGCCAGTGAGGACAAGGCACAATCCCTTCTATGACAGAAGTAGAACAATAAAACCGACCTGCCACCAGGTCACAAGTTGACCACCCCAAGGAATGGCGCCATGTTGGGGACTCAGTTTGTCTCTGCTTTTGTAATATTGGGCATTCAGCAGTAGCTGTTGTCAGATCAACCTTTGTGATAGGAGTCCATGTTGCTGAGCCCATGCATAACCTCCATCCCTGCCACCATGGCCTCTCTGTTCATGAAACCATTGGACAAATGACAGGGTGGCTGGAGAAGGAGGTTGGCTGCTATCTACAGAACAGGCCATTCATCCATTTGATTGTCAAAGTCCTCTCCTTCTGAGGTCACCTTTTGCTGAATGCGTACATGGGAAACAAATATTTTTACATCCTTTGCCCATATGGAGAGGTTTACCCACATACCTGTTCCTCAGATATCTTTGTCACCAATTTTCCAGTTATGTTCCTTCCAAACTCCTGACCATCTGGCCAAACAATTGGCTATAGCCCATGAATCAGTATACAGTCACACATCTGGCCATTTCTCCTTCCCCCCCAAAATGTACTACTAGGTACACTACCCAAAGCTTTGTCCACTGTGAAGATTTCCCTTTATCACTCTCCTTCAGGGGTATCCTGGTAAGAAGCTGAAATGTTACAGCTGCCCACTTACAGGTGGCACCTGCATAACATGCAGAGACATCTGTAAACCAGGCCTTAGCCTTCTCTTCCTCTGACAGCTGACCCTATGGTACACCCCACAAGGCCACAGGTTCATGCTGGGAACCAGGAAATATGGCAAGGGTAGGAACATGGTCATCTGGGAAACTTCTTCATATAGCTTACTTGTACCCTCTAGACTTCATCTGGCTCAGTAATGTATATAACCATTTCCTTTTAATGATAAGATTGTTGCTGTGCACATCTAGCCTTATGACACAGTGATCCAGTTAATATCTGGGTCATAATAGGCAACTCAGGTTGCATGGTGACATAGTGTCCCATGGTCAAGCATTTAGTTTCTACTAAGGCCAAGTAACAGGCCAGCAGCTACTTTTCATAGGGAGAGTAGTTGTTTGTAGACAATGGCAGAACCTCCCTCAAAAATCCTAAAGTCCTCTGCTGTGACTCACCCATGAGGGCCTGCCAGAAGGCCCAAAGAGCATCTCTACCTGACACTGACGCTTCAAGTACCATTGGATCTGCTGGATTTTATGGCCCCCATGTGGCAGAGCAGCATGCACAACAGCTTGGACCCGTTGCATGGTAAACGGGCTGGAGTAAAACACCTAAGTGAGGAATGCATTGCCTCCAAAATCCAAATAGGTCCACTAGGTATTGTGCCTCTTTTTTGGTTGTAGGAGGAGCCAGATGCAATAACTTATCATTTACTTTAGAAGGAGTATCTCTACATGCCCCACACCACTAGACTCCTAAAACTTTCACTGAGGTAGAAGGACTTTGAATTTTCATTGGATTCATTTCCCATCCTCTGGCTCTCAAATACTTTACTGATAAACCCAGAGTGGTTGGCATCTCCTGCTCACTTGGCACAATCAGCATAGCATCATCAATATAATGGAACAGTGTAATACCTGTGGGAGAGAAATGAGATCAAGATCCCTATGATGTTACACATGACTGGAGAGTTAATACAAACCTGAGGTAGGATAGTGAAAGTGTGCTGCTGACCTTGCCAGCTGAAAGTGAATTGTTTCTGATGGTTCTTATGGATAGGTATGGAAAAGAAGGCATTTGCTGCATACCAGGTACCAAATGTATTAATCTGCTCAAGCAAGAAAAACACATCTGGTGTAGAAGCTAAAAATCAGAGTCACCGCTTAATTCAGTTTATGGTAATCTATCAGCATTCTCCAACACACATCTGTCTTCTGCACAGGCCAGATACAAAAATTAAATGGAGATGTGGTGGAGACTACAACCACTCCATCCTTCAAGTCCTTGATGGTGGTACTAATCTTTGCAATTCCTCCAGGAATGCAGTACTGTTTTACCAGGCAAATGATGCTGTAGTGACTTCTATTTGGCCTTTCCAACCATAATAGCCCTCATACCACAAACTAGGGAACAAATGTGAGGATTCTTCCAAGTACTAAGTATGATTATCCCAGTTTTGCATTTTGGGGCAGGGGAAATGACTGCAGGATGAATTTTAGGACCTATTGGACCCACTGTTGGACTTTTGCTAAAACTCTATTGATCATCTAACCTCCTTAGGCTCCTACTCCAACTGGAGGGCCACAGTGATATTTTGGATCCCCTGTAATCAGTGTTAGCTCAGAACCAGTGTCCAGTAGTCCCAAAAATGTCCATCATTTCCCTCCCCCCAGTGTACAGTCACTCAGGCAAAAGGCCTTAGGTCCCTCTAAGGAAGGATGGGAGAAAGACTAGCTGTATAAATTTTTGGTGCATCAGGATCCTTCCCCAAGGAGACCTGGCCTTCCCTTCATTCAACGGGTCTGGGTCTGTAAACTGGCTCAAATCCAGAATCTGGTTGAGAGGCCGTGATTCCCTGTTACCACAATCTAAAGTATGTTTCTATTCATTTGCCTTTAAATTTTTTAAATTATATAAATCTAGTAAAAAGTTTAAAGGCTCCCTGTTTCACTTTGGGGAACAGTGTGGCTGATCAGCCAGTGTCATAGATGTACATGTATCAGACCATTCTGGTTGTTGCTCTTCTGCTGCCCATTACAGTAAGTACATGGACTCTGCCTTTGGTGATTAAGTACTGTCACTTGACCTCTGGCACTCTGGGATCCAGTCAGGCCCATTGCCCTTAAATTTCCCATTTAAGTGACAGTGGTCCCCACTATAAGGTCTGGCATACAGAGAATAGCAATGGCAGGGCTCTTCAGGGATGCTGGTGTTCCCCTCAAAAATCTGTTTCCTTTTTATGGAAAAAAAAGGCAAAATGAAATTTCATAACAAGATGATAGGAGAATACCAATAGTTAATACATTTCACGTTGTTATCTTTAAAGTAGTTACTCAGAGTACAAGATATGGGCATAAAAAATTCTCCAATCAATATTAGCGCAAACCTTCCTTTTCTATGAACTAAGAGATACTAATAGTATGACTAACTTGCATTTTTTCTCCATTTTCCCTCCTTTCCTTTCCCCTTCCCCGCATCAAAGTTCCTCTTTATTTCACAATTTCTTCCCATTTCACAATACCTACTGTACATTTTAGACCTTATATACTCTTTCAGTTTCTCACACTAGGGAGACAATATAATGTTTACACGTGAGTCTGATTTGTTTCACTAATGAGTATGGCCTCAAATTGCACCCATTTACCTATAAAGGACTCAATTTTATCCTTCTTTATTGCTGAGTAGTATTCCATTATATAAAAATACCACATTTTTTTTATCCGTAACTCAGTTGATGGGCATTTGGGTTGTTTCCAGGAATTAGCTACTACATATTGTGCTGCTATAAACATGGGTGCACATATATCACTGTAGTATTTTTAATTCTTCTGGGAAGATACCCAGCAGGGGAATAGCTGGGTCAAAAGGGACCTGTAGGCCTAGTTTTTGAGTAATCTCCATACTTATTTCCACAATGGTTTCACCAGTCTGCACTCCCAACAACAGTAGAAAAGGTTCCCTTTTTCCCCCACAGTCCCTCTAGTATTATTGGTTGATTTCTTGATGTTAGCCATTCTTTCTGGAGTGAGATGGAATTTCAATGTTGCTTTAATTTGAATCTCTCAAATGATCAATGATATTAAACATTTTTTCATGTTTACTTACCATTTATATTTCCTCATCTGAGAAATGTTTATTCATCTCAGATGCACATTTTTGGATTGAGTCTTTGAATTTGGGAGGGCTTGATTTTTTTTAATTCATTATATGTTCTAGACAGAAGTCCTTTGTCTGAGGGACAATTGGCTAAAATTTTTTCCTAATCTGAGTTGTCTGCTAAATCTGTAGGTGCTTTCTTTTGAAGTGCAAAAGCTTTGTAATAAGATGAGGTCCCTGATATTGATTCTTTGAAGTATTTCCCATGCAGTTTGGGTTTTGTACATGAAATCTCTGCCTACACCTATGTCTTCAAGATTTCTACTTACTTCCTCTTCCAGTAGATTTATTGTTTCTGTTTTAATATTTAAAACTTTGATCCATTTCAATTTTACTTTAGTGCATGGTGATAGACATAGGTCTAGTTCTAGTCTCTGGTATGTAGACAGCCAGTTTTTCCAGCACCATTCATTAAAGCAGCTATATTTCTTCCAGTGAGCATGTTTCACTGCTTTGTCAAAATAAGATGGCTGAGTGTGTTTGGAGTTGCTTCTTCATCTTCTAATCTGTTCCACTGATCTGCATGTCTGTTTTTTTGCCAGTATCATGCTGATTTTAGCACAGTAGATTTGTAATATAATTTCAAGTCAAGGATTGTAATACCCCTTGCCTTGCCTTTGTTGCCCAGACTTGCTTTTACTATACTAGGTCTCTTTTGGTTCCAAGTGAATTTTAGGAATATTTTCTCTATTTATATGAGGTGTGTTAATGGCATTTTGATTGGGATTGCATTAAATGTGTGTAACAATTTTGGAAGTATGGTCATTTTCACAGTGTTGGTTCTTTCTATCCATGAGCAAGGGGTATCTTCCAAATTCTGATATCTGCTTTAATCACCTTTTTCAGAGTACTGTAATTTTCAATGTACAGATCGTTTACTTCTTTTGTTAGACTGATTCCTAAGTATTTCATTTTTGCAATGCTTTTGTGAAAGGTGTGGTTTCCCTAATCTCTCTTGCAATGAGTTTGTTGCTTGTGTATAGGAATGCTACTGTTTTTCAAGTGTTGACATTACATCTAGCTACACTATTGAATTTGGTTATTAAATGTAGAAGTCTTTCTGGAGTTTTGGGGGTCTTCTATCTAGAGAATGAGGTCATCTACAAGTAATAATTTACCTTCTTTCTTTCCTATTCTTATTCCTTTTATTTCTCTCTCTTATCTAATTGCTCTGGCTAATGTTTCCAGAACCATATTGAGTAAGAGTGGTAATAGTGAACATCCTTGTCTTGTTCCTGACTGTAGAGTGAAAGCTTTCAGTTTTTGTCAATTTAGTATGATGTTGGCTGTTATTTTGTCATAGATAGCTTTAATCAGATTGAGATAAAGATCATATATTCTGATTTTCTGTAGCATCTTTATCTTGAGTGAGTGTTGGACTTTATCAAGTGCTTTTTCTGCATCTATTGAGATGGTCATGTAATTTTTGTCTTTGGCTTTGTTGATATGGTGTATTATACTTATTGATTTGTGTATGTTGAACCATCCCTGCATTCCTGGGATGAATCCCACTTGGTGATGTTGTTTAATCTTCTTGATGATTTGCTGCATTCTGTTTGCTAGTATCTTATTGAAGATTTTTGCATCTGTGCTCATTAGGGAGATTGGCTTATACTTTTCCACTTGTTCATTGTGTTTAATCTTGATGATTTGCTGCCTTCTATTTGCTAGTATCTTATTCAGGAGTTTGCATCTATATTCATTAAAGAGATTGATCTGTAGTTCTCTTTTTTGGTTGGGTCTTTCTCTGGTTTTGGTAGTGGGGTAATACTTGCCTCCAAGAATGAGTTAGGGCATATTGCTTCCTTTTCAACTTCATTAAAGGGTTAAGGAATATTGGCATTAAATCTTGTCTAAATTTCTTGTAGAATTCAGAAGTGAATCCATCAGAACCTTGGCTTTTCTTTGTTGGTAAGTTTTTAAATACATTTTCAATCCCATAAACTGATATGGAGTTATTCGGAATTCTTTTATCGTCTTGGTTCAGATTTGGTAATTCATACATATCTAGGAATCTTTCCATGCTTTCTGTGTTTTCCATCCTATGAGACTAAAGATTTGTGAAGTAGATATTGATGATCTTCTGAATTTCCACAGGATCTTTCACCCTTTTCATTCCTCAGTGCAGGAATTTGAGTCTTTTTTTTTCCTTTTTCTGATAAGTTTGGCTAAGGTTTTATCAATTTTATTTATTATTTCAAAGAATGAACTCTTCTATTCATTCTTTGTGTTATTTTCTTAGCCTCAACTGCATTAATTTCTGCTCTGATCTTTATAATTTCCTCCCTTGCATGGGTTTTGGATTTGACTTGCTCTTCTTTTTCTAGAAGCTTGAGGTACAACATTATGTCTTTTATTTGTACTCTTTCTGTCTTTCTGATATGAGAATGCACTGCTATAAATTTTCCTCTGTGTACTGCTTTCATTGTATCCCACAGGTTCTGGTATGTTGTATCTGCATTTTCATCTAATTGCAGGCATTGTTGAATTTCTTCTTTAATTTTATCTGTAACCCATTGATTGTTCAGGAGGGTGTTATTTAATTTCCATGTGTTTATGGAGTGTTTGCGGTTTCTTTTGCCATTAATTTCCAATTTTATTGCACTATGGTCAGATAGTATGCATGGGATAATTTCATTTCCTTTGCATTTACTTAAGCATGTTTTATGGACTAGTATGTGGTGTATCTTAGAGAACACCCCATGTGCAGCTGAGAAGAATGTGTATTGTGAAGTTGTTGGGTGGAACACTTTGTAAGGGTCTACTAAGTCCACTTGTTAACAAGTTTGGCTCAGTTCTGTTATTTCTTTGTTAATTTTTTTGTTTACTTAATCTATGTCCTTGTGACAATGGGGTATTAATGTCCCCCATTATAATTGCATTACTCCTTGTTTGATTTTTCATGTTTATTAATATTTATCATATATAGTTGTTTTCTCCCATATTTGGTGCATACATATTTATGATTGTTATCTCTTCCTCTTGAAGTTTTCCCTTAACAAGTATATAGTGACCTTCTTTACCTCTTCTGGTCATTCTTGGTTTGAAGTTCACATTGTCTGCAAACAGAATCACTACCCCTGTTTATTTCTGGATTGTTGTTGCATGGAAGATTGTCAGACTATGGATTTTCTTTTGAGTTAAATAAATTTCTTATATACAGCATATTATTGGATCTTATTTTTTGATCCATTCTGCCAGTCTGTTTCTTTTGATTGGTGAAGTGAGATAATTTACACTGATGGTTACAGCTGATATGCATTGGCTTATCTTTGTCATGCTATTTTCCCACCATTGGCTCCTTGCTTTTCCCCTCTGTTTAATTGCTTTCCCTGCCTCGTGGTTTCTTTCTGTTATTGTTCTTGGAATTGTGATCATTTTTATCTCTGTCTAGAATATCTTTCAGTAGTCTCTTTGGGGTTGGTTTGGTGGTCATGAATTTCTTCAGTTATTCTTTGTCATGGAAGTATCTTATTTCTCCATTAATTTTTAAAGTTTTGCAGGGTACATCAATCTGGGTTGGAGGTGGTTTTATTTCAGGACTTGCAGTACTTCACTCCAAGCTCTTCTTGATTTGAACATGTGTGTTGAAAAGTCAGTCAGGATTCTAGTGGGTTTTCCTTTATAATTCATCTGTATCTTTTCTCTAATAGTTTTTAATATTCTGTTCTTGTGCTGAATTTCTGGGATCAAGTTTATTATATGTCTGGATATAGATTTATTTTGGTCATGGCTAACTGAAGTTGTACATGCCACATGTATCTGTGTGCTAGATTCTGTTCCCATGTTTTTGAAATTTTCCACTATTTCTTCTGCAAATATTCCTTGTATGCCATTTATGTTGACCCCTGCTTTTTCACTGACACATATCAATCTTATAGTTTTTCTTTGCATCACCTTGCAGCTGTTGAATTGTTATTTCTTGATCCCTCATTATTTTAATAGATCTTTCCTTCTCAATCACTAGCCATCATCCTGTCTTCAAGGTCAGAAAGTCTATCTTCAGTTTTGTTCAAGTAGTTTTCAGTTTAATTTTTAACTCCTTGGCTATTTGTTTGAATCTGTTTCATGTATTCTGCTTCTTTCCTATACTGACCTTTCATGGTTTCCTTCATTTTCCTATATTCTCTATTTTTTGTAATCACTCTCTACTCTAGATTACTGAGCATTTCCTTTATGACTGTTGTCAAATCTTTTTTATCTAAGAGATTATTTCTGATCTGATATCCTCTATAGCCTCATGGATTTGTTTATTTACTTTGGTTGCTATCATTTCAGAAATTTCAGGTGTGTGTCTTCCATTTTCCTCTATCTTGCTGTCACCTGGACTTGTTCTGGGTGGGCTAAAGGTCTGAGATTCCATCTTGCTTCTGTGTCTTCTCATTTTCTATTTCAAAATTTTTTATTTCATTTTCTGTGTTGATCCTTAGAATTTTTTGTAGTAGGTAGCTATATCACTAGTACCAAGCACACTCTAGGAAAAGTCTTTGCCTCAGGGATGTCTTGCATGTGTAAGAGGTTCTTGGCTTATGTCTTTCCCAAGATCCTACCTTCCCAGCTAATTAGGAGTGATGTGTTGGTATCTGTTTGCCTCAGTTCCCAGGTCTTTGGTGCTGGGCTGTGGTGAGGTTATCACCCCAGAGCTTCCCCATATTGCTACAGAAGGGAGAACAATTGATTACAATAGATATGACATCCTAGCTAAAGTAGTATAATTAGCAATAATAACAGCATCAAACACAGTTTAGAAACTGACAAACTATGGTAACTATTAATTTTGTACCTTAAATCATAGGAGCAAAATCTACAATTATATAACAGAACTGATCATATATTGAGAGCTTGTATTCAAAGTGTTTCCCCTTGATAGAGCAGTTTTACTCTGTGGTGGAGAGATTTAAGAAGGAGAGTGGAGAAAACAAAGGCAGCTAAAAAGAAAATACAAACAAGGCTGGAGGGCAAAGAATTATCACACAAACTTTGGGAAACTAGAAAAAAGGGAAGAAGAAAAAAATGAAGGAGTAGACAAGAAATTATCTGCACTTGGTCTCTGAGTTTGGGGAATGGGATTATTTTCTGTGGCTGGAGTTCTCCCCAGCCATTTGTAAAAAGGAAAAAAGATAAGAAAAAGGAAAAAGAAAAAGAGAGAAAGAGAACAGGGCAGCCCTACTTGACTGCTTCTACTCCATGTACCTCTGTTCCCAAGCACAACACTGGTTCATCTGACTTACCACCTGTTGGCTCATATTGCTACTGTTGCTTCACTTTTCCAAGCCATTACTTTCACCTGTCCATCCTGTTCACACTAGTTGGAACCCTACCGTGTTGCTGGCCTTCCCTCTGGTCTCTGGGCCTTCCCCCAAAGTTCATCTCAATCAGGGCAGCAGCAAGGGGAGGGGCCGTTCTCTGTGCCTTCCTGCACAGTCCACCTGGGTTGCAGCAGCAGCAATCACAAATCTCAAGGTGTTAGTGAAAAGTATATTTTCTGAGTCGTCCCAATGTGAAGGATTAAGTTTCACATCACAGATCCACTCTAGCATTTTCATTTCCCTGAGCCTCTGAATCCCCTCATCAACAGTAAAGCATGGAATAGCAGGCATCTCTAACTTCTTCACAGTGGGCCATCTCTTGATCTATATTTCTGCCAACCAGCCAAATAAACTGTTAACACTATTAATATCTTTCTTTACTCCACAAGCTACAATGTTAAATTCAGAATCTCTGTTTAACAGGCCCATATCAACAAACTAGCCTGATCCAGGTGTATATTGTTGCCACCATGACCCCACACTCATAAAATCTATTCCCATGCTTCCTCATCAGGCTTCTACTCATAAAAGATAGAAACCTCAAGAGGTTCTTTGGGAAAATAGCAGAATTCCTTATTGGTCACACTGTGTACCTCACCTTTAGGAGCCTTCTGTGATTTGAGTTTGGTTATAGGCCTAGAGTCAAAAGTGTGCGGTAAGGGTGGGTTCTTGAAGAGTGTCAGTGTTATCCTGCTTGATCAACACAGGATTAGTTTTCCCAGGTATACTAAAAAAGGCCAACATCACAAGGGATGGAGATGGAGATGCCTCCGCCATTTGAGGTAGGGAAATCTCTTCCTCTAGCAAAATGTTCTCTTTAGCATCTAAAAACATTGTCAGCTTCCTTTGGATCCTCCCACATGTATCCATCCCAGTTTATAAGATCCCATTCTCTTTCAAATGGTGCCCTCACCTTTGCCTCAGATATCATTTGAAGCTAAGCATTAAAGATATGTTACAGTTCAGCCAATCAAATATTGAGGGTGTGTGTTTGGGTTTCCACAACCTTGGCCCTGTGGCTAAAGGAAAGATTTTCTTTCAAGACACACTAAAAAACTTTTAAATTTCTTATATTTGTCTAGAGCTTGGCATCTTTCAGCTTATCTTCCTTTATTAATTTGTCCTCACAGTCAGAAGACTTTAGATTTCCTATGGATGTTTTGAGCTCATTGTTTTCCTCCACTAATTTGTCCAGAGATGCTAATACCAACTGGGCAACATCATTATATCTCCCACTCTGCCAAAAATATCTAAAAGTTTTATGCATGGAGTCACTAAATTCCTTATGTCTCATAAGTGGTGAATTAGGATAATCAAATAGATCTACATTGAGTATTACTGTAAACAGCTCATGCCAATCACTCTCAGTACTCCCCACAGAATTAGGAGAGTCCATATCATCTCTAGGTCTCACCAAATTAGACAGCTGTTTCCGGGAACCCCTAAAGCCATTAAAGAATTTCATCTTTATAATTCCATTTCTCTAGAGCCATTTCTGGTACCAAATCTGTATCAGTGTTTACTAGAGAAAAAAGACACAATGCAAGATACACAAACATATAAGAATTTGCAAGACTGGGTTACAATGCCACACACAGAGTCAGATATGGAGTGCAGAGGGTCTGTATGCACACTGAAGACCGAAGGATTCAGTCAAAAGTCTTGAGCTCACTCCAGCGTTCTGTGCAAATTCCTATCAGGAGGCTGATGGATCTGTGATGGAAAGTTGAAGAATCAACACCAGTGACTGAGAATCTTCACAGGAAGCTGAAGAATCTGTGCTGAAGTGAGGACATGACATCCAAGATGAAGGCAAAGACTGGAGCCACTCTCAAGAAACAGAAGCAGATCCACACCTTTGTCCTTATTTCTCCTTTATATCATCCAGGTGACAAACCACATTAGGGTGGGTCTTCCACACCCAGGGTGTGGAATTGCTAAGCCAATTCAGTTGAGCTTTTCTTACTCAAGTTGACCCAATCAATCAACCGTCACAAGGCAGTTTAGCAACTTTTCCTGAGCAATTTAGCAAGAGTTTGTCTGAAAATAAAAAAGACCAGAGATGCAGCACAGTATGAAGGCCCTGGGCTCATTCTTACATACCATGAAAAACAAGTAAAATGTAGAAAACTAGCAGAAGCACAAATATGCATAAAAGGTTGCCAAATCCACTACATGATTCATCAGAATTATCTGACCTATTGGTTGAGCTGTCTGTTCTATTTTCAACCAGACTGCTTTTTTGATGAGTAGTTAAAACCCCCAAGCCAATCAATCACTAGGAATCTTGATGAAAAGGAAGTGCAGGCTCAGCAGGTACTATTTTTGCCACAAGCCTGATATCTCAGGCAGTGAATTTTCAGTCATTTCCCATCCCGCCCATCATCAGCACCTCTCATGTACCTACGCTGACAAGTCTGTGTCCTGTGGATGCCAATATCGACAGCTACTCCAAGGCCCATGAGTGATGTGAGAGCAATTTCCTTCCTTTCTGGTGGTGGAAGCCATCAGTTAGCCCAGATGGGTGCATTTAAGAAACCCAGGGCCTTTGGAGGAATCAGTCCCGTGTGATGCCCTTTCTTCTGAGGGTTGTTGCTAGCAGCATCACAAGGCTCCTTGCCTCACCTAGCCAAATAAAATGCTCAGACAGGGACACCAGGCCAAACAGCTATGTCACCCATGACACATGTACTCTGAGGTGGCTGCAAACACCCTGCTCCTAAGGGTGCAACCTAGAATACGCCTGTCTGTGATGGTGGTAATCAGCTAAATTGTGTCAGAAGCCTTCAGTCGGTAGCCAAGGAACAAGATGGACATCACTGAGGGGCTCAGAGCGCCCTGGATGCTTACTGGGTTGGTGAAGATTCCACACGCAGTCTTTGAGAAAATATTCATTGATCAATCCCACAAAGCTAACAGAGGAAATACTAGGGGCTGGGGATGTAGCCCAGGAGAATAATTGCCTAGCACAGAGGCTCTATATTTGATCTCAGCACTGCAAAAGTTTTCAAAGAGATCCTAATGTGCAGTGGATCAGCAAACCAATCTATAAGCACAGGGAGACATGTGGACTGGTGTCTTCATGTTGCAAGAGTCATGGCCTTGGGAAGAACAGTAAGTCCTATCCCACTACTGCTGGTTCTTACTATGCAGCTTGGAGAAGGCTCAGTACTCTCCAGCTCTACCAAAATCACTAATATAAGTAATGTTTGGAAAATTCATACCTAATTAAAAAAATAGCTGTTCAATCTTCCCTGCTCACCCAATCTCCCTCCAGGGTTCCCCTCAGTCCTGCTTCTTCAAAGGCCTCAGTGTATATTTAACACTATGAAATGTTACTGTTACTCCCATCAACCTCACTAATAAGTGCTACCACAGAGGCTAAAACCAGGCGAGGCCAGTGCCAGAATTCAGCCTCCTATCTGCCACACGTCATTGTTTCTTCCCAGAGCGTGCTGACCAGGGATGTGCTATGTCATCAGTCCAATCTGTTTGTTTAGTTTCAGTTCAATCATCTTCTCCAAAATGCCTGAAAAGATCTCTTGACTATTAATTCCTTAAAACTTAGATTTTCCTCCAGCCACTAAACTAAAACATGAACACAACTGGGTTCTTCTTCCATTCTTCACCTCTGCAATTAAAGTGTCTCTCAAGTCCATTTTTCTCAGTAACACGATTGCTCACTACTGTTCCTCAACTGAGTAAGAGCTGAAGGAGGGCTGTGTTTTGATATCTTGACCACCCTTCCCCTGCAGGTCTCTGAGCAGGTTTTAGAGATCCACAGCACCTTTGCAATCACAACAACCCAGAAGAGTGTCTCCCTCGGAGTGCTTATCCACACACTGCAGTCCTGCTGCTTTTAATCTTTCTGGTTTTTAACCCACAGACTCTTCTAAACTTTTGGGAAATATGTAATAATATTTAATTGCAATTCTATGGCTACAGTGGATTTTGCTGATTAGAAATGCAGGCTCCTTTATGCAGCACCTTAATCCTCTTTGAAACAACTCCTAGGGCTCTCTGCATCTGTAAATTGTACAAACTAAATCAGGATTTTAAAATACACGTGAGCTATGCATAATTATTTAGATGGGCAATGCATCAGGTTGGAATAGTAATATGAATTTACCTGAGATAAATGGGGCATTAGTGGTATAAGTCTTGATTATTGGGTACTATTTGCACATTTTATAGTATGGTAACAAACCACACTAACACTACCTGTCCCTTCTTAGATCTGCAGACAGATGGAAATAATAGATATATGGATCCTTTCCCACGCTTCCCATGGTGCTTCAGTTACTTGGTCCCATAAAACCTTCAATTCTTCCTTCACAAAACCTTGCTTTTCTTTCAAACATTGATTTAAATTTGTAAATTACTTGTACAATTATTTGCCACTAAACTGTAAGGTCTGTGAGGGCAGGCCTATGGTTCTTTTATCACTATTATACTCCTAGCATATGGTGACCTAAGATCTAGTTTGCTGGCATCCAGAGAAGCCTCTCAGTCACAGACAAGCTGGAACAGCTAGGCCCTGTACTCTAGCACCTAGTTCAGGGAACAGTTTTGAAAGAAGGAATAGCCATAAAAATTAGAAAACCTCATTTCTTAAAAAGAAAGAGCTATTTGTTTATTGAAAGAAACAGTTAATGCTTAAGCTTTTTTCTTGATCAATTTTGCATGCTTATATCTGGTAATAAAACAACTAATTTGAAGACAGCAATATACAATATAACAACCATTGTTGAATTCCTACCATCCTATTTAATGAAGCTTTGTATCATTTCTAATTTTTTATTACTTGTTATTGCCTTTAATTGCTTGATCAGTCTTGCATTCTTACATCTGGTAATCTGAATAACTTTGCTGAAGATAACAATATGTAATATAATAACCATTGTTAATTCCTATCATCTTGTTTTGAAATCCTGGATCATTTTTATTGTTTTTGTGTTGTTTTGTTTATGTCTTCATTGTTGTTATTTTTATTGTTTTTTTCTCTTTAAAATAAAAAAAGAAATAGCACATGTAGAATGGTAGAACAGGGCAGTGGTTATGATGATAACTCCAGAACTAGACATTCCAGGTTCAAATCCAAGCTCTGCCACTTACAAGCTATGTGATCTTGCGTTACTACAGAAAGCAGCTGACACTGTAAATCAATGACACATGTGGGGCTAAGACAAAGAGCCAAGCCAGCCAAGAACAGGGAGAGCTCCTCCAGCCACGTAAACAAGCTGTTGCATCTTGCAAACAGGTTGCTAGGCACAGAGGTTAAAATTGACATGAACCGCCTGAGTGTATAAATAAATGCTCCATAGTTCTCTGGGGGAGTTCCTTTCCTCCCATCTGGAGAGAGGGCTCCACCTGACCTCAGCTTTCATCTCTTATCTTTATTTCTTCATCCTCTTGCCATTTTGCCCTGGGAACATCAAGAGCCATGCTGGTTCGCAGCACATTACTTAATTTCCCTGTGTCTTAGTCTCCTCACCTGCAAAATGGGAAGTGAACCATTCCAACCATGAAGGGTTGTCTGAAAAAATCAAGTCTGTTAATAAATGTGGAGCATTGAGAACAGTACCCAGTATGTTTTACTAAATATTTACTGTAGCACTTGGCCCATAGTAGAGGTCAAATTTCATTTTACTTAAATTGTTATGGAAAAAAACAACCCTACACCAAATTGTGAACTAAGAGAAATTTTTCATCAATTTATCTCACTTGTTTTTTTTCTAAGACTGTCAAAAGCCAGATCTGGGTAGACTCCTGCTTTTTCAGTCCCCACTCTAGAGCACTCTGTTCTTCCTCTTGCATGGGGTACCATGATCTTTGGACTCATTCTTCTTTGCTCATTAACATGAATTTTGCATACACCACTGCCTTTGCCCTATTATGGAACAGAGTTCACGGTAGATGATAAATTTATTTGTGCTAAAATACATCCTCTCCTGCCCCTCCTTTGCCTCTCTCCTCAAAGGTTTAATTTTCAAAGAGAACACCCAGAAACTTACTGTCTTTTAACCTAGGGGAACTAATCTCTAATGAATAGGATTTGAGGTGATGCAGGTGGAGAAAATTTGGGAGCAGGGTCATTTCAGTGACATCTCACAAATCATTATGAAGACAATTGGCTGCCATGTGGATGATTAGTGTTGCTGGATACTCTCTGCACAAGATTCTTGATCTGAAACGCATATGTGTCCCTGGTTACCTAATATGTCATGATGCTGGTTATACTGGAAAGCCACTAATGGGGAGGGACTTTTCTCACCCTTGAGTGACGGTGTAAGGAAAACAAGTTCAAAGAGATAGTTTGGTGAAAATACAAGCTATCATTACACCACCTATTCCTTAGGGTGAATTTCTGGAGGAGGGCAAGTTCACAAGAGAGATGGCCAGAGGTGAAAGTCAGGAGTGAAGACACTTTCATTTGACCTTCACTTTTACCAAGGACGGGAGTCTTAGAAATGTTCAGTCAGACACAAGATTGTGAAGTAATTAGAAACCAATGTACCATTTCCCTTGGAGATTGTGAGTACTGAAAGTGCAGGGATTTGTGGCCATATTTGCCATCTACCACCAAGAACAAGTCTTATACATCTGAGGGCATCCCTACAATGTTTGGGATGGCTGAAAACTGGTGACTGGCTCTTCCAGTGCTTGGTGTCTTGTTAGATAATTGGAGGCCAGGTTGGCTCCTATAGTCACAAGGGAAACTCTCAACATCACTTAGCAGTTTAGGAAATGAAATATAAATATACCTTTTCTCTCTGGTCAAAGTTAGAGATTTTGGTTGGAAGATAATAAATATGAAAGTCTTTTACAACCCAGAAATGCATTCATTACAGTAAATTGCTCACATGTTTTTAACCATCATTGATAGAGTCATAATACTCTCCGAAATGGATGTCTGTTCAGCTGAGTGCAGGTATGTGCACAAACACATTTTCCAAGAGTCTCTGTCAAGATGGAACTATCGTCAAACAGGGGGAACCATTTTCAGCTGAGCAGCAGCTTCCTTTCTCCAAATACCAATTAATTGCAAGCCCAAAGATGACACAAGGAAGCAAGCAATAATTGCTGCTTCCTCATGAAAGCAAATCATTTTTCTAAGTCAATTACAGGTCATAATTACTTACCTTAATTTCAGTAATAATTACCTTCATAAAATTCCTCATAAAACTCTTTAGAAAAACTTTTCTAAACCCTCTGCTTCAGAAAACTTTTCTAATAAAGAAAGAAAATATTATAAATAACTTCACAGGGAACAGTGTCATGAATTTGGTAAATCACAAGCAGCATTCCTGGCTGCTTAACAAAAGTTGGTTTGTTCAATAAACCCCAGAGACCCTTGGGGCAGAGCCATGAGATTGAAAGAATTCCCATACTACTGTAATTACATTTATTTCCTATTAAGCTACAACATACATCAGACATCATGTTGGACTCTTTATACAATTAGGATAAGCTAATAAGTTTGAAGATTCTGCCTTCCAGGAAGTTACTATCCAGGAGTATCCCTGAAATGGTAGTAACAGCACTCACATCTCTCTATCCCACACACAACAGTACAAAAGCAGCTTGAGCAAGAGGCATAAACATTTTCTAATAGGTGCAATCAGATCCTCCACAAACAGTAGTGGCTAAGACACATTATCGTAAGTGTAACTGCCCCATGCACACAGTCAGAACAACTCAG
The DNA here is from genome assembly GCF_000276665.1 of Chinchilla lanigera. Lineage (NCBI taxonomy): Eukaryota > Metazoa > Chordata > Mammalia > Rodentia > Chinchillidae > Chinchilla > Chinchilla lanigera. The sequence goes on from NW_004955494.1 coordinate 6,737,592, forward strand.
TGCCCTACTAGTCACATCACAGCTCTTTCTGAGCCACCTCTCCAACCCACGCTGAAGTTATTGTTGCACTCTCTGAATATGAAATCCATCTGTATGCTTCCTCTGCAGGAGTAAAGGGAAGTTCCAGGCATAAGAGAATTCTGGTTGTGCTAACCAAAATCCAGAGGCAGATTGACTGCACAGTGAGATCAGATAGTCATAAAATGGGGGGATGATGTAACTTATTCAAACCAGCATACTCTCAATTATACCAGGAAAAGTCTAAACAAAGGCTGCCCAGTTTGAGTAACCTCCATAAGAAAGACCCAATAATTTACTTGATAACACAGGAGGACCCTTTTCCCAGCCTGTGATATGACCAAGCAATTTTAGAATGCAGCTCTAACATATTGTAGGGCCTCTTCTGCACCTAGCAGGGCCACCACAAGCTAAACACGGTGGTACTGACCCTCTGCTTCCAGTAACAGACTATAGCTCACATACTGTCCCTATGACTTCAGAGAAAATCAAGAAAACATTTGGAAGTGTCTTTATATTTCTAGCTATTGGTTCTCTACCCATGAGAGCCACTCATAGGAGAAAGAGGGTTTGTATTCCCATGCAAAAATTGGGGGAGGCTGAGTTTGTGGTTTGGCAAAAGGGCTCAAATATCCTCTAAGAATTCTACCCTTCTTGAAATCCAACAGGGTTTTTCCCAATCAGTCATGCACCACTTGATGACAGGGATACATACGAAGAAGTGTAGCAATTTCATCACTGTGTAAGCATCACAGAATGTGCTTACACTAACCAAGCGGGCTATGACACCACTGGGTGATTATGACTGTCGCATCTGCCCCTCCAACATCAATCAAAATGTCACTATGACCCTGGACAACTGTTTTATCTTCCAGTTCATGCGTGGCTCTTTCCTCTTTCCTCCTACCTCATTGCATCTTCTGGAAGTCACCTCTTAACATCACAGGCACATAAATAGCTCCCTTCAACTTCTGCTCGGCCTCAAGCACTGACCTCAGAGGGTTCGATCAACAGAGAGGGCTACGCTGTGGTTTTATACCTTGCTCATTCTCCAGACAAGAGAAGGATTAGAATTCTAGTCCTCTTTTGATCATTACAGAATTTGTTTTCTTATAGACACTCGTGGGAGGAAAAAACAGACTCTCCTGTCCTAAGTGAAAGCTTACACTGCAGATGACAGTTGGAAGACCTTACAGAGGCTCAGTAAGTATTAAAGTATTAGAGTTTTATCTCATGTGAAAGAGGACTGACTCACACTGTCTGCAGGTGCTTTTCTATTGTGAAGTTGTGAAATATTACTGTATAAAAATGGTTTTGCTGACATGAAGTAAATTACTATGAAATCTTTCCAGCTAGCACTCACTTCATCATTGCCACCCACCAGGAGTTCTGGTCCTGCCACACACATTCACACCTGCCCTGGAGACAATGCTTTCTGTAGCTCTTTTCTCTCCTGCTCCCCTCCATCCAGTGTCCTTAAATTCCTAAGGATCGGCCCCAGCAACTATGTACTTTCCCACTCCAGCCCCAGAAGCTACTAACCTCGTGACCTCATTCCAAAGGTAGAACAATGGACTTTCTACCTGGACTCCCAACCTTTGGGCTCACTCACCCTAACCAGTCCCACCCATCCACCAGGTTAATCTTATAAGTGTGCTTTCCATGTAGATGGGAATGCAAATTAGCATACTCACTATGAAAATTAGTATGGGGGGGCTCCTCAAAAAACTAAAAATAGAACTACCACATTACCCAGGGATACCAATCCTTGACATACACCCACAGGAAGCAAGGTTGGCATACTATAAGGATACTTGCATGTCTGTGTTTATTGACACAATAGCCAAGATATGGAACCAGCCTAGGTGATCATAAGTGGATAAGAAAATGTGGGATGTGTGTGTGTGTGTGTGTGTGTGTGTGTATTATTCAGCTATGAAGAAGAACAAAATTATATCATTTTCAGGAAAATAGATAAAACTGCACATCATCATGTTAAGCAAAATAAGCCAGACTTGGAGAGACGACTATTGCATGATTTTTGTAATATGTGGACTCTTAAAAAAAGGTGGCATGAAAGCAGAGGAGCAAGAGGAAAGCAGTAAGCAAGGGTTGAAAGCTATATGGGAGGGTACCAGGGAGACTATGATAGAATACATTGTGTGCATGTATGAAAATACCACATTAAAATCCAACATTTTGTAAAAGCAATAGAAACTAATAATGTATTTTAGAAGAATATAATATGTTATTAATTACTTTTAAACTGTGGTCCCTGAGATATCCCTGCATTAAGTCATCAGAGGGTTCCTCTTGCCTTTGAATGTCCAAGGGCTTCAATTCTTCCAAAATCACTGATTTCAGCCAATTACATGCATTTCTGGCATCTGAACTTCAGAATGATAAAACAGTGTGTGTTCATTCTCCCAAATTCAGCTGAAGTCCAACCTGCCTTCCCCAAGGAGTCCCCCCCCACCCGCATATATCTTAGCCATTGGGGTCCTCCGTCTCTCTCCACTCTTGAGCATTTGTCATTGGTATTGACAATCTGGCATATGGTATAGTCTGTCTTAAAGCATTATTACTTTTTTTTGCAAAGATTCTGCCCCCTGCACAAGATTGGAAGCTCTGAACAGAGGTTGTGTGTAACTTGTATACCTCTTTCATCTCCTCAGCACCTGCCATGCCCTCTGATAATTTATTTTTCCCCTCAAACATTTGATAGTTTGCCAGTGCTGGTCCAGTTAAGTACAAACTCTTCACTGTGACATTCTGGGCCTTCCATGATTGGAAACTAGATATTGCCTTCCTCTCTTATTTTATCACACTGTCGTGTCCTCCAAATCTCCTTCCTGAACTTTCCACCTGCGCGTTCTGCTCATGGTACTGTCTTCATCTATGTTTACACTGTCCACTACCATGCTGCTTGCCACAGACAGCTACTGAACACCAGAAATGTAGCTAGCTCCACAGGAGATGGTGCTGTGCATGGAAAATTACACTGAGTTAGGAAGGCCGGAATTGGAAAAAAAGATGTAAAGTATCTCAATAATTTAGATATATATCTTACATATTGAAACCATGTTTTAAATATCTGTGATTAACTAAAATATATTGATTTCACTGATTTCTTTTTTCTATTTTAATATGGCTACTAGAATATTTAAATTATATTTGGTACACATTGTATTTCTTTGGGGGGGGCTATAGCTAATCTAGAAGGTTCTCTCCTCGCTGCCTTCCTAGACCAACATTGATCTTCATCTCTCCAGATTGTATCCAGCCTCAAAGGCCCAATCAAAATACTGTTTGCAAAGATCCTTTTCCGATTCTTTATCCTCATGACCAGGTATAAATCTTCCTCTCTGACCCCTCACTTTATGACAGCACTTTATTTCTGCCATCTTGCAGCCCAAGCCATACACTGCTCTGAATGAATAGGTTCCAATGGACTTCAGTTTTCATCTAGTGCAGCTCCCTCCATAGCAGAGTGCTCTATATTGCACACTGTGGACAGCAGAAAACTGATGCCCACATTGCAGTCCCCAAACCTGTGTATATGCAAGGTCTGATGAAAAACTACATTGAATATCTAAATTTATCACAATAAAGACACACCACCATTCATCCCCTTCAAAATCCTCCCTCTCACTTTGAACAAACTTATCCTACCACTACTACCACTTTCTAAAGCAGCTCTGGAAATTCTCTCACAAATGTCTTTACGAGTTGTGATCAAAAATATGGTTAAATGCTACTACCAGGGTGCCTCCCACCAGAAAAGCAGTCTCATAGACACATGATGCTGTATCCTCGTCCATCTCTTCCATCTGATCTGGCACCTTGAGACAGCTGACTCTTCCCCAAAGTAAAAGTGACCATGAAACTCCCATATAGTGGGATCAGCGCATTATAAAGGATCTGGATATAATAGTGGGGCCTTTTTGCACACCCATCCTTTCTACACGAGGACAGAGCATTACTTCCTTTCCCTCTGTAATAAGCAATAAAATACCAGCTGAGGAGCAGCAGCAGAGGCCACACCAGATACTGAAGCTCTCCATGCTATGATGGTGGGCTTCTGAGCTTCCAGAACTGTGAGAAATAACCTTCTACCATTTATAAATCACCCAGCCTCAGGGATTGTGTTATAGCAGTATAAATGGACTAAGACCAGGTCTTTTTTATGAGGGAAGAAAGCGGAAGAATCAGAGAACTGGTGGTGACAGAAAAAGGACCTACAATTATGCTATTGCTGGCTTTGAGGATGAAAGGGCCACCAGCCAGAAAATGCAGATAGCTCTAGAAGCTGGATAAGGCAAGGAAATGGGATCTCCTTTAACTCCCAGGAAGAGAAAGCAACCCTACCCCCAGCTTGACTTTAGCTCACTGAAACACTATTTTAGCTTTCTGACCTCCAGAACTGTACAATAATAGTTCATTGTTTTCAGTTTGCTGATTAAACACATCCTGTAATGTGGTAGATGCTAGCTGGAGCTTGACATTCATCAGCCTGCCCATCTGACAGTTCTAGTGGGCAATAACTATGCTTACTCTACAGGTGAGGAATTGGAGTCTTAGGAAAGGGACTCAAGGTCTCTCTCTCTCTCTCTCTCTCTCTCTCTCTCTCTCTCTCTCTCTCTCTCTCTCACACACACACACACACACACACACACACACACAGCTGGGAAGTGGTGGAGCCACATATCAAGCTTAAGCCCAAAATATCAAACTCAAGACTCTGACGCACTTGCAAAGTGCAAAATATACAGTTTACACTGCGCCTTCCCAAACCAATCAGCCAGCTTCCAGGAGTTCTCACACAGGTCTCCCTTGATGATTGCATATTCTAAACAAGTCCTTAAAAAAGTGTCTTTGTAGGCCATAGGAATGAGGGCAGGGGAGAAAGGGAATGGGTTTGTTTCGGGCAAAAGTTGGCTTTTTTGCTACAGAAAGATAAGGTAGTAGATTCCAGTCTTGAAGAAAGAGGATGTTCCCTGCATGTATCTCTTAAAATTGAGAATTCAGTCCATACCAAGCTTTCCCTGATGCCCTTCACCCATTTCTATACTACCTCTCACAGCACTGAAAATCTTTCCCTTGAAATAATGACACTGTTACGCTTTTCTATTTTGCTAATGGGGCTATTTAATTAAAATCTCTCTCCTCTGTTGCTATGAAATTAGGGATTATGTTTATCTCAGTTCACATTCTGTCCTTAAAGGATCATCCTTGCTTACTGTCGCTCCTAAACCTCACACACAGAAACTTGTCAGCAAATCCACTCAATTGTACCCCTGACTTTATATCCTGAGTCTTAGTCTGCTTCTTCAAGGGTATCATCTGCGTTTAACCCCTCATGGCCTCTATTTTGCTTTATTGCTTCAGCATCCACTCGTACTCCTGCCAGCCAAAAGTTTTCTCTGATACATGCAGCAGATCATACTTGCAATAAAACCTAAACCCTTTAACCTGCTTCCAAGGACCTACAGTATCTGACTCCTATTTCCTTTCCAACCTTGTATGGTGCCAACTACATTTCAAAGCCTTCAGTTTCCCACCCATATAATAGATCAAGTTCACTGTCAGAGATTTAATAAATTTTCTACATAGAACTTCCTTCTGCAGGATATTTTCCTTACTTTTTTCTGGTTGATTGCCTTCTCCCTTCATTTATATCCCCTTGTATGAGAACAGTGATATTGTATCTCTGTCTTCACTGTATCTCAGGGGTAAGAAGAAAGTCTCACTAAATGTGCATGAGATTGATGTATGAATGAGTGACGTCTAGGGTCTGGCACCTTGTATAGTACCTAGCTAGTTTTCAGCAAGTATTTGTTGAATGAATGAATGAATGAACTGAATTTTGGTTTAAAATGATTTTAAAAGTTTATGCATCTTCTATTCTCTTTCATATCAGAGTTAATGACTTAAATCTTTAAAATTCTAAACTCAAGGCACTAATAATGCATTCAAACAAAAATCTAGCAAAACTTACATCAAATCTGAGACCCAGGAGTACTCACTACAATTTTACCTCGAGTGATCAAATGAAAGTGTGTTGGCCCTGGCTCCCAAATTTATGCATTTTCTAAGGTCTGCCTAAAAAGTATAAGCCTAAATGATCTTAAAAATATCTCATAATAATAAATATCACCCAAATTTCCTGAGCCATTCCTTCTAGGAAAAGAACCGGATTATTTAACAAAAGTCACAAAATTGTAAACATTTAAGAGGCTTCCCCCCCCACTAGTTTTACCAAGAGGACTACCTAACAAGATTTCCCATCCCACTTTCAAATTTGTACAGATTTATTCTGTGGGTATCTCCCACATGCTGCATAAACTGACCTGTGTTTCAGGCACATGGAAGAATCATTCCCCTGTTATTTAGCTTTGAGTCACTCTGGTGAAGTCTGCCTTAGCTGCTGCTAACAAGAGCATCCCAAAGCCACTGATGAAGTCCCTGCTCCACCAGAGCACATTCTGTAATACAGCAGCCATAGGTTTACTCTGCCAACCGCAAAGCTCAATTCCCATCTCTGCGGAAACTACTGGCACCAATCTGCTAAGGACTTCCTTGCAGCCTCAACAAGTCCTCCAGATATCTGACGTCCTGCCCAAGCCAGACTAAGGTCATGTTGTGCACCAAAACACAGTATTATCCTATACGACTCAATACATTCGAACCCAACTTACAACTTCAGTTTTTTCTTACAGAAAACCCTCTGCTGTGGTATTGAACAGTCAACCCTATGAATAAGTCACTACAAGTCCTTGAAGCATCCTAAAATGAACAAGAAAGTGACCTTACAAATGGAACAAACAAACTGCTTCAAAATCCAGTAAGCTGATTTTCTAGCTGCCAACCATGGGAAGCAGTGCTGGAAACATCTAAAGCTATAGAAGTTGCAGCCCATGTTGCTGAAAGAAAGAAGCCAGCATCTCGTGAGAGGTTGAGGAGTTCCAGTACTTTCTCTATTTACTTCTAACTTCATCTGTGGGTCCAGCATTTGCATCTTGCTCCCACATGTGGATACTGGTCACTTGAACTGACTATTGGAAAGAATAAAAGAGGAGAGAGGAAGAGGGAGAGAAAAAGAGAAAGAGAGAGAAGGAGAAAGAGGAAGGAAGAAAAGAAGGAGGATGATAGATGATTGATAGATAGACAGATGAGATATATAGGTGATAGATAGATAGATAGATAGATAGATAGATAGATGATAGATAGATAGACAGATAGATAGATAAAAGGTTAATCCCCCCACTGGTGAAAAAAATTCAAGAAGAGTTAACTCTTCAAACAATCATAGGATGAGCATCCCTAATCCAAAAATTATAAAACCAAAATGCTCCAAAATCTAAACTATCCTTCAATATGAGACATTTTGAGTGCCAACAGGACATCCTAAATTTCAGCTCTTTGTATTATGAATAATCAACTGGTAAAATCTATGCAAATATTCCAAAATTCAAAGTTCCCCAAAATCAGAAACACTTCTGATCCAAAACATTTTGAGTTAGTGATACAAGTTCTGTATACTTGTTTTCTCATTTTAAATCACTTCGGCATAGGGCTATATTTTTAAAGCCTTTTGTGTATCTCCATCATATCTATCGTTATGCTGGCACACACCATAGTCTCTCAGTATATACTCAGTGGTCAAATAATTGGGCAAAGGTACTTTGTCATATTTTTTTTAATTGCGTGTAATTCTATGAACCCCACTGGCCACCCAAAGGAAAGACATATAGACAACGAACTAGGGAGGTATTTGGTTTCATCAAATTTATCACCCAGTAGTTCTTCCTCTGTTTTTAGATGGTTTTCACATCACATTAATGATCTGTTGCAGATAAAGAACAAACATTTTTCTGCCTTTTAGTTTTCATGCTGAACCTCTCCTTCCTCTAGCAGCAGTTAATTTTTTGAGCGGACACACTTTGCCAAGCCCCTTGCTCATGTGGGAAAGCCTTCATGTTCATCGAGTAATAAGATGAGAACAGAACTTGGATGGATGCTTTCTCAACTACATCCCCCCAAAAATAGGCACTCAAAATCCTTCAGGTTTGTGTTTTGTGTCCAAAGATATGTCTTCAGGTCTATGATAAGGTTTGTTTCTAATTTATGGAGACTCATAGAACTTTAAAATTATAAAAGACCATGGAACTCATTTAGTCGTCCTTTTTGGCATACATGGTAAGTAATTTCCATCTCATTAGGCACCTTCCACAGATAAGATTTCTAATTTGAACAAGGTTATATATTCCATTTCTAGAAAAGTCTAGTTACTCCTTCCTTGAAGTTTCCCATAGCCATCCTATATGTGTATGGTTGCTATACAGGATAAGACTTATTGCTTTTTTAATATTTGGTCCTTTGAGTATTGAAGATGTTATTGTTACCCTGGATTCTTCTCTTTTCCAGATAAAAGATCCACAATCCCTTCAATCATGCTTCCTTCAATAAGATTTTAAGATTTTTTTCCCATATAGCTTTCTGTTCTCTATTTTGGTCCAGGCTTTTGCCAGAGTTTTTCTAACTCCCACATGTGTAAAGATCATATTGTCTCCCTAGTGTGAGAACCTGAAAGAGTAAATAAAATCGGAAAGGTACAATAGATATTGTGAAAGAGAAAGACACCGCTCAAAAGGAAAGAACAACTGGGATGAGAAAAAGGAAATATATATACACACACACACACACACACATATATATATATTTATATATTCATACACCATATATATATATACACCTCTTGAGTATATATATATATACCTCCTCCTCCTCCTGTGTGTGTGTGTGTGTGTGTGTGTGTGTATATATATATATATATATATACACACACACATACACAAGATAACTAAGATAATTGTACTATTAATTTCTATTGGTTTAATGAAAGGAACAGCTAATGTTTAATTGTTTGATCAACCTTACATGCCTATATCTGGTTATATGAGCAAGTACATTGAAGATAACAATATTTATTACAACAACCATTGTTAATTCTCTATCCCCTGGTTTTGAAATTCTGTATTGTTTTTATTGTTTTTGTGTTGTTTTGGTTTTGATCTTCTTCATTTTGTTTTTGTTCTTTTCTCTTTAAAATAAAAAAGAATAATTCAGTGAGCTCTTGTACCCTCTTCCTAGAGTCAATAGCTATTAACTTTTTACTTTTACTGCTCTCTTTCTGTACAGAAACACACATACACACAGGCAAAACATTTGAAAAGAAGATACAGGCGTTATGACAGTTCATGCCAAGGTATTTCAGCATAGCTCTCCTAAGAGTAAAGAGATTCTCCCACAATAATATAATCAAACTCAAAAAGTAACAAAAATTCTGTTATATTATCTAATGTCCAATCTCTCTCCAATTTACTCTTACTGTTTTCAATCATTTTATAAGTTGTAACAAATCCCTTGATGTTTATAAGCTTCAGTTTCCTAACATATAAAATGAGGTTAACAAAATCACAATGTAAAGTAGTTGTGAGTTTTCCAAGTGTTATTCATTCATTCAACAAGCATTTATAGAGTACCTGCTGTGTGAACCAAATGTGGCTCCACAGACTAAGAAAAAAGTGATGAAAAAGGTAGGTATGATCATTGCTATCACTTCATCAAAGGGAAATCTTAAGCAATCAGAACCTTCTCATAATTCAGATTAGCAGCTGGGTGGTGAGTCAGAAAAGTCAGCTCAAGATACATGCATTCCTCAAAAGATACATGTACTTGAATTCAAAACATAAGTGTGTATGTATTATTAATCTTTTGGCCACAGCCTTCCTTTGAGCATGAGACTACTGATTGGAAACCAGTATCAGCTTCCTTGTAAAAATCAGACCCAGAAGCAGCATCTTTTATGCACAGAATGGAGTCTTCCTTCCCACCCTCTGGAAACACAGCAGGTGGAAAATGCCACCACCACCCTCACCTTCACCACCCACAAGGCAAGATACTAAAGAAAACTCCCCTTGAAGAACTAAACCACCCCAGAGAAACAACAGGCTTGCAGTTGACAGTCTCTTAATGAAGAGGCCCCATGTTTACTTCTGTAATAAAGTCCATGATCAAAAACCTTAAAAGCACATACACACACACACACTTCAAAACTCTCAATCCAGAACTTCGCTGTATATATGAATAGACAATGTGGGATAATACATGCCTACAAAGACACTTCAGTGAGAGAAGGTGACTTTGATTCCAATAGCTCCACCTCCCAAGAAAGGATCTTAGATGAAATGCAGACAATGAGGTAACATTCAAACCTAAATGACAACAGAAACCATTACAATTAAAATTATCCCAGAGGACTGGTGGGACCCAGGTGAACTGTGGGAAGAGGCTTGGAGATCAGTTCCTCTTTCCCTCCATTGATGGGACACAGGTGAACCTTGGGAAAAGTCCTGGTAACCCACGACCAGTGGGATAGCAGGGGACTCCTCCCTGCTCCCTCCATCAGCAAGGCCCAGAGATCAGTGGGAATGCCAGAGACACAGTAGGGCCCCAGCTAGGGTGCACACAATGGATAGGCAGGACCAGTAGCATGGAATTGTCCAAAGGAACAATAACAATATAAGCCAGCAAGTGGTAAATTGGGTGAACCTGCCTTGTGCTTGAGGACAAAGATACACAGACTAGAAGCTACCAGGTAGGGCCCCTCCCTTTTTTTCTTTCTTCTTTTTCTTTTTTTCTTTTCTAACTGGCTGGGGAGAACTCCAGCCACAGAAAACTAATCCTGTCCCCCAAATCCAGTGATGAAGATGAGACCCAAACCCAGCACAAATGCACCTGCAATCTTGGCTGGAATACACATTTCTGGGATCCAACTTGGACCTACCATAGAACTATAGAATTTTACTACTTTTATTTTTCCCTGTCTGATTGGTTTTCCTCTTTGTATTCAGCTGGATTAATAGCACTTATTTTTCTCTTTTTCTCTCTGTTCTGTTCTGTCCTGCTTTGCTTTTCTTTCTGTATGTTTGTTGTTTTTTCAGTGTGTGTGGTTATTTTTGTTTCCTGGGTTTTTTTCCCTCTTTTCTCTTTCTGTCATGATTTAGATCTTTAACCTTTCTTTTTGTTTTAGTCTACTCATCCTCTTCCTGTCTTTTGTCAATTATCTTGCTTGATTTTATAATATTTTCATGTGAGTAAACATTACCTCTTCTCTTTCTGGCTCACTTCAGTACTCCTAGGCTTTCTCTTCCAATCCTTCCCTCTTGGATCCTACAATTACCCAAAACTTGGATGATCATCCTATGCCCCCAAACTTACTCTTACTGTGTTTACCCTCATTTATCTCCCCATCCTTCCTCCTACTCCTCTTAAGTCCCTCACACAACAGGGTAAAATCACTGTGCTAAGTGGAAAAACCATTGCATACTAGTTCCTGGTACTAGTTGGATTACATTATATAATTGTGGAACTTGCTTCTGTGGCTAAAGATAACAGGCTAATAGTTACCAGAGTTTGTCAGCAGCCATGCTGTGCTTGAGTTTATTATTATTGCTAACTGTACTAGTTCAACCAGGATGTAATACCTGTTATAATCAGTTTTTCTCTCTGTATGACTACGTTGTGATTGCAATGGGTCATAACCATCACCATAGTCCAGTACTAAAGGAATGGGCCCTGTGTCAAATAAATAGTTGCTTCACTTTCTTAATATATTGGGAAGGTAGATTCCTGGGATAGACATAAAGATCAAGAATCATCCACATCTAGAAGACATCCTGAGGAACAGACATTTCTTTTTTTTTTTAAATAAAAGGAGGAAAACATTAACAGAAAGACAACCTTTTACAAAATAGCAACAGAACAGTACAGACAATACAGAGTTACAAACAAAGTGGTAGGAAATTAACAATGCTTGTTGTATTACATATTGATATCTTCAAAGTGGTTTCCCGTGTAAACAGATAGAGACATGCAGTATTGATCAGTCAAGGACTCATTGACAGTTTCTTTCAGCAAAGAAATAGAAGACAGCAGAACAACTATGTTAACTATCCTGTATATACATGCATACAAAATTTCTCCTTCTTTCCCTTCTCTTTTCTCACATCCCTGTTGCTCTTTACCCTTGAGTGTTTTCCTATCATTTCACAATGTGTATCATACCAGCTATTTTTTATTCACTCTTTCAGGTTTTACACTAGTGAAACAATGTGGTGCTTGCACATGCAAGTCTGATTTATTTCACTTATGAGTATGGTCTGTAGTTGTGACCATTTAAATATAAAGGCCTCGAATTTATCTTTCCTTATAGCTGAGTAATATTCCATTATATAAAAGTACCACAATTTTCTTATCCAATCCACAATGGATGGACATTTGGGTTGCTTCCACAATTTAGCAATTACAAATTGTGCTGCTATGAACATAGGTGCACATATATCACTGTGATATGATGTTTTTAGATCTTCTGGGAAAATACACAGAAGGGGAGTAGCTGGGTTGAATGGGACCTCTAGATCTAGTTTTCTGAGGAATCTCCAAACTGATTTCCACAGTGGTTTCACAGTCTGCATTCCCACTAGCAGTGGAGAAGTGTTCCTATTTCTCCATAGCCTCACCAGCATTTGTTATTGGTTGATTTCTTAATGCTAGCCATTCTTACTGGGGTAAAGTGGAATCTCAATGTTATTTAAATTTGCATTTCTCGAATGACTAATGATGTTGAACATTTTCTCATGTATTTATTTGCCATTTGTATTTCCTTATCTGAGAAGTGTGTATCCATCTCAGCCACCCATTTTTGGATTGGGTCTTTGAATTTGGGGGGTCTGATATTTTTAATTCTTTATATGTTCTAGATAGAAGCCATTTGTCTGAGGAACAGTCAGCTAAAATTTTTTCCAGGTTTGTGGGTTTTCTTTTTACTCTGCTGGCGATTTCTTTAGATGTGCAGAAACTTTACAGTAGGATGAGATCCCAGCTGTTGATTCTTTCAAGTGCTTCACGTGCAGTTTGGTTTTTGTTCATGAACTCTCTGCCTATCCCTATGTCTTCAAGGTTTTTACCTACTTTCTCTTCCAATAGATTTAGTGTTTCTGTTTTAATATTGAGATCTGTGAACCATGTTGACTTGAGTTTGGTGCATGGTGATAGACTTGGGTCTATTTTCAGTCTTTGGCAGGTAGCAAGGCAATTTTTCCAGCACCATTTATTAAACAGGCTATCGTTCTTCTAGTGAGTTTGATTGACCCCTTTAACAAAGATTAGGTGGCTGAGTGTGTTTTTGGTTGTGGCTGTTTCTTCCAGTCTGGAACAGACATTTCATAGGAAAGCCTTGACACCAAGGATAAAACTATCTAACATAAGAAACCTACAAGCATCAACACAGAAAACAATTAAAATAAAAATAGAAAGTGATAAGATGAAGAAGCAAACTGCAAATGCCCAGCCCACCCAAGACAAGTCCTGAAATCAAAGACATAGAGGAAATTGGAAGCCAACCACTGAAACTCTCTGAAATGATAGCAGCAGGAGTGAAAAACCAAATGGAAGAGGCTATAAAAAAAATAATTTCTAAGGTGCAAAAGGAAATGTAGGTCAAAATGCTAGACCTTAAAGCAGGCACAGTTCAAAAAATAGAGGCACTCAGGAAAATAACAAAAACAACATGTCCAACATAGAAAAGAAATATAATCAACGAAACAGATCCAAACAGAAATGCAGGAGATTGAAAACGCCATTAAAAGTATATGCAGTAGATTTAATGACAGTGAGGATAGAATATCAGATATATAAAATAGGATTGTGACTCACAACCAGGAAAGAAAGATATCTTAAAAATAGCAAGAGACCATGAAAAATCAATCCAACAACTACAAGATGAACAAAGAAGAATAGCATAAGATTGATTGGAGTCAGTGAGAAAGGTAGAAATAGCACAAAAGCCACTAAAAACCTCTTCACAGAAGTAATGGTAAAAATCTTCCTAAACATGGATAAAGAATTTTACATACAAATAAATGAAGCATATAGAACTCCAAATAGCTATGACCAAAATAAATCTACAACAAGGCATATAATAACCAAGATTCTAGAAATTTAACACAAGAACAAAATATTAAAAGCAGCTAGAGAAAAGAAACAAATCACCATAAAGGAAAGCACATCAGAATCACAGCAGACTTAACACAAACCCTCAAACTAAGGAAAGCTTGAAGTGAGGTATTTCAAGCCCTAAAAGAAAACAATCTTCAATCCATATTAGTGTACCCCCAAAACTGTCTTTCAAGATTGGAGAAATAAGATCCTTCCATGAAAAAGAACAACTGAAGAAATTTATGACCACCAAACCGGCTCTACAGAATGCTATGAAGGATATATTAGAAAGAGAAATAAAGACCACAACCACAAAAGCACCAGTAGAAAGAAGCTGCCAGGCAAGGCAAACAAGTAAGCAGAGCAGAAAGACAGTGAACCAACAACAGCAAAATATCATGAAAAAGATAAGTCAATTTATCAGTTATAACCATCAATGTAAATGTTCTCAACTCACCAATCAAAAGAAACAGACTGGAAGAATGGATCAAGAAACAACATCCAACAATATACTGCATTCAAGAAACACATTTTGCTCAAAAAGAAATTAATAGACTAAAATTCAAAGGATAGAAAACAATTCACCAAGAATAAAAGCAGGAGAAGCTATTCTATTTGCTGACAACATGAACTTCAAGCCAAAATTAATCAAAAGAAACAAAGAAGGTCACTACATACTTGTTAAGAGACAACTCCAAGAGGAAGAGATAACAATCATAAACATATATGCACCAAACACCAGCACACCAAACTACATAAAACAAATATTAACAGACATGAAAAACTAAATAAGCACAAACACAATTTTAGTGGGAGACCTTAATACCCAACTCTCACAGATAGATCAACTAAACAAAAACTTAACAAAGAAATATCAGAATTAAACCAAGCCTGTGAATAAATGCCTTGTCTACCTAGTGTTCCACCCCAAAACATCGGAATACACATTCTTCTTAGCTGCACATAGGGCATTCTCCACAATAAACCACGTATTAGCCCACAAAACATGCTTAAGTAAGTGTACAGGGACTGAAATCATCCCATGCTTATTATCTGACCATAGCACAATGAAACTGGAAATCAATAACAGCAGAAATAACAAAAATTAAATAAACATATTGAAATTAAACAACACCCTTCTGAACAACCAATGGGTCACATGGAAAATAAAAGACAAAATTAAACAGTATATACGATTAAATGGTAATACCAGTACACTTTACTGAAACTTATGGGGCACAATGAATGCAGTGCTATGAGAGAAATCTATAGTGATAAACTCTCACATTGTGAAAACAGAACAAATTCAAATAGACAACATACTGTTGAACCTCAGATTTCTAGAAAAAGAAGAACAAATCAAACCCAAAGCTAATAAATGCAAGAAATTATAAAGATAAGAGCAGAAATTAATGCAATCAAGACTAAGGAAACAATACAAAGACTCAATCAATTGAAAAGTTGGTTCTTTGAAAGATTAAATAAAATTGTTAAGATGTTAGCCAACCTCATCAAAAAGAGGAGAGAAAAAACACAAATTCAAGTAATTAAGAATGAAAAGGGGGCGGGCTGGGGATTTAGCTCAGCGGCAAAAAGCGCCTGCCTGGCAAGCGCAAGGTCGTGAGTTCGGTTCCCGGTACCAGAGAAAAAGCAAAAGCAAAAAACCAAAAAAAAAAGAATGAAAAGGGGGAAATCACAACAGATCCTATGGAAATCCATAATATTACCAATACTTACTACAAGAACCTATATTCTAGTAAGATGGAAAACACAGAAGAAATGAACCAATTCCTAGACACAACAGAATTATCAAAACTAAAGCAAGAAGATATAAAAATTCTAAATAACTTAATATCAGCCAATGAAGCTGAAAATATAATTAAAAATTATGAACAGGTGCTGGGGATATAACTCAGCAGCACAAGCACCTGCCTGGCAAGCACAAGGTCCTGAGTTCAATTCCAGGTACCAATAAAAAAAAGCTAAATAGAAACCTATGAACAAAGAAAATCCCAGGCCCTGATGGATTCACTTTTAAATTTTACACAAAATTAGAGAAGAACTAATGCCACTAATGCTGAAACTCTTCAAGGAAATTGAAAGGGAAGCAATAAACCCTAACTCATTCCTGGAAGCAAGTATTACCCTGATTCCAAAACCAGAGAAGATCCCAATCAAAAAAAAAAAACTATCACATGTAAGGCTATGCAGAATGAGTGTGCAGGTGTGCTCATCCCCTTCAGTGAAGATCAGTACAACACTGAACTTCACGATGTTCAGATGTGAAGAAATGTGTAGAACTTTCAAACTCACCAGGAAAAGAAAGCTAGAGGTACTTAACAGGAAACAAAACTATTCTATTTTACTTAAAGTATTCATCAAATACCGCTGCTAGAAAAAACAAAGACAATGTACACAGCTGTAGGGATAACTATTACCTCATATACCTCTAGAATGCCACATGTTCTGTTGGGGATAAAAACTGCACAATAAATGTCAAGTCTCTGTTTAAAAAGAAAAAGAAAGAAAACTACAGGCCAATCTCCCTAATAAATATACATGAAAAAATGCTCAATAAAATACTGGCAAATAGAACGCAGCAAATCATCAAGATTATACACTATGACCAACTAGGATTCATCCCATGGATGCAGGGATGATTCAACATACACAAATCAACAAATATAATGCACCATATCCACAGAGCCAAAGACAAAAACCACATGATAATCTCAATAGAGGCAGAGAAAGCATTTGACAGAGTCCAATACCCATTCATGATTTTAAAAAAACTACAGAAAATTGAAATATATGGTCTTTACCTCAATCTGATAAAAGTCATCCACAAAAAACCAACAGCTAACATCATACTAAATGGACAAAAACTAAAAGCTTTCACTATAAAATCATGAACAAGACAAGGATGTCTATCATCACTACTCCCATTCAATATAGTTCTGGAAACACTAGCAAGAACAATTAGATGAGAAAGAATCAAAAGGAATAAGGATAGGAAAGGAAGAAGTTAAATTATCATTATTTGAAGATGACATTATACTGTAAAAAGAAGACCCCCAAAATCTCCACCAAAAAACTTGTAGATTTAATAACTAAAGTCAGTAGTATAGCTAAATACAATGTTAACACTCAAAAAACAATAGCATTCCTGTACATAAGCAAACTCACATTAGGGAAACCACACCTTTTACAATAGCATCCAAAAAATGAAATACTCAGGAATCATTCTAAGAAAGGAAGTAAAAGATCTATGCATTCAAAATTATAGTACCCTGAAAAAGGACATTGAAGAGGATATTAGAAAATGGAAAGATATCCCTTGTTCATGGACAGGAAGGATCAACATAGTGAAAATGGTCACACTCCTAAAACTGTTATACAAATTTAATGCAATCCCAATCAAAATACCATTAGCATACCTCACAGAACTAGAGAAAATATTCCTAGAATTCATGGGGAATCAGCAAAGGCCTAGAATAGCAAAAGCAACTCTGGGCAACAAAGGCAAGTCAGGAGGGCATCACAGTACCTGACCTGAAATTATACTACAAAGCTACTCTGATAAAATCAGCATGACATTAGCAAAAAAAAATGGACTTAAGGATCAATGAAACAGAATAATAGATGTAGACACAACTACAAACACACTCAGCCACCTTATCTTTGACAAAGGAGCCAAACATGTTCACTGGAAGAAAGATAGTCTCTTTAATAAATGGTGCTGGGAAAACTGGCTTTCCATATGCTGAAGATTAAAACTAGACCCATGCCTATCAACATGCACTAAACTAAAGTCAAAGCGGATCAAAGATCTAAATATTAAAACAGAAATATTAAATCTACCAGAAGAAAAAAATAGGTAGAAATCTTAAAGACATAGGTGTAGGTAGAGATTTCATGAACAAACTCCAGACCACATGGGAAATACTACAAAGAATCAACAAATGGGATATCACCTTAAAAGATTAAAGATTTTGCACAACAAAAGAAATTACCAACAGAGTGAAAAGACAACCCACAGAGTAGGGAAAAAAATTACAGCCGGCTGTCCTCAGACAAAGGATTACTATTTAGAACATATAAACAACTGGAAAAATCAAGCCCCCTGAATTCAAAGACCCAGTCCAAAAATGGGCATCTGAGATGAATACACACTTCTCAGGTGAAGAAATACAAATGGCAAATAAATAAAAAAACATGTTCAACATCATTGGTCATTTGAGAGATGCAAATTAAAACAACACTGAAATTCCATCTCACTCCAGAAAAAAAGGCTATGATCAAGAAATCAACCAGTAACAAATGCTGGAGGGGAAAAAGGAATGTTTCTCTACTGTTAGTGGGAGTGTACACTAGTATAACCACTGTGGAAATCATTGTGGAGATTCCTTCAACAACTAAAATTAGAGGTCCCATTCGATGCAGCTAGTCCTCTTCTGGGTATCTTCCCAGAATTAAAAATATCATACCACAGCGATATATGTGCACCCAAGTTTATAGCAGCACAATTTGTAATAGCTAACTCTTGGAAACAACCCAAATGCCCATCGACCAAGGAATGGATAAAAATACATTTTTTTTTTATAATGAAGTACTACTCAGGCATAAAGAAGGATAAACTTGAGACATTTCTGGATAAATGGATGCAATTTGAGGCCATCCTCTTAAGTAAAATAAATCAGACCCATATGTGTAAATATCATATTGTCTCACTCACGTTAGAAGCTGAACAAGTAAATAAGATCCAAAATGTACAATAGATATTGTGAATTGGAAGGAAACTGTTTGAAAAGAGAGAAACTGATGGGAGAAAGGGGAAAGGAAGGAAGAGAAAAAGAAATATATATGAAAAATAGTTAAGATACTTATACAGCTAGTTCCTCTTAGTTCATTGAAAAGCACAATTTGTGCTAATAATGTTTGGACAACATTTCATGCCTGTATCTTGTAATCTGGGTAACTACTATGAAGACAACAATACTCAAATGTATTAATTACTGTTACTCTCCTATTAGCCTATTTTGAAACTGTTTTATTTCTATTTTTTCTTTTCTCTTTAAAATAAATTTTTTTTGAAAAATAATAAAAAATAAAATTGCCCCAGAGCTTGCATGATGCATTGGTAAAAAAATAATGAGGTGCTTTTTTTCTTTAAATTGAATAACAAGGAGCTCTTAGAGTTTACAAATATGACAATGTGATAAAACACTTGTACTTAGTAAAAGGAATGGAAAATGAACCCAAGGAAATTCCCTCAAAAGAAAAACCAAAAAGTAAAGAGTTCAGAAACAAGACAGAACATAGAAAATTAGAAAATTGATAAAGAAGGTCCCATATCTGATGATTTGAGTTCTAAACACAGAGAACTAGATGAGTGGGAATTATAATAGAAATAATATTAAGAAAAGGGTTGCAAAATTAAGGGCACAAATCTCAAGACTCAAAAGGCCTATCAAATACCCATCACAATAAATATTCTTCAAACCTACAAATCACATTATCATTGAGTCAGGGAATAGCAGATATAAAAAGAATTCATAATGGCATTAATCCACATAGCATCTGATTTTCTCCAAAGCAATATATGCAAGAGAAAGCAGACCAATGCTTATAAAATTCTGCCAGAAAAATTATCTTTAACCTCTATTTCTTCTATCAAATAGGGTATGCTTGTATGAAAGGACAATAACATATATGGCTATATTATTTCTCATGGATGCTTGCTAAGAAAACTAGTATAAAACAGTAAATAGAGGAGAAAATAAATTGAGGAGGAAATTGAGAGAAGAAGTCTTGGAATCCACAAAAAGTCTTGGAATCCACAAACACAGGAGGAGTCATTTCTCTATCAGCTATGTAGAGGCAAGAGTTGTTTTCCTAGGCATGTCAGCAGTCAAAGGAAATCTGTGTGCCAAGTCTGGTTATCAGGCGGTCTAGCTCGCAGCAGTGCCTGGGGGAGGGGCAAAAGAGTAAGTGCGACAGGATTTTGAATGTTTGCAGGGTCCTTTTCTAGATGGTTGACAGACTTATTGAAGCATTTAGGAAAGATACAAAATGATTCACAGACGTTTTAAAACTGCAAAACCAACACAATTATTAATTATGAGCATGAAAGTGTAGCACAGAAAATCCTGGAACAGCAGCACTTGGTTCAACCATAAACTAAAGCCAGGGATGTAGCTCAGCAGCACAGGTGCTGGCCTGGCAAGCTCAAGGTCTTGAGTTTGATTCCTGGTACAAAAATAAACCAAAACCACAAAAATCAACCATAAACTAGGTTTAAAAACTCATCATAATGTAAATTCTAACTACTGGCTTAACCAAACATTGTCATATAATTCTAAGGAACAGGAGAGGGGAGTGTAAAACAGAGTAGGAGGAGGGCTCCTCAATCATCATGACAGGAGATCAGTAGCTATTAACTAAAATCCATCAAAAAAAACAGTAAAGGCATGCTGTTTAGATATATGGAGAAAAATATGAAAAGAATCAGCTAAAGTTGTTAAAAGTTGCTACCTCTGGGAACCATCTACAAAAGTTCCCAGTGCATTGTGCATTAATCAGAATTATTTTCAGGTGCCAGTGACAGACACTCAAGTTAATGTAAGCAGAAAAAAGAAAGCATGTGCTTATATAGTTTAAAAAGTCATGGATCAAGACAGGTGAAAATAATGTTCATCCAAAGTCTGCAAGAAATGTTTTATTCTCTGTCTCTCAGCACTATTTTCTTCCCCCAGCAAGCTTTCTCTATGTGGAGCCAAATGCCCCCCTCCTCTCCAGACTTTCAGGCCTTTTGCACCTGTACTCTAAGAATGAAACGAACCCTCAGTTCTTGTTCTTTCAGCAAAAACCCCAGAACAGACTCATTGGCTTGGGTTTGGTCCATCTTTGAAGCATCTCTTTGACCAGGGGGTTCAAGGCTATAATTAGCCAGGCCTGAATCACATTCCCACCCCTGGAGCTAAGAAGACGTCAGCTCCCTGAACGTGGAGAACAAGGCCTAATAGGAGGTTTCTCAAGAGGAAGTTGGGGTATAGGATGGAGAACTTTATGTATCCCTATAGGTCATGGTATCCAGATAATTGGTCAAAGACTATTCTAAATGTCTCTGTCAATATATTCTTATTTAAAGTATACTTTAAATTCATCAAAAGTATTCATATTATGGTGATCCTCATCAGGTCCATTGAAGAACTAAAAAAGAAAAACTGATGATCTAAGACAGAGAGACTTTTGGTTACAGACTAGCTTCAGACCTAACTTCAGTTATCACATTAATCTTCCTAAATGAACTTGCTGGCCCCTTACTCCACAGTCACATGAACCAATCTCTCTCTCTCTCTCTCTCTCTCTCTCTCTCTCTCTCTCTCTCTCTCGGTGTGTGTGTGTGTATGTGTCTCTCTCCCTCTGTCTCTCCCTTTCTCCTCTCCTTCTCCCTTTTTCTCTCCCTCTCCTTTTCCCTCTTTGTCTCCCCCACTCCAACTATATAGATAGATGGGTATATACAAAACTCTACTCGTAGATATGTTCATTGTTATAGCAGATATTAGAAATAAGGCTATCATCTTCACCTTCAGTGGACACATGTGCTCATAAATTCTCAATAACAAATCCTCGCAGAAGGGTAAAGGCATGATTCATCCAAAATGATTAAATAAGTATATCTGAAAACAGTTTTCCATTTTGTTTGAAACAAGGAAGATAAAGTCTGTTTAGAGATTTCATCCAACAAGGATATAGACAGAAATAAACTAGAAAGTGACTCACAGATGACCAAAGGTCCATAAATAGCAAATAACAGCTGACAGTGCCTCAAGCTGATGTCACTGAGGGGATTCCCAGCTGTGAGTGAGGCTCAGTTGTGATCCCTGAGTGCACTTAACTTGCCCTGCAGATGCTCAGAACTGGTGAGTAACACTCATACAGAGACTTCCGGAACTGCTGACTATTCTGATTTTCCTCCCTGCAAAAACCTAGTAACTATTTGAGTTTCTTTTACATGAAAGTAGAATCATTTTAGTAACCCATGGTCAACATTCCTTGCAACTGAGAAAACTAGTATCAACATCTTGAGTAGTATGGGGCCAGATTTTTCCCAGGGATTTGAACAGAGCCCACTGTGTTTGAAATAAAATAATCTTAAAACTTAACCCAGATCATTTTCTTCTATGACACAAGGGCTGCACCGTGAATCTTGCTGTAAAGAGTTCCCAAAGCTAGGAAGATAAACAACATGCTTTATGTACCATACGTAGAAACAACAATAATTTTAATATTATACACAGACTGTCTTTTGTCAAGCACATTATTTTTTAATAAAAGTGCCAGTTTTAGAAATTTTAAGCTGCTGACCTTCTGGTCTCACCACCAGGCCATACTGAAGAAAGTTGGCATTCTGGGGACATGCCAATGCCACTGCATGATAGCAAGCCAGCTGCTCATAAACCTGCCCCAGGGGAAGCAGACAGATTCCAAATACACAGCACAGATTTCAAACAACTCTGGAGTGAAGCACACTTCTTATTTAAAAAAAAAAAAAAAAAGCATAAATAAAGCACTGAGATGAGGACAAAGCAAGTCATGAAGACCAGTACAACAAATCCGTCTAACTTGAAAGTAATTTTCCTATACTAAAAAAAAAAAAAAAAAGCAAAGGACTCACCCCAAATTGAATTTCACTGTTTACGAAAAGTCATGGCTATGAAATGATCAAAGTAGATAAAATTATAAATGAAAATGTGAACAAGATAGAATGATAGAAAGTAAAGGATAATTAAATAGAATATTAGAGAAAAGAATAGAAAGAAGCAATCTAAGACTATTGAAAAGAAACAAAATGAATGAGACATTAGGTAAAAGAATATTCTGCAAAAGTTAAGTTGTATGAGAATAAGTGTATTAGGCATAATATAGCAAGAAAATGAGGTATGCCTTTAGTTAAAACTCAATTCAAAGAAAATGAGAAACAAAATTCGAAACCGTTTTATAGCCTCAGATTTCCTGTGATTCATACCTCATCGTGATGTGTACCTACTTCATAAGTAGTCACCTTTCCATAAGGAGACTGGGCATTGTTCTCCCTAAACTGAAGGTCTTTGGGGCTTGTTATTCCTGAACAAATACAGGTATCCTCTTTATCTGTGGTTTCAGTTTATGTGGTTTCAGTTACCTGCAATCAACTATGATCTGAAAGTACTAAAAGAAAAATTCCAGAAATAGACAATTCATAAATTTTAAATTGTGCATCATTCTGAGTAGCATGATAAAATCTTGTGCTGTCCACTCCACCCCTCTGGGACGTGAATTACCCTTCATCCAGTGTATTCAGGCTGCTTAGACTACTTGCCCATTAGTCACCAGTAGCGACTCAGTTATCGGGCTGGCTATGATAGGGCAGTGTTCAAGTAACCCTATTGTACTTAGTGATGGCCCAAAAACCAAGAATAGTGAGCTAGCAATTTAGATATGCCAAAGAGAAGCTATGAAATACTTACTATAAGTGAAAAGGTGAAAGTTCTCTACTCAATAAGGAAAGAAAGAAACCATACGCGAGGTTGCGAGGATCCATGGAAAGAACAAATAGGAAAAACAAGGTACATGTAGCACTCAGTACCATCCATAGTTGTGGGTGCCACATGGTGTTCCCCTTAAACAAACCAGGACCACTGAGTGTCTAAACAGATGCAGGAGGGTCCAAGGAGCTGTACACACATTCCAAACTTCAAGTCACAACCAAAAGAATCATGTTGTGAACAGCACACACCACCAAAGCCAACCAACTTCTAGGTAGACTTCTTAGAGGGGGAAATCAAGATTCAGAGTGATCTGCCTGAAACTCTAAGTTCCCTGAAGGCTAGCTCCCAAGCATGCAACACAGAGGCTGAGGAGAGCTGGCCACTGAACTGAACAATGCTGAGCCTACAAGTTTATGAAAAGTGTATGCTAACAATGCAGTTAGACTCACTGTTTCCTCCTGGACACCTCACTAGCTTGATTCTTTTTCTCAATATACATCCATTATGGTTTGTGTCTGAATGTCCCCTCAAAGCCTCATGCAGTCATGGGGCAGGCTTCTAGAGTTTATGATTGATTCATGGTCCAGTGCTGGGCTTATGGGTGTGAGTGCTACATCCACCCTGGGGTGGGTAGTTTACATATAACATAAAGGAGGGAAAGAGGCTTGCTCTCCCCACTGTTCCCCTTCTTTTTCTCTTGCTGATTTGCTGTTTCTACCACCATGAACTGTTGCCCACTGCCATGTGCCACTCTGCCTTGGAGCCAGCCAAGTATGGACTGAAACCTCCACAAACTGTGAGCTAAATAAACCTTCCCTTCCTTAATTTTGGGCATGAGGTATTTTGTTTCAGCAATGAGACAAAAGTAACCAAGACAACATCCTAGAATGTATCTTATGCTATAGAACTCAAGTCCCTCGGTCTTCCAGTGCCTAACTAAGAGAAAGAAGGACAGCATGAAGTCACAGGCTGCAGTGAGCATGCACAGGACACTAGGCATCCATCCCACTTGGCAGTGCTTTACAAAGGTCTGAGGTGTAAGGTCTCTGGAATTACGGGAAATGCCAGGTCACAGTGAGATTCCTGGACCACATCACATCCCTCACAAGTCAGAATCTCTGAGGTGCAACCCAGAAACCTTCATTTTGAACAATCCGCTTCCCACCTCACACCCCAGCTGTCTGCTATGCTCACCTACCACAAGAGATTTACTGACCTTGAGGGAAAATGGAATGAGGACACATTGGGATCAGTCAACCATGAAGCTGTACCCTATGCAGAAGCCAGGATGTAGTTCAAAGACAAAAGATAAATCTAGTAGCAATAGCAGGGACATAAGCATCAGAACAATAACACTTGGTTCTCAGAGTATTTTCTGAACTCAAGTAGAACCTCCTTGAAAGAGCTACAGTCTCCTCTGTCCTCTGGGCATGCCTCCGCAGCTACTAAAGGCCTGGTCCTCTGGCAGATCACAGCTCCTTGCTAATTAAATTGTAAATCTTGTTTCAACTGTTTAAAAAAATCAAGGACACTAACAATCAGTTATCTCTAAACTAGAGGAGAGCAGCTGTCTCAGTCTTGAAAGAACACAGCACCCCAACAGAATCTACATCACTATGAAAGACAAGAGTCCTTGATAGGTGGAGATGGGAGTCATTAGCTTGACTGAGTGTGGTTACATGTTACTGGAACAATGTGTACTGAACAAATAC
Organism: Chinchilla lanigera; assembly: GCF_000276665.1. NCBI lineage: Eukaryota > Metazoa > Chordata > Mammalia > Rodentia > Chinchillidae > Chinchilla > Chinchilla lanigera. Next base: position 6,762,916 of record NW_004955494.1, read on the forward strand.
TTAAAGTTTCAGCAACAATCTAAGAGCCGTCTCTCCCAATTTAAAAACTACTCAAAAGGTCACACTGCTATTTATCTTCAATCTTGTGTTTGAGTCTATATTTCTTCTAAATACCTGAGTCCCCTACACTCCCTGAACTATAACTTCAGGGTTTCTCAATCTGCTGATTTCAATCGAGCATAATAGTGTAGAGTCACATATCAAAAAGGTTCTTGAAAGTCGCCCTGTTATGTCTTTATTTTAAAGAAGAGTACAACTACAAAGTGTCGGCAAAACATATCTCTGCCTACCATAACAGTTCATGCTAGGGATTCAAATACAATGGTCACAAGACTACTTTTCTTACACATTCACCCAAATGTCAATCTCCTAAGAAAGAAGATAACAAGTACTAGTCTTGGTAACAAATATTAATCAAATACTAGGGCTGCTAAGTGGAACCTTGTTTCACCTAGCTTCTTGTTTCCTCTGGACATAGTCACTGTAACACTCATGACCTCTCTTCACACTCACTCATATCCATGGTAGATAGGATGGTCTATAAGGTTAGTATATTTGAAAAAAATATAAAGCATGCAGTCTTCAGTTTCGTGTTCCCATTTCTCAGCCTACTTTTGGAGAACTCTAGTCTGGTCTTGTCTCACCAGGGCTGTGGGGAATGCCCACCATTCTCTACCCTTGTCCGTTACTGCATAGGTAAGTCTGCCTAATTCTGATCTAAGGAGTCAAGACATTCTATGCCTAAGCCTCAACCCCCAAACTACCTTTTACTACTAACAAAGAGCATATTTGGAATTCCATCTGTCTTACTCTTTAGCTTTCTCTTTATTGGGTCAAAATTCTATGGGAAACAAAATGGAGCAGTGTACTGGCTACCCTCAACTCCCCAACCTTTGGCTTCTAGTTTCATAAGAAAGAGTTCATATAAACCCATTGGTCAGAGAAATAGAGGTTTCCTCTCAGCCCCTACTGACTTAGACTGAAAGGAAGAACAACTTTCCAACATAACTATTTTGCATTTATTTCACAGTGGTTATTGGTTTCACAAAGGACTTATGTAGATGTATAGGTGAGAATTGTTATTGGATTGTAGGCACTACGGTTCTGTGATCCAACCATTTGGGGTTCTGAAGGGACTGAATATAGGTACCCTGCCTGCCATTTCTGCAGTGTTTGACATTTTCTCATCTCTATACTTTTGCATATCCCCTTTGGTGTGCCCTCTCCCAAGGTCAGCACTGCCCTGGCCTTTTATTCTTCAAGACTTCACTCAAACTTTACCTCATCCCAATGCTTTCAGATAGAATTGAATACCCCTTAGTGCTACTATAGCACCTTATTACTCTATTAATGTCTGTCATTATTCTTCTCATGCCTGCTCTTTCCTCTTAGTCCCTGCCCCATTATACTGAGAACCCCAGAAAGCATGTCTTCTGAACAATCTGTGTGACTCCCCAACCCCTAACTTAGTGCCCAGACTCGCATATAGTAATGCATAGTAAATAGATGAAGAAAGGCAAAAGGAATAAGGAAAGAGAGAGAATTATAAAGAGGTGCAAATATAGAGAGCCAGATAGGAAAGAGAGACAGAGACAAAGACACTCCAAGAGAGACCACAAAAGGACAGGCCTGAACTCTGCAAAGAAAGGTTATCATCAAGAAGTCAAACAGTAACAAATGCTGTGTGGCTGTGATGAAACAGAAAGCCTCCTACATTGCTGGTGGGAATGTAAACTAGTACGATCATTATGGAAATCAGTATGAAGATTTCTCAAAGAACTAAAATTAGAAATCCCATATGACCCAGCTATGCCCCTCCTGGGAATCTTCCCCAAAGAGTTTATAACATTATACTACAGTGATATACGCATGCCAAACTTCATAGCACCACAATTCACAATAACTAAATACTGGAAGCAGCCTGTATACCCATCAACAAGTAATTGGATAAAGAAAATGTGGGATGTGTATATAAGGGATACTATTCTGCTATAAAGGACAAACTTGAGACATTTGTAGGTAAATGGATGCACTTGGAAAATATAATGTTGAGTGAAATAAACCAGACACACAAGCTTAAATGCCATATGCTATCTCTCATTTGAGTGAAGCAAAGCACAAATGAAAAGAATAATAAAGAATGGATAGAAAGGGACAAGGAGATAGATCCTATCCAACAGGAGAGTGGTCCAAGGAAACAAGGGTGAGGGGTCAGAAAGAGAAGAAGGGGAAATTATGCAATAAAGATTTGCCATGTACAGGCACCTAATAACCTCCGCCAATGTAAACATTATATGCCATAACATAAGATGAAATTAATGTCAACAAGAATGAAAATCATAGTGGAAGATGGAGGGAGAAGGAGGGAAAGGGAAGGGGATTAAAACAAGAAACAAGCTATATTATGTACATGTATCCACGCCCCAAGATGACTACAAACTGCAGGTACTGCAAACATGTACTAATTAAAAGTGGGGATAAAGGTAAAAACAAGTTAAAATTGTAAAGTCGCAGCAGCTGTTCTAGACCCTAAAGATGGCTAAGAATGGAAGGGTACAGGCAGCACAGCCGAGGATAAAGGCTAAGAAAGCAACAGGAGAAGCAGTGCACTTGCTCTGGAAAGCTCGCCTAGCCTCTCAGCAGACCTGCAGCACCCCATTCTCCCTGCCAAAGTGTAGGGAGAAAGCGTACATCTTGCAATGCTCACAAACCCTTCCATGTGCGGGCATTTCCATCTACACTGTGTTATGAGTGAATGACTTATCTGCTTACTAACAGCATTTCCCAATCCTTCTTATCTTGTTTCATTATTTAAATAAAGAAGAAAAGAGTTTAAATGCATTCATTCTTAATTTTGACCTCTAAATCATGTTGCTTGTTTTCTTCGTGTGGGGCTCATAGGGGAATAATTTAAATCTTCAAGTTTGCATACTAAGGTACTTTTCTTGTAGGCAATGCCATAAATCTGCAGGATGAACTGTGATTCATTCCTGTAGGTGTTTATACGTGCTTATATAAGCATTGCCAATAGTGAAAAAAATTACTAGAAATATGGCAAAGAACAAATAAAGCAGAAATATCTATAAAAGTGTTAAACCTCTATATTATATTAAGTAATGGGTTATGTCTACAGAAGTTATTTATAACAGTAATATATTTTTCAAATGATCTTCCACTTGATTACCCTATATCAAGTAGGAAAAAAAGTAAAATAAACCGTGCACATATAAAATAGAAATATGTAATCAGAGACTTCTTTTTACACTATTTCCTCCCAATGATTTGGATTATTTCTCTACCAAGACATAGTACCCCGGGTAAGGAGTCCCATGAAACATACAAAGCATTCTTCTACCTATAATTTGTCTGAAGTAGTCAAGTCTTCGTTTAACATTGAGAGCTAGGGCATGTAAAATAGATTTTATTCCTTTGTTGGTTGTTTTTGAACTTCTTTGGAGTGGTCTGCACACTCTCTGGCACTCAGAGAATGCCCCAGTGATGGTGGATTTTTATAAAATATAATGGTCGAGGCTTCATCAAAAATTTTTGGCTTGTCAGATTCATAGGTGGAAAATAAATGAATTCCCCAGAGTCTTTATGGAAACTTTGTAGAGCAGTGATTCTCAACATAGGGTTCATGAATGGTCCAGTCCACTGATCCAAAACACACATCAAAAGTAAATGTATGTAGCTGTGTTTTTAATGCAATGATGACACAGTTTACATTAGATACTCAAAGGGACTTGTGGCCCAAAATAAAATTAAGAATCCCTCCTATTGTACAATCTTAGCATAAGTACTGCTTTTTTAATAAAAATTACTGGAGAAAATGTTCTTCTATGAAATAAAGTGTCCAGCAAGAGCTTTGCATCTAGAATGAATATCACACTTTATAAAATAAGAAGGTTAATGATAAATAATAAATAAATTAAAAGAGAACTGAGAAACAAAAGGAATACCTTATAACCAGAGGCACAAAATAGCAATACACCCTATGGAACAAACATGGTTTAATGAATAAAACCCAACACATGTTTGCTTCAACATCTGGGCTTTAAATATATTAGGAATAAATGTCACAGTAATTAATAACCTTCTCCCTCCTGTCCATATTCATTGGGAGAAAAAATAAACAGAAGTTTAATAATTGTAAAAATCAGGAAGCTGAGTTTTGTTAGTTTGGCAGTAAATTGCAAAGAAGATACTTTTCTCTTTTAATGAAATATGTTACCACCTGCCACAAGATAATATAAGAGAAATTTTGTGGTGATCCTAGAATACTGTTTCATAAGGCCAGCCCCACAAGTTCAGTGTTGAGTTTCAGAAATGCAAGAAACCACATTTTACAGATATGTCCATCTTCTCCACTACAGTGTTATCACTGCTCTCCATGCTAGTGGAATACTCAAAGTGTATCTTAATATAAAAATATTACTGACATGTTGTTTCTATACAAACTGATTTCTTCGAATCTCTTACTCATTCCTAAGACAAATTAAGCCAAGTACTATACCAACTGCTACAGACAGACAAATACTAAGATAGACATCACTCCTGAAAACATTTGGTATCTAAAACAAAAAATGATAAAGAGGGGAAAGATAAGAATCCAAATATGATAACTCATCCAGAGCACCAAGAGGCTCAAGTTTAGAATAACAAAGAGAAATTTATATTACATGATTGTATCAGTCAGGGCTTTACTAGAGAAACAGCTATAACACAGGATATACAAATGTTTGAGAAATTACAAGATTGGCTTATGTCGGTCAGCCACAGAGTTGGATGAGGAAGCTGCAGAGCGTGTCTGCACGCTGGAGACTGAAGGACTCAGTCCAAGGTCTGGTGTTCACTGCAGCGTTCTGTGCAAGTCTGTACCAGGAGGCTGACGGTCTGCAACTGAAGGCTGATGGATCCAAGGCAGAAACCAAAGAGTCTGCACTAGAAGCTGAAGGTGAAGACTGGAGCTCCTCTGAGGAATAAAGCCCCTCTGTCCTTCCTCATTTCCCTTTTATATCATCTAGGTGATGATCCATCCTAGGGTGGGTCCTCTACACCCTAGGGCATAGAATTGCTGAACCAATTTAGTTAAGCTTCTAAATTTCTCAAGTTGACACAATCAATCAACCACTACAATGGCCAAAGGAAGATCTTTCCAAAGAAATATCACTTAATCTGAGTCTAAAAGACTTTAAAAAGAGCAATGGTTATATATATAACTTCTAAAAGCTGGAGATTAATACACTTCTAAATGGCACATTAGTCAAAGAATAAGCCACAAAAGAAATTTTAAAAATATTTTCAGCTAAATAGAAGTAAAAATTGGTCAGACTTATCAAAATTTGGATGAAGCAAAGTTAGAACTACAGAAAATTTTGTTGTAACAGAACATGTTAAAAAAAAAGAAGAAAGATCTAAAATCAATCATCTAAACTATCTTAGGAAACTACAGAAGAAAAAGAAATCTAAGCCTAAAGCAAGCACAAGAAAATAAAAAAGAAAATTAGATCAAGAATCAGTAGAACTGTAAACGGGAAATCATTTTTTAAAAATCAATAAAACAAAGATCTGGGGCTTTGGAAAGTAATAAAATTTCAAAATGTGTGGCTACAGTAAAAAGAAGTAGAGCACAAAATAAAGAATAAGTGGAAAAATAATAGGTTCAAAGACCATGAAACTGGGGAAAGCATAGTATTTTTGAGAAAGGAAAAAGAAAATTGGGTAGATCTCACCCATTAAGAGGAGAAAAGGTTTTGTGCATGGTTGGAGAAGAAAGGATGAGATGTCGCAAGCCCTGAAGGCCATAGTCAGGCATTTGGGCACTGTGTTAGCTGCAGTAGTGAGTCATACAAGCAATTTAAACCCAGAGGGGAACTGCAATAATTTCTATGTCAACACTATCACCTTTAATGCCACGTGTGAAAAGGGAGTAAATGCAGGAGGACTGTAAGATGTTGACCTGTAAGAGGTAGCAGTGGAGTTACAGAAAACAACATGATTAAGGCATTATTTGTGAAAGAATTCATAGAATGTTCTGATACAGTAGGAAAGGGGAGAAAGAGAAAGTGAAGGATCAAGTATTATTCCTAGGATTCACTCAGAGGGCTAGCTGAGGAAGAGAAGCAAGCAAGAGAGACTAAGATGGGAGACTAGTAAAGTAGATAAAGCAAGGCAAGAGAGAACCTTGAAAGAGGAAAATGCCTCAAGGAGTGATTAAGTGTATCTGATCCTACTAAAGAAACATCAAGGTGGGTAAGAACACAGAAATGCCCCCTAGAGTTAGCAACATGGCAATCATTGTTCACTTTGACTTTGATAAGAGTAGTTTCAGTACATTGACAATTATAGTAGAAATTATACTATAACAGCACAAAAAGTAGACAATAAAGGAAACCAAAATATGTGTTAATCTACCATGTATGTTATTAGCAAGGCCTTTGGTCAACTGTAGGCTGTTAGTGTTTAAATTTGGCGGGAGTCAAAAGTTATACATTGATTTTTTTTTTTTTTTACTGCGTGGAAGGTCAGTACTGCTAATCCCTGTGTTAATCAAGTGTCAGTTGTATATTTTAAGAATCTTTAAAACTGCATGTTCATTCACACCCTTTACCTACCACTTTCTTCTCCTTTTCTGCTGTTAGTCAGTTAACTACCCGAGCTATTTTTGTTTATCCAAGAAACGTGGGTGAACTATTGCATTTGCCAATACCATTTTTTGATATAACTTGGATAGATCATGATTCACATATGTACTTGATTTTCTCATCATTAAACTTATGGAAACATTGTAATTGAGATAATAATGAGAGGGCAGGGGATGTAGCTCAGCGGCATAAGTGCTTGCCTGGCAAGCCTGAGGTCATGAGTTCGATCCCCAGTCCCAAAAAAAAAGAAAAAAGACAGCTCTTTGGCTGGGGATATAGCTCAGGCTGGGGATATAACTCAGTGGCATAAGTGCCTGCCTGGCAAGCGCAAGGTTGTGAGCTCAATCTCTGGTACCTCAAAAAAGAAAAAAAAAAATTCAACACTTAGGGTCTCGGGATATAGCTCAGTGGCACAAGCGCCTGCCTGGCAAGCGCAAGGTTTTGAGTTCAATTCCCGGTACCAAAAAAAAAAAAAAAAAAATGAGAGGGCAAGTGACTTTCAGTTAGGGTTTATGAGAAGCTCAGATCATTCCTGCAAGTCAAATGATACCAGCCTCCCATCACCCAGATGACTGATACAGAAAACTGCTAAGTACTGCCTTAGCCAACACAAGACACACCACCTTCACCATCACTTTCACAGGAAAAGAGATAGAGAAACCATATAATAAGTGTCCTGTCATATTAGACCCATGAGCCTGTCAGTGTAGGATTCTGCCTTCTGAGGAATGGTTCCAAGTGGTGGGGTTGGGGACAGCTGGGAGTCACAAGTTTATTTTCCTTTGTCCTAAAACAGTGATACTTTTTTGTCTTAATATGCCAGGATTTGATGAGCAAAGCTTTACTGTAGTGGTGGGGATAAGACAATGCCCCAACAAATTTTTTTCTAGCATGTTGGCTACTTTAACTTAAAGGCACTTTTAAAAGAGAAAGAAAAGAAAAAGGAAGAACAAGTGGAATTTGGTCTCCCTTATACTAGCTACAGCCACAGGTAGACAGAAGAGGACATTTAGAACCACTCAACAACAGTTACTCCCCACGAGTGACTAGAGTTGTCTCTTCATGTGCAGAAGAGCAAACTTCTTGCCTATTGAGTAACAGTGAATAAATTAGGCTCACAATTAAATGCTCTAATTACAGCAAGAGAACTATTTGGAATCCAAATGTGGATTCTTATCCAGGGCATCAGGAGGCTCACAGCATTTAGTGCCCTGGTGCAGAGGAATCCACCCTGAAAAGCCCCATTGACTTTCCAAAGGCTATGGTTGTGTTTCTTTTAATAGAATATTTAATGAATTGAAGAAGAAATCCATTATTATTGTCTAGAGAACTAAACAGACGACATGGAAACCTTTCTATGTGTGTTTTAAATGTGTTTGCCTTGTTTCTCGTTTCTTTCTATTACTTTCAGACCCAAGGTTACTCTAATTTCTAATTTTATCATCCTTACAGTTTCATCCTTGTTGACTTAATTTCCATGTCCCTGGGGTTGGTCACACTTATCTGTGTAGCTTCTGTGTTAAAACTAACCACTTTCCATTTGGTTTACCCTTTCCTGTCTTTCATTTATGCTTTTTGATTCATTTGTTTTACATATATTTACTGAGTCCTCACCAGATCCTTCTAAAGATGTTTGGCTATGTTGCTAACCTACTGGGAACACTGCAATCACTGCAGGAAAACACTAGTGTTATTTAAGACCAAACAGAAACTTCCGTTTTATTCATCCCCAGAATCTCAGCTGGCTTCTGAGGTCCCCCAGGGGCATCTTTAGAACAGTATCTTGATCTGCCCCTCCTGTGTTGTCATCCCCACTGCTCCAGAACATCCACGGTGGGAGGATTATAAATGTTGGCACTGGTCAAATGTGGTCCAAATTCACTACTGCATACCAAGTGCAAAACTGAAATAAGTTTTATAAATTCTCCAAGCCTCCATGTGCTCAAAAGGAACAAGCACGTCTAGCTCATGGAATCAAATGAGTCATTATAGGTTAGTTCATACAAACAGGCAATCAATAAACGTTACTTCTTGTTATGGTTTGTATCTGGGTGTCCCCCCAAAGCCTCATGTGGCCATGGGGCAGGCTTTAAGAGTTTGATTATGGGTGTGAGAGCTACACCCGCCCTGGGGTGGATAGTTTGCATATGTAAGGGAGAGGAAAAGAGTGCTTGAGGCCATTCCTCTCCCCCATTCCACCCTGGTGTGTGCTTGTTGCTCGGCTGTGTTCTGCCGCCCTGAGCTGTAGCTCTCTGCCATGTGCCACTCTGCCTTGTAATCTGCCAAGTATGGACTGAAACCTCCACAAACTGTAAGCGAAATAAACCTTTCCTCCCTTAAATTTGGGCATCAGATATTTTGTCCCAGCAACGAGAGAAAAGTAACTGAGACACTTCTCCAGTGCATACTCCCTACTTATGTATTTCTCTTAACTACCTTCTCTTACTTATCCAGTCATTGTGTATTTCATGGGTGTCTACCACATGTCAGGTATAGAGCTAGGTTCTAAGGTCACAGGGGGAAGAAAAATGTCACACAGGAAGCATATCCTCTAGAGCTTATTTTTCTGGTAGAACATAAACTCTAAACAAAGAGAGTTAGGCATTTTTCTATTTCTAAAGCAAAGGAAAGAACATCAGCTCCAAAACTTCTAAATAAGAAGTGTTTGATAGAATGGAGACTTGACTTAAGGCTATATTTGCAAAGGAAGCCAACTTTTTACCAAAAAATCTGCACCAGTAGGAAGAGAGTGGTGATGGAAGTTACATTCCCAACAAAAATCAGCCAACTCTTCGGCAGAAAATACCTCCCTCTGCCTACCTGAGTGGCAGAGGCCACTGCAATCCTCTCCCCTGCAGCACTTGTGAATCTCCTTCCAAATTGCTTTCCCAGAGGCAGCTGCAGAATTCCCTGTGGGCAAAGCTTCCCTGCTCCAGCTCTGGATGACAAGACTCTTAAGCTGGTTTCCTTCCACTAGCTTAACATTGGATCCTTTTCCTTCTATTCATATTTCCATTGCTTACTTAGCCACCCTTTACTCCACTTAGTATCTGTGACAAGCTGTCTTTCTGCTTTATTTTCCTCATATTGAATTTATTTGCCTTTAACTGAATTAAAGCTATGGGTACATAATATCTGTTAGGGCATTTTCAGGCCACTGAATACATTTCACTGCCTACTGTCATTAAACACAACAACCCTGAGATGTAGATATTATTAATTTCTATGGTGAAATCTGAATGAACAAATCTAAAAGGATTAATATATAGGAAAGGTATTCAACTCCAACTATTCTTCCCATTAACACAAGAGTGAAGAATTATCACAACCGCTTGCAAACACATTCACAAACTTCACAGGATATAAAAATAATTCATGCAATTGCCTGACCAATACATGTACTGGAATTGCTTTTTTTTTTCTTTCATTATATACTTTATAATGAAAGCACTTGGTCTTCTTCAAATCCAAGATGCACTTGGTCTTCCTCAAATCCAGAGAGGTGGCCAAGTCTAAATGTTGAAAAGCAACATCTCAACTACATTATTCCTCTGAAGGAGCTTTTTTTTGTTTGTTTGTTTGGTCTTTTTCAGACAGGGTCTCACTATGCAGTTCAGTCTGGCCTCAAACTCGCAACGATCCTCCCGCCTCAGCCTCCCAAGTGCTGGGATTACAGGCATGTGCCACCACGCCCGGCTGAAGGGGCTATTTAGTCACATGTTTTCTGAAGTATCCATATGCCAGAGGACTTTTCAAAACTGACAAAGTTCAATTAGTACTGTATACTTCAATTTGTTGTGTCTGCATTGTATTTATCACTGGCAAGCCCTTTTACCCTAGTGTCAGCACTGTATATTTAATATAGCTCTAGAAGAGAATTGTATTCTCTTCTGATTCATACATCACTAACAAATACTAGCAAAAATCCAATTCTCAATTACAAGCACAAAAAAGCCCCACATTTTAGCATATGGAAAGCCTGCTATTTCAACAACAGTTTTCCAAACCTGGTGTAGTTCATCAGGATGATCAGGCATTAGCAGACCTTGCAAGATCCTCTACCATGATGTTATTAGCTGATATTTTTCTTTCAGATCTTCAGTTTGTTACCTTACATGATAAAATCAGTCATGACTAGTTTTAAAGCAGGATTTTTAATTTTTTTATTCACATTTATTTTGTGCTCAGTGTATTCCCATGCCATAATTTTTTGTTCCTTTGGTTTCATCCAGGGTAACCTTTTCTCCTGTACAATATCATCCGGTTTCTTTTCAGTAACGATCATCTCTACATGGCCAGGAGAACTCGAGTATGGGTTAATATGAGCTTGGGCTGCACAGGAATGGCAGTGCAATTTGAGTGCTGTTCTCACCTGAACATGTTCAGTGACCAGAGACAAAATGTATGCCTAAACCCTTAAGTTTAGCATCACTTTCTGAATTTTCAAGCATGTACAGTAAAAATTCGCCACTCTTTTCAGGCCTCTGATCCCATGGCCAGCCCTACTGTTTGGCCCAGGTGTGCCTACCAACACCATCATTGTAATGCCAGGATGGCACACATTGTACATTAGAACTTTTAACACACAGTGTAACTTTGCAATTAGCGTGTCATTGTTAAAGTGAAAACTTAGCAAACTTGATTAGGAAAATTCCCACCATTTCATCAGCCAGGTTTCCTAGAACAGCGTACTGCTTTGTTCTTTCCTACCCTAGCAAACATCCAACAAAAGAGCACAACGTAAACATCACAATAAAAATGTCTGTCTTAGCCCTAAATGTCACAATAGAGTACCACTATGACAGGCATTTGTGTCTCACAACTCTAAAGCCCAGAAGTCTGGGATCGGGTTGCTAGCACTGTTGGGCTTTGGTCAGACTTCCCCCCTCCTGCCTTTTTGACATCACAGGGCTGTTGGGGAAGCAAGCTCTCACTGGGGCACAAATTCTATTGTGAAGACCTCCACAGTACTTCTAAACCTAATTCCCTCCCAAAGGTGACATCTCAAATATCAGGAGGAGGGCTTAGACCTATGAACTGGAGGTTAGGGAAGGGAGACAAACACTGAGTCTGTAACAATGCCCTCCTCATCTATGCCACAATCTGCCTAAAAGGCTTTCAACTGCTGGCAACATCCTCAGCTTGAGGACAACCCTAAATGTAACCTTGTATCTACTTTGCTAACCAAACTGCCAACCAAAAACAGTAGGAAAAAGAAGGGCAGGTGGAAGTAATAAAAAGAATAATTGAGTATGATTCCAGAGGCCTGGATCTTGTATAGTCTTTGCCACAAATTCTGTGATCTCCCTTTCCCTACATCTTGCCTACCAGAAAAAAGGAGGGAGGCATGATATCTCCAAAGTACCACCAATGTTATAAATAAGTGAAGGTTTAATGACTGAATGAATAATGTGTATCCTAGGATTATTAATAAAATGTAACATGAAGATCACTGAGAAAATCTTCATGAAGAATTGAGTGCGGACAAAGCAGATGATTGAAATACTCATGTTGCTCACTTACCTCTTTATTCCCTAAGTGAGCTCACCAAAACTTGTCCACTTAGGAAACATTAATTCCTCAACCTATGGAGTAGGTACATGTAATCTACAATTAAAACAAATCTTGCCATTGCTTGAGTGCTTACTCTTCAGTAGGCATTTTCTAGATTTAGTTCCTATGATTTCGAATAACCCTGCAAAGGAGACCTTGCTACTTCTTCCTTCCCTGTGCTTCTGCCATGCCGGCCTTCTAACAGCAACTGGAATACACTGAGCTCATTCCCACTCCCCTGACTTGTGTCCCTGGCATCCTCTTACGATCAGGCCTCCATCCAGTGCCACCTACCCCCTGTGAGTTTTTCCCCTGGCTGTCCTGGCTAAAGCACCGATTCTGCCTTAGCCCCCAGTCATGTTCCACCCCTTTGTCTTGTATTCTTCATGCGACTTACCACTATGTATACTTTCTCTCTCTTTTCATTTCCCCCCTCCTCTACAACCTATGCCCCACAAAGGCAAGTGCTTAAGTAGCTCCCACATTTGTATACAGCACTTAAAACAGAACCTACTTAGTTAATGTAAGTTGAATGAATGAATGTCATCTCTCTCTACCTTGCAAAAAGTGAGCCTGAAGCCCAGAGACATTCAATGCCTTGCCCACCTACTAAGTTAGTAGATCTAAGATGAAAGTCCAAGGTCACCTAACCTACTCTCTTTGTTGTTTCCCTTTATTCTCAAACCACAAGGATCTGAATACTATCCATGATTGTTAGGCGCACGCCTGTAATGTCAGCACTTAGTAGGCTGGAGCAGGAGGATTGCTGCAAATTAAAGTCCAGCCTGGGCTACAAAGTGACTTCTAGGCCAGCCTGAGCTGCATAGTGAAACCCTGTCTCAGAAAGACAAAAAAAAAAAAAAAAAAAAATTGTTCTCTGTTTTATATTTTTGTTTTGATGACAATCTAAAATAGAAAAATAAACATGCTCAAAATGAAATGGGAAATCACGTTATCTCCTTTGAAGGGAATACAAGGCCACAATTTTAGGGCCTACATTTGCATATAGGTTTGCAAATAAGTTAATACCATCTAAGGAAATGCAATGAGACTGTTCTGTTCTTCAATTAGAGTAAAACTGAGAACACAACATGTGATAAGGAATAAAAGTTTCATGACAGTTCAAATAGAGGAAAGTGGTGAGAGAATTGAATTAACACACGACTCATGATGACTTCAACATACCAAATTCATTGACCCTGAATCACAGCACCTAGCTCTTTTGGTGCAACAAGCAGCCACATCTGAAAATAGTCCTGGGATCTAACTCTAGGTTGTTCACCGGATGTGGTGGCACATGCCTGTAATCCCAGTACTCGGGAGGCTGAGGGAGGAGGATCGTTGCAAGTCTGAGAGCAGCCTGGGCTACAAAATGAGCTCAAGGCCGGCCTGAGCTGCATAGTGAGAACCTGTCTCAAAAAAGACAAAAAACAAAAACAAAAGTAACTCTAGCTTGCCTGGATTATAAATTACACGTCATCTGAAACTGTCCCAGACCCAGTTTGTTGACCAGCCTCCCCCAGAAAGAATGATTGTGCCCAACATAACCCCACTGAGCACCAAGGATTGCTAGGAAGCTAATTTCCCAGAAAACTCTTTAGTACTAGATCTAAAAGCAGATGTCCTAAGTGTTTGAGTAGTATATTTGTCTCATTTGACATGGCCATTTTCTTCTGTTTGGATTCTACAAAGGTAAGGCAATAAGGAGCAAAGAACCTTCACTGAACAGACATCCACACTTGCGCAGCAAATCCTGCTAACCCCAGCACACCTCCCTCCACAGACAACCACTGCCTTTCATTCTGCTAACACCTCCCTCGTAAGTTTCTGTTAGGAAGCTACCTCTTAGCCCTATTGTAGGACAGACAGTGATCATGGTGGGACCTATCTTGAGTGTCAGGTGGTAGCCACAGATGTTATACCCAGAACAGCTACCATATTCATATGATCAAAAGTGATCTATTTTTCCAAAAGCCTGAACTCTGTAAATGTCAACTTGGATCCTACTGGTTGTATAGGTTTTAGATATTTAAATTATGAACTTGATTTGGATTGAAGCTATATAAAAGCTACAAGCAGAAAGTCTTTACGCCTGGTTCTATATTTATTTATAGTTAATCAACATTTACCAAGATAATTTAAATCAATACTAGAGGTTAGAAGACTTTGTTCTATTTGTGAGTTGTAGGCTGTTCCTAAGTCAGGTTAGTAACTCCAAGACTTTGATAAACACATGTTGTTTAGCCATGGTAAGACCTAGTAAGAGTTTGTCTGAGTAAAAATAAATTTCTATTGTACTATCACGGCTGTTGTCTAAGGAGCATTCGGAACATTTAAGTATGAGGTATTGGGAAGGGTGTTACTCACCGCCCCCATATTGGAACTTGTACTTGGGCTGACTTCCCCTCTGTGGGCATGAGTTGTTCTCAGTCACTTGTATGCCTTTGGTGCTCCTAGGGACTGATAGAAGAATCCTTTTACACAGAACTCTCTTCAATCCAAACTGCTTGAGCAAGTTCCGACTTTATCAACGTTACACGCTCACTTGGATGTGAGAAAGGGTCAGACGCTCGATTGCCACTCCATTACTGGAGGACTGAAAATGTTCCCTGAGTTTCTTAGAACATCAAGCCTTGGCATTTCCATTCCATGGTGCCAAATTTGGGTTCACGTAAGAAACTTAGAACAGTGAGGGTTCTCTCAGATGCCAGAACCAACCAAGAAACATACGGCATGAAGGAGAGGGTCTCTAGATGCTATCAGTTCCTTCCCTTCATCGAAACTTGATTATCACATCTACTCTTCCTGGTCCAGTGTCTGTTTTTCCCTTGACCTTCAGGGAGCTCTGGACAAGCAAGTGAGCACCTGGAAATGAAGCCATAGGACTGCATCTCTGGTCAAGTTAAATTGGGTTCTTCTAACATGTGCTTTCCATAAATCATTTGAGCTCTTAAGACTTCCAAGAAGCATAATTTAGCAATTCATTTGTTACTGATGTTCTCAATAAAATTTTAATTCTATAGTTTAACGAGCTGGCTTATAGCAATGTTCTGAAGATGTCAGATTTGCTATTGATCCTCTCTTGGCATGCCGCATTTGCCCTGTCTCCCGCCTACGTGTGTGATGGCCCAGGGAATGAACATATTAAGTCAAAATTCCAGGAGAGGACCATATTCATTCTCACTTGCAATAAATGCAGCATTTGACTTGGGTAGATAGAACAGCACCAACTATAATAATATAGTCATTGGCAAAATGTATGCCAAATGGTGTTTAAAGTGCCAATTATTGTTTCATTTAAATGTACAAATATTTATCAAATGAGTTCATGTTTACATGGGTTTTAAATCAAACAGGTCTTGCACTCTTTCCGAAAGAGGTTTGCATAATTGATTTCTTTTTTTGTATTGAATTAAACTAAACAAGCCAGCAGAAAGTGCACAGGAACTGTTCAGACACCTGAGGTTAAAAAAAAACAGAACTACATTTTTTTGATGTTTATTAAAAATATTTCCCATAAGGATTTCGGAGAGAATTATGTGAAGAGCTGCAGCAGTGCAGTGGATCTGGAAATGAGGTTTCATTAAAGGGAGAAAGAAAGAACAAGATGTTTCTGAAGAAACTGAATGTAAAGGAACTCTTAAAATGCCATTTAATATTACAATCCATGAAATTAAGGCCCCTACTGCAGCTTTAGTCTTGAGTGAAAATCTGATGGTGGCTTCCGGTGACCAGGAGCATCCCTGACCAGCCCATCTGCGCTCCTCTCCCTATTCAAGGCCCCACATCCTGAATCTGCAGCCCAGATCTGCATCACACCTTCGTGAAAAGTGCAAGTGTGTCCAAAAGCACGTGTTTTTCTGCGTATCTCCCCCTTTGTGCTCAGTGGACTTCGTGAACCCAAGTAGTGTGATATTTTAGGACTAGAGAAGGGGAAAAGACAAAGGCTTAACTACCAAGCAGAAAGACCTCAAATGAAACCAAAGAAAGTCAGCCCAGGCTGTGGACCTGGACGTGGCCCACACAACATCAACATTCTCTATTAATAACTGACAAAGCCAATCCAGCAGACCTAAATGCAGAAATTCTACATTCCATGTAAGTGTTCAGGGATTTATACAAAAATATACCACCTATTAAGTCAGAATACAAGCCAGGGATGTAGCTCAGTGGCATAAGTGCTTGCCTGGCAAGACTGAGGTCATGAATTCAATTCACAGTACCAAAAAAAAAAATTAAAAATTAAAAAAAAGTCAAATACAAATTTCAATTAATTCCAAAGGGTAGAAGCTATTCAAGTCACATTCTCTAATCATGGTGTAATAAAAATGGGAATAAATAATAATAAAAATAAGCCAGCCACTGTGGTGCACATTGACAATACCAGCACTCAGGAGACTGAGGCAGGGGGATCATCAAGAGTTCAAGGCCAACCTGGAATACATTACAAGACCCTGGGGGCTGGGGATTTAGCTCAGCGGCAAAGCGCCTGCCTGGCAAGCACAAGGTTGTGAGTTCAGTTCCCGGTACCAGAGAAAAACCAAAACCAAAAAAAAAAAAAAAGACCGTGTTCCCCCCCAAAAAATATCCGATCAATATCATTATCACCTAGAAGTGCTTGAACTCTCTCTTAAAACTTTGTGAGAACAGGAGTCAAAGCAAACATATCAATTAGATCAGAAAATAGTGATAATGGAAATATTAAATAATGAAAGCAACATTTTCAAAGGGAACTTCAGAGCCATAATTATTAAACAAAGTGTACAAAAATTCATTGAACCTTTTAATTCAGGAAATTTAAGAGGTACTCTATATGAAGGCAAAGAAAATGGAAGAAATTAATAAATATAATAGGAAAATGAATGAATTAGAAAAGGAAAGTTGTAGAACCAATATATTGAGAACTAGTTCTTAGAATGAAACAAAAACTTTATAGATAGATAGATAGATAGATAGATAGATAGATAGATAGATTCCAAAAAATAAGGCAGAAGAATCACACGGTTATCCTGGACAACTTAGTGACTTAGCAAGATCTGAAGGCTCTCTCCGAGACCCCAGTGAAGAGGCTGGGAAAGGACAAGGAAGTAGCTACTCATATCTGATTTGTCTCAAAGATTTCTGGGTTTTTGGTTTTTGGCAGTGCTGAGGATTGAACCCAGGTCCTTACGGAAGCTAGGCAAGACCTGTACCACTGAACCACACTCTCAGCCTGAAGATTTGTTACAAAATAAAAAAGTAAATAAGGGACTAGGGATGTAACGTGAAGACCCTGGGTTCAGCCCCTGGTACCAAAAAAAGGAAAAAAAAAAAAATGAGGAAAAGAGAAAGCACAAATATGCAAAATCGCATATTTGGATATTGGGAAAATAGCTACAAATATACCTAAATATCTGTAATTTCATACAACTTAACCTATCTTTTAAAATTTACATTAAATATATGACAAAATATTATTTAAATTGACCCATCTCTAAAAACTAGAGATATGCTAAATGGTGAAATGTTATGAATATTTGTATTAAAGTCAGAAGGGGGCAACAGCTTGATTTCACTAGATATTCACTAAGAAGAATTTCTATAAGTGCGAACTGATTCCATTAATAATCATGACAATAGTTAACATTTATTGAATTCTATTGTCAAGCACTATTATAAATGTTTTATATATATTGTCTCATTTTATATTCCTATACTGCTGTGAAATAAGTACTATTTTTATCCCCAGATTGTAGGTAGAGAAAGTAAAACACTTGCCTGAGGCCACAGAGGCAAAAGAAACAGAACTAAGATTTGAGCTTGGTCAGCCTCACCTTCCTGCTATGCTTACAATATAAAGAAAGAGAAGTGAAAGTCAGGCACAAACTTGTATAAGAATTTACATTTGAATATGCAAATAAATCAACCAAAATCTATTGTAAGCTGTAAGAAATAATTAGAATATTCAGTAAGCTGACTCAACTACATTACTATACCAAAGTCAGCTTTCCTATGTAGAAAAATCAGATGAACAGACATTGGTACATCTTCATACATATAAATGTAGGGGGAGGGAAGGGGGAAGATTATTTTTTGAAAGATTCTGCTCATATCTTATTTAAACTTTTTGTTCACTACCATTTAAATAAATACATGTATCATATGTCCTAAATATTTCTAAACAAACAACACATATTATATGATTACAGTAGCAACACAGAGGATTTTTTGATATCTAAGAATAAATTTAACCAAAAATCAGCAAACCCTTCTCCAAGAAAATGTTGTATACCTGCTGAGACCCGTAAAAACTTCAATAAATAGAAAGCTATACCCTATCCTTGGATAATAAACTTAAAATGTTAATTCCATTTAATCTATAAATTTAGTAAGAGTGAAACAAAAGTAACTAGAAAGGCTTCTTAATCTTCTGAAATTGCTATTTTTCCCTTTTATGTAATTTCGTTGTCTGACCCTTTCAGAATAAAACGTAATAATAATGACGGGAGTTGTCATTATTGCCTCATTTTTGCCTCTTAATTGAAATATTGTTCAATTTACTACAACTACTACAATTACTACTACTATTAAATATGCTGGATGATACCCACACACACACAATATAATGCTTTAGTTACATGAAATAAACGCAACTCTGTCTTATTCTTATTTTCCTGAACTTCTTAAAAAGAGTCAACTTCACTTGTCTCTTTCCAGCTTTTTTCTTGGGGCCCCCACTGCCACTGTTAAAACCCCCACCTCTCTTCTACCTTCATCCTCTGTGGTTCATGCCTCTCTAATGTGACGTCTAAAATATGAAGATATTCCAAAGCCTGGCGTTACAAATTCTCAGGGGGAAGTAGAACGTGACATGAGGGAGCTACAAGAATCAAGGGGTTATCTCCAGGCTTGCAGTGCATGGTTGTGTGCCTATATTAAACTGGGGGAAATGCGGGAACGATTTTCATTGCTAAAGAATTAATGGAAAGAAAAGCTAATATTTTGTCCTGTCTCTGTAAAAAAAAAAAGTACTGTACCAATAAGTTGCATGAATTAGCACTTACCTAATTATTAAGCATCACAAAGATTATTTTTCTGCTACTTGCATATATGTGTGTATATATTAATAAATATAAATAATAACATGCATTTCAAGGTGATACTATTGCTTATATAACTCATACTACATATTCATGAATTGTGCTCCAGACATAGTCCACTACTAAGAACTTAAATAACAGTAGGCAATGTTATGAAACATGTCCATAATAATTTATAACACTTTTGTCCAAACGTAGGAAAAGTTATAGGTTTGCAATATCACTCAATTTTGATGTATGAGGTTCAGTTTTGAGGTCCACTGTCTGACCTATAAAATATCCAAATACTGGCAACTCAGTCCTCTTGCAGACTCTTTACAAAATGGTTTAAGATATCCTCTCGAAAAGGTGTAACCTAGTCTACAAATAAGTGGTTCACTGAAATATTTTCAGTACAGTGCCTGAAGCTATAGACACTAGCTGTAATATCCATTCTTCCAGCAGGGGGCTCTCTCACCATTACAAGCGTAGATGGGAAAAGTTTCAAAAAACTATCCCTCTCTTGTTCATTCATTCATTTAATCATTTGACAAAATGTTGTTGAGTTGATACTAACTGCCAAACTCTAGTTGTTTTCTAAGGATATAATAGGGAGGCCTTTGTTCTCGTGGAACTTAGAATCTGGTAAACTATTTTCTAGTCGCCACCCCCCCTTCCACTAGAAATAATCATTGTTTTCTAAGCAAAAGCTGTTCTTACCAGTACATTCGTTCGGAGCAGAGGGTAATACTGGTTGCTGAGAATACACTGGAAAATGTCTAGAGTACACACTGTATTTGCTTCTCTTCTCTGAGCCCCCAAAAATGTGCTCCTTCATGCAACTAGGAGAGAAGATTGCCTTTGTTCCTTCAGTACAGTCCCTCCTGAGATCCAGCCAGTGTGGCATTCTGAGAAGAAATGATGCGGCTAAAGAGAGAAGCTACCAGGGCCAGCAATTTCAAATTTCTGGGCTTAGAACCTATTATTCTGCACCGCTGAGGGAATTAGAAACAATATTCAAGACGCATGGTCTAAAACTATCATCTAGCGCCATGGTGGAACAAGAAGAAATTCCAGAGAAATCAGAACTTTTCAGATTATAGTTTTGGTTCCCTTCCAAGTGAAAATGACCTCATTGCGGTTTACAGGGGAAGACCACAGTTACAAATGGGATTACCTACTTTCATAATTTTTATAATGGGAATGAGACGACTGGGTGCTTTTAAGAACCACTAAAACATTAGCATCTGGACATAGTCAAAAGAGAAAGCTTGAGGGCAACTTCCTGTCTTTCTTCTCAACATTTCCGTCCAGATGCAGCTCAAGAGCTAAGAAGGTACATTATTGATCTAGTACCCAGCCGTCTCATTCTGAAGTTCGGATCCTGAGTACAGACAGGAGGCAGGACTTGACTACGCCACACAGCAAGCTCTCAGGGCACATTTTTGTTATTGTTTTGTTTTTCTCTTCAGGCTCTGTTTTTAGAAATTGTGAAGTCACAGCATCTTTGATTTAAAATGAATCTTGGAAAGTCAAACAATCAAAGTTCCACCCAAAGTGGAAGCCACTTCCATAAACCCCTTTGGAAGGAAACGCTGACAGAGCTGTGCATCTTCCACTCTTCAGAGACACTCCACTGCATCCGGAAGTTCTTGTCGTTGTAAAAATCTTATATCCGGCCCGAAGATGACTTCCTCTTCCTGGCTGTTCTGTCTGGATCAATAACATCAGCTACACTGTGATTACTTAAGAACAGTCATCAGAAGTCCTGTACTTTTTTTCTAAGCTAAAATCCTGACATTTTCAATCATTTTCCAAATGCAATTAATCGTTTCTACTGACATCCTCAGACTAAACTCCATTCAGATCTTAAATGGGATGCCAAATGTGGCATAAAGATGAATCCGTCAATTATTGAGTAGAGTGGGAGGTACGAAGATACAAAGTAAAATATGTCCATTGTTCAGAAAACACATTTTATCTGTGGATGAGAAAAAAGAGTAGTCTACTGGTAAGCAACTAAAGGAAAAACTGCCTCTCATGTCATTTTAATCCATAGAAGGATTTTTCAGCTTAGCCAGTTCTCTAAGAAAGAAAATCACAAATCTTACAAAATCGTGACATTTCATCCACATGACAGCAATACAAATCAACCTAGAAATTCCAGATATTGCCACCTAAAGTTCCAGGTACATACAGATTAACTGGTCCAAGTAGTTCAGTAAATATTTAGAGGTCTAGTGCCTTCTTCAAGAGTCACCATTGTCATGAAACATATATGCTCCAGTGTCTAAAAAGATCTAAACTACAAAGGATCTTTGGAGTTCAAATAATAAACATGCCAAGAAACCCACCAGAGTCCATAGTGCAAATTACCTCAATATTAACAAATAATATGTGGATGTGTCTATGAAAACCAATGATTTAAAAAAAACATATTGCAATAATTTCCAAATAATTTCCAGTTATTAAAACTAGCTTTAACTAATAGCTCTAGTAAAAACTTATTAATTGCCCTCAAACTTGCTGAAAGTATACACTTAAAGCAGCTCAGCAGTCACTCAAGATAGCACCATGCTGGAGGCCAGAAAGTCAAGACTGGCGTGTGCTCAGAATTAAACTCTAGCCCTTAACAACCTGCACTGATGATCTTCTGCACTTTCTCAGCCAGAAACCAGCCACATGCCCTCTTATTATCAGTGTCGGAGAGAGTCTCAGAGACTTGTAGTGACCATACTCACTGAATAAAGGAAAGTTAACTTGTGGAAACAATATATGTTTGAATTAGTGTCCTCAGAAAAATTAAGTCATTTTGCCACCACTATGTCAATCTGACTTTGGGCATATTCAATTTACTGAGATCCTACCTCAACCAAAAAACCATTAAAATATTGCATGCACAGTTGATGTACTTTCTTTAGAATTGGGGAACGCTGAAGTAATAGTTTATAATACACCTAATGCAAGATGCTACGCATTTTACGTAATTTCTCTTTGCCTTGATAACAAATTTGTTCATATAGATACTTTATTCATCCGTACTTTGCAGATGAGGAAACTGAGTTTTAGGGAAATAAATTCACTTATCCAAGTGCACTCAAGCGAGGAGATGACAACTAAGCTGTGAACCAACATGTGCCTCCAGCACTTATGCGGAGTGCCGTTCTTTACAGAGTGCGCTAACCATTAGGAAGACGGGATCGGGATTATGCTGTGTTGGGTTGTGCTGTGATTATGCTGTGTCAGTCCTCCTGGGCTGGGAGGGACTCTTCCATTTTTGAGCACCAAAACAAATGTCTGTATCTACTTCCTAAGCACTTATTTCCAAAAATCAAAAGGATCTCCTTAAATTCAATCAAAACTGAAATCCATTCGCTTTCTTGCACAGAGGCAGCTCCATGTGCAGAGCTGAAAATCCAAAAGTTGGGTCCTAACTTGATTTAACCAGCTGCTATTGTGGGTGTTATTCCCTGGAATTCTACTGGGTCTTTTTTCTTTCTTTTTCTTTTTTGGTACTGGGGATCGAACTCAGGACCTTTCATTTGCCTGGCAGGCTCTGTGTCACTGAGCTACATCCCTGCCCTATTCCCTGGAAGTCTGTTCCCTCAACTCTAGAATGAAATAATGTTATCAACTTTCTAAATTCATTTTAAACATATTAAATCAGAAATATATATATATATGAATATTTTGCAAAATCCTAAAAAATTATTACTATCATCCTTTCTGTTTATGTGATATTGTGATTTAATAATAAGATGCAGTCATCTGGATGGAATATCTTCATATTTCCACCTTTTAATGGCTAAGCAAAGACCAGATTTCTACATTAAAGGAATTTTCAAAATTAGTTTTCATGGTTTCCCGGTGTACAATAAAACTGCTTAAACTAGATTGGTTCTACCACTTTATTTTATTTGTCCTAACAAGTAGTAAAAAGAACAATGAATTTAGCTAAGGCTGATTTCAGATTAACCTCTCTGACATAAAGCACTCAATTTTTATAATGCATGTGAGGTAGGTAATAAACACAGAAACATGTAATTGCTTTTTAAGAAATATTTGTTTTCAATTTGGGTTCAAGAGTAATATGGAAGACTGAATTATATTATTTTAAATAGCCTTAGTCAAGTAAAACTCTCAGTATCAGTAATAGATTAGGAAAAGAAAGCATAGTCATAGACAAAGGAAAATTAGTTTTTAGAATCATTGGACCTTAAACTCTATCCTTGTTCTATAAACCATAATGAAGACATGAATCTATTATTGAAATAATATTATCAATCCCACTTTATAGTATTTTGTATACAATTAGATGCATTATTATGATATTTGTAAATATAGGTTTAAATTCAAAATTTTCCTTTTTTATAACCAAAAAATAAAATGCATATATATTGAAATTCATGCTAATTTAAAATTGAATTGCTTTTATCCTGTCTCTTTTATCTTCATATCTAAAAGAAATTTGTTTTTAGGAAATATTCTGTAACTTATAGCTGTCTGGCCCTCCAGGTTTGACTCACATGAGTGGGTCCTCCATCCCCTCTCTTCAGCCTTTACTCTAATTCTGAACTATAATTTTCTGGCTCTAAAGTCTCATGCTATTTACCACCAGTTCCTGTCCTAGTCTAGCTGCATCTCAGCTGTTTTTGTTTGGTTTGTTTGTTTTTTTAAGCAAGATCTTGCCATGTAGTGCATGCTGGTCTTCAATTCACTGTGTAGCCCAGGTTGGCCTCAAACTCACAATGCTCCTGCATCAGCCTCCTAGAGCCTGGGATTACAGGCATGCACCACCATGCCTGGTTTGCATCACAGCTGTTTACCTTGTACTTCTATTAACCTATGGAGAAAACTACTCCTTTCATGAAATTTATGAAAGGCCAGACAGATAGTGAGGCAGGAGATTAGGGCATTGTAGCCTGGCTGGAAAACAGGATGTAACCTGAGCTCAAAGGGGGCTGAACAATAGGATCTGACCTGTTGTTTTTTTTTGTTTTTTTTTTTTTTGGTTTTTCTCCAGCACCGGGAACCGAACTCACGACCTTGCGCTTGCCAGGCAGGCGCTTTTGCCGCTGAGCTAAATCCCCAGCCCAGGATCTGACCTGTTGATCACAACCAGGATGCATGAACAGAACAACTTCCATAGGCAGAACAGACCTGGGAGTGTGTAAAAGACGATGGCCATTGACTTTGCTGTCACTGTGATCTTCCCAATCTGTTGTCCTCCTATTTGGCAGTAGCCTGTCCTGCTTGCAGAATATACTTCTTCCTGTTCTGCTCTTTCTTGACTGTTTTTCTCCCTTTACTTTAAATTGAAGATGTGTTTTCCTGTTCATTGCTTCTCCTGGCCAATTCTTTGGGTACAACAAAAAGAGCCTGGAAACACCAGATACCACATCATTGTACAACAATAGGATACTGGCAATCTTTACCTTCAGAAGAAAATCCTGGCCTTGGAATGCTCCCTATCAAAAGCAGAGACACCAAGTGGCCTCCAAGCAATCATGTGTGCACATGTTTACTCATTCAGAGGTAGTACAGGCAAGTGGTAAAATCACACTCTGTAGAACAACTTTGCATCCCCAGCTCTGCCACTTGGAAGCTGTGTAAACTCAATAGACTTAATCTCTCTGTGACTATTCCCACACCCATCAAATATGGAAAATCACTGTGTCTATTTCACAGAGTCATTGCAAGAAGAAATTCAGTTAAGAGTGTAAATTTATTGAAGAGTGTCCAATGGGTTTCCTACTGTTATTACTATCATTCGTTTATTATTTATTCATTAAATATTTACTGATATCTGTTCATGCTGTTGTGCTGGGTATTATAATACAACAGTGAGTAAAATGAACAACAAATAAATGGCCTCTGTGGAATTTACAGAAAGACAAACATTTACCCAGTAATTTCAAAACTGTATAATAATAGAGGTGATATAAATGCATAAGAGATAATGACCCTTAGAAATCTTAGCTTGTCTACCAGATTTTTTTAATGCTTGCAGTTCTTCCATCTTTCCCAGGTGATAGTAAAAAGTCAGCTTGGTTACTGCAGTCAGTAAATCATCCTTGACTTGCCAGTCTGATGCCTTTCCAGAAGAAGTCCTGGTTCCCACCACCCCTATCTTGTCTCTGTACCATACAGCCCATATCTCCTGCTTTAACGTCACAATGCTGCCCCTTTGATTTGTTTGTCTTTTTTGTTTTTGCTTTTTCTCTGGTACCGGGAACCGAACTCATGACCTTGCGCTTGCCAGGCAGGCGCTTTTGCCGCTGAGCTAAATCCCCAGCCCCAGTGCTGCCCCTTTGAAACACTGCCTGGGCCCTGGAAGCCTGAAATCAGCTCTCCCCCTAAATTTGTCACAAGGGTAACAGATGTTACTTGTTTGGCATTCTAGCTTCCTCTTCCCCTGGCTACTCCTGTCCTTCTCTTGGACATACATGTTAGAACACCTGGATGTGGCTGCAAATGCTTCAAATGTAGCCTCTACTGCTTGTAGCCTTGTGACCTTTCCCAAGTTACTCAAACCTTCTCAGCCTTTGCCATCTCCTCTATAAAGTGGAGGAAAAAATCTACACCACTGATGTGAATGACTTAAGTAAGACAAAATATTTTTAAGAACTTATAGTGTCTTCAAACTCAATAAATAAACTCATTCATGTAATAATATTTATCCCCAGCCCCTGGACAAGTACTGCTCCTCAATCACTCAGTATATGAGACTTTTTTAAAAAGACATTGTTTCTTCATTTGCGAGGATTGTGTTCTATTGGGAAAGGCAGTTAAGAAATAAATAGTATAGGCTATAATGAGAACTGTATAGGAAATAATAACAGTTGCTGAGATAAAAAAAATAAGAGAAAATTTATTATTGGTAAAACAGTCAAGAAACGGTGGGGGGTATAGCCAGAAAAAAAGAGCATGTGCAAAGGTCCTGAGGTGGGACAGATTAGCATGGTTGACAGCCTGAGGGCCACTGTGATTACAGCATGGTGAGCCACAGGTGAAGAGACACAAGGTAAGGTTGGAGAGGTGAACATTCTAGGCCTCCATAGTAAGGTTTGGGGTTTGCTTGTAATCTGATACCTTTCCTTCCT
Source organism: Chinchilla lanigera (assembly GCF_000276665.1). Lineage (NCBI taxonomy): Eukaryota > Metazoa > Chordata > Mammalia > Rodentia > Chinchillidae > Chinchilla > Chinchilla lanigera. The sequence goes on from NW_004955494.1 coordinate 6,789,274, forward strand.
GCCACCTCCTCCAGCCCACAGTTTCGTGTTTTGAATACCAGAAGCTTCCTTGACACAAAAGTCTCATCAGTCTCCATTTCAGGAATTGATCTTATCACCAATGTCCTCATTGTTTGTGAATCTAAGAGGGGTGAGACAAAGACAGACTCTACACAATGCTTTTCGGTCTTCTTCCTTCTCCTCCACTGTTGGCAGCCCTGGGGCAGAGTCATCTCTTTCTGTGCTTTCTCTGAAGATGCCCTGCAATCTCAGGGCTTCACACAGCACCAATGACTCTTGCTCTCTAGCTCCAGCTGTGACCTCCCTGGGCTCCAGATACTAATCTAATGGCCCACTTACTTCATTCCTTGGGTATCTCAGGGACATCTGAAATTCAACATGACCAGAAGACAACCCTCAGTTTTCCCTGTAAACCCGCCCTTCTCCATCTTCCCTGTCCCCATTGCACTCAATCTTTTGCTCAAATCAAAGTGGCACATGTACTCCTGGATTCCTCCCTTCCTCGAGGTCTGCCTCAGCCAATAAAGTCATCGGAAAGTGAGTTCCATATTTGTCCACTTCTCTATCTCAACAGCCACTGTCTACCACCTACACTATGGGAATAATCTCCTAAATCATCTACCTGTTTCCTCAGAAAGCAATTGTTGTTGATCAATACCCTGACCATCAATTTCCCACACACCAAACAATGTGATTCATTGGAAACAAGAACAGAGAACAGCCGGGCATGGTGGCACACGTCTGTAATCCCAGCACTCAGGAAGCTGAGGCAGGAGAATTGCCACAAGCCTGCCTGGGCTACATAGTGAGTTCAAGGCTAGTCTGAACTACGTAGCAAAAACCCTGTGTCAAAAAAAAAAAAAAAAAAAAAAAAAAGCCTGAGATCACTTCCTGTTTACCCCCTGCTTAGAACTTCTGGTGGTTTCCCATTGTTCCCAGAAAGCAATCCAGTGTTATGGTTTATGTCTGTGTGTCCCCTCCAAAGCCTCACGCGACCATGGGGCAGGCTATTACAGTTGAATGAATGTGGGTGTGAGAGCTACACCCGCCCTGGGGTGGATAGTTTGCATATGTAAGGGAGAGGAAAAGAGTGCTTGAGGACATTCCTCCCCCATTCTGCCCTGGTGTGTGCTTGCAGCTTAGCTGTGTTCTGCCGCCCTGAGCTGTAGCTCTTTGCCATGTGCCAGTCTGCCTTGTAATCTGCCAAGTATGTGCTAAAACCTCCACAAACTGTAAGCAAAATAAACCTTTCCTTCCTTAATTTTGGGCATCAGGTATTTTGTTCCAGCAGCAAGAGAAAAGTAACCAAGACATCCAGGTATCGACACTGGACACCCCCTGATCCTTAACTTACCCCTTCAGCTCTCCTGCCATTTTAGTTCTCCTGACTGACTAACTGCTGCTGGCCACACTGTCTTCAGATGCAGTAAAGTAAGACTTTCCACCATCCATCTTCACACATCGTCCTCCCTCTGCTGAGCCCACCCAGTCCCCAGGTTTTTGTAGATCCAGCTTTTGCTTCTCTCTCTCAGGTCTTTCTTTCAAATACTTCCCCCTCAGAGAAGTCTTCCTGAGCTCATCTTAAGGCTTCTCAACCCATCATTCTCTAGAGTAGCACTGCCCAAGAGAACTTTCTGTGACAACAGAAATGTCCTAAAATTGGTGCTGTTCTTCATAGGAGCCTTAAGTTAAGACATGTGGTGACTGAGCTCTTGAAATGCGGCCACTCCAGCTGAAAAACTGACTTTTTCATTCTACTTAATTTGAATTAATTTTAAATGTAAATACCCCATAGATAGAAGCTACACCATGAGACAGAACAGTTCTGGAGGATCACCATAGTTTAGTCTCCATAGAACACTAATTATTCCTGAGGTTATGGCATTTTTTTGCAGAAGACCCATGAAGGCAGAGAGTTGGTCTATCTAGAAAAAATGCTTAACACAAAAAAAAATTATACCAGTTACCCATTTCTGCATAACAAATTACTACCAATGTAGCAGTTTAGAGCAACCCACATTTCTCACCTTGCAGTGTCTGTGGGTCAGGAATCCAGAGCTAGCAGGCTTCTCAGCTTCAGTATGCCTCACCGCTCTGCAGTCCAGGTGTCAGCCAAGGCTGACATCTCATCTGAATGCTCAACTGGGGAAGATCCACTTCCAGGTTCATTGGTAGAGTTCAGGTCTTCAAGGGTCTTGAATAAGAGTCTCCTTCCAGCTCACTATGGGCCAGATGCAGCCTTTAGCTCCTCGCCACACTCAGTGGCACCTCATTTAATGGCAGTCTGCTTTATCAAAATGTACACTCCAAGAAGGAAATGGCTCATTAACATGAAAAGTTCCAGTGTTATGTAGACTGACCAGGGAAGTGAGTCCCCTCCCTTTTGCTGCATTGTACCCATTAGAAACAAGTCAAGAAGTCAGCTCACACTGAAGGGAGAGGATTACTCAAGGACATAAGTGTCACAAGGCAGAGATCATGAGTGGCTACTTGAGGCATCTGCCTACCATTGGCTGTTCTTAAATACCTGCTGGCTGGCTGGAAGGATGGAAGGTTGGAAGGAAGGATGGATGGAAGGATGGGTGGATGGAGACCTTACTCCATCCTAGCTGAGTAGTGGCTCCCGTATAGTACCTTTGCTCCTTACTGTAGAAAGTTAAACCTTTTATGCTTAAAGTGATTAAGAAAGAAATAGAGGATCTTTTCCTGCTGAAATCTAAAACATCAAAAGAACAATGGAAAAAAAAAACTATCCTAATAAGGTACCCACATCTTTACTTGGTAACAATGAAGACCGTAGTTCCTGAAGTCAAAATCCTCCATTTTCTAACCCAATTCGCATTTTCACCAACTGTGTGCTACTTAACAAACACAGTGAATGTAGAAGCATGCATAGCACCAAGGAGTGTTCACTATTATTGTTACTATTACTTCTCCTGTGAGTGAATTCAGTGTTGAAAACAACTTCTCTGTTTCTATTGCTGTTAATGTAACTTCCATAATCTAATTATTATATCACTCTGGGTTCTTAGTTTTAGGCAATAAAAACTAAATCTAGTTGATGTGAGAAGAAAATAGAACATATGAGAAACAGGGTGGACTGCTCCCAGAGATACCTGAAGGACCATGGAACAGACAGGAACTGTGTGGCTGATGACAACATCCAAAATCATGAGGTGGCACCTCCTACTCCCTTGCTTCCACTGCTGCCACTATCCCCTCTGAATCTCCCATGCTTTGGCTTGTTCCACCCCTGGTTCCAGCTGCTGCATGCAGCCAGGTGCCCCAAGGAACCCAGTCTTCCCTCAGCTGCTGCTATTTCAGAATGCGGTTCTCTCAGCCCCCATCACTGATTGTGAGTTCTCAGCTGGCTCCAACAGACTGATGGGGGCTACATCTCAAAGTGATGTCAGAATAGCAAATAAATGGCATTTTCCTCTTCTGTGGTTGAAGAAAGGCTTGCCTCCTTCCAAGACTCATTAGAAGAGGAATTTCCAAAGCAAAACCTAAAATGGCAAATGTCCACGAGTGTCCACTAATGATTTCTCCTGCATGAGCATGACTTTTTAATCTATGTATTAAAAATTCAGTGAGTTCTTGCAGGGAGGTTCTCTCAAGGGTTTATATCCCTCATTACATCCTTTCTAGGTGCAAATGGTAATTTTGGAAATAGAATAAAAGAATGGTCAAACTACTAGTTGTTTGACTTGTTTATTTTATATTCTCATATTTTTACTAATAGATTTTCTTTCACTGCAAGTTATTAAGTGCATGTTATATTTCTCCACCGAGCCTTATGTCTTTTCAGCACTTACCATTTCTTAAAATTTCAGATAATAAGCATTGATTTATGGGGTACAGTACAATGTCTCCATACATGTGTACATTGTGTAATAATATAATCAGGGTGTTGAGCGTATCATCACCTCAAACATTTATCAGTTCTTCATAATGAAAACATTCAAAAGTGTCTCAACTAGTTATCTTGAAATATGCAAATTGCCCCTTTGTGACCTTCTTGGAAAAAGTTCAAAAGCGTATTGCTCCGGTTTTTCTTTTATGTTATTTTTCTAGGAGACATATGTGAGAGTCTCTCAGAAGAATGGGTGACTCTGCCATTTGTAATTGGTACCAGTGAGTTTCATTTAAAGTAGCAGCTCCTCCACACACTAAGAGAAGGGGCCCCTGACACCAAGATTAAGGCCAAATGTCCTCAAAAAAAAAAAAAAAAAAAACTGTACCAAGACTTATATTTTCTCTAAAAGCTAGAGACTCAAGAAAATCCTGCTTTGAGTAATATTCTCCAGCCAATGTTTCAAGAATCTGAATGTTTTTGCTGAAGTCTTTTGCCTTGAGACTATAATTTTCTCTATTTTTTTCCTGATGCTATACACCTGTAAGTTTCCAAATAACATTACAGTTGATAAATTGATGACATTATTTTAAACAATACATTCACCCCTCTATATCTGTGGGTTATACATCCACAGATTAAACCAATTTCTGGTTGAAAATATCCTGAGAAAAGTGTTTGTAGTGAATAGGTACAGACTTTTTTTCTTGTCCTTATTGCATTAACAATACCATTTAACAACTATTTCCATGGCACCCACATTATATCAGATATTATAAGTAACCTGGAGATTATTTAAATAAACAAGAGGGAGTACTTAGGATATATGTATATACTATGCTATTTTACATAAAGAACTTGAACATTCATGGATTTTGGTATCTGTGGGGTGTCCTGAAAACAATCCCCCACATATACTGAAAAACAACTGTACTTTATAATGATGTTGAGCTAAAAGTCACTTATAGTCAGGTAAATACAAAGTATATAACTTTGGCAATGTCTGAAGACATTTTTGGTTGAGACAGCAAGAGCTGATGATATTGGTGTTTAGTGGCCAGAGCCTGGGGGAGTTGCTAAAGAACTCAGAACACTGTGGACAGCTCCTAGTAACTAAAATTGTCCCACTCAAAATGCCAAAAATGCCAAAGTTGAGAAAGTCTTTCAATTTTCCTTCCTCATCTCAGAGCCCTTCCCCTTCCGGACCTACCAACATCTCTTCTGGCTCCTGGGTCTTTAAAGAAACAAGGTTCTTTCTCTGTGGTCACTCCATATCTTATTCAAGGCTGGGCTATGGAAGAGGAAGAAATGCCCTCATCACTCATTGTAAAAATTTTGAAACACTTTTACTCATTAAGTGCACGGGAACTTGGGACACTGGTAAACTCAATTCCTATTCTCACTATACCATGTGTTTCTGACCCACTTCTCTTACACAGCAGAGTCTGAAAGCCACAGCGGGTTTTCAGTTCTTTCACTTAAAATCTACACCACCTTGGAGAGTATAGGCTCCCACCATACTTCATTTCTACATCTGCAAATTAAAATCATGAAACAACAACTTCACAGGACAGGCTTGATAGATAAAATAAGGTAAAAATATTTGATACTATATAAAACAATGGATGTTTTTACCATTATTTTTTCCTCCCTGATCTTTCCCATACCCTCCTCTCCCATGGTTCATATTTCTATTTAGGCCTCCATAATGAAGATGTCACAGAGTATGTGTGTCAGCATTCTTTTAACTCTAAAATCAGCATTAGAACATGAATACCTATTACACTCAACTCACCCAATAGACGATGAATCTGCCTAGTGACAGGTAAAGGGCAGAGAGGGGGTTGCACACCAATTAAGCCCTCCATAAATCTACATAAAGAAATGATAGGTAATTCGCAAGGTTTTTTTGCATAGTGCCTAGGGTTAGAAAATAAAATGAATCCTCATAAAATATCAAGTACTCTCACAAGAGATTGATTGTTGAACAAAAATTTTACATCAATAGATCAAAGAAAGAACAAACTAAAAGGAACAAACTTCAAAAATCTTTAAAGCAGAAATATGCTCCAAGTCATATATAATCAGCATAAATGTGTTATACACATTGATGTTTATCTTTGCCAGTCTTGGCATTTATGAGACATTTTTATTGATGACTTGGATAGTTTGTTTTATAAAAATACAATCCATGGAAGTTTGAGCTGTTGTTTTATTTGTCCTCAACAAATGCTGCTAAAGCTTGCAGAAATCTTCAAAACCTTTTCACTGCATAGTGAAATTCAAACTCTTTCATTCCTAGATCTAAACATGCTAAGATTCCCCAAAGAACTTTATTTCTCACATTCAGTTTATGCTCCAGTATTGGACAAGAAAGTAAACCACAAAAGGAAAGCTCTACACAAATGAGTGGCATAAAGGGCAAACACACTCCTTTGGTGTGGAGCCTTAGAAGTACTAATGAGTTGATAGTACAACAAGTAAGTCATGGACACCCTACTCCCACCTCATAATGATCTCCTGGGTTTCTGCGGAACGAGAGCCAGCAGCGTGAAACACTGCGTCAGAGACTGTGGAATGAATTAGTCCGTTTGGATCAAAGTGAATTATAGTGTTAAATGCCTCATTATACACATTAGTGTCTATTTGTCTATGTTTCCTAGTAAACCATCTATCGATTTTATAGACTATGCTTCCCTCACCCTATATTCTTTTGTAAGTAAGTGAAAAACAAGACATTTCAGAATCATTATGGGTGAAAATGTCACAGATGCAGACATGTTAATGTGTGTAACTTAAATCAAACATGTACTTCTCTCCAGCTACAGGCATGTTTCTGGAAGTTATTCCTGATGCATTTGATTGGACTTTACACTGTCTCCATGTTGTTACTGTAATCAGCACAGGCAATTTACTGAAGCCTGCTCATGAAAGCAGACTGTTATCTAATAAAAGTCTGGTGAAGTATCAGCTCTACTGTTAAGAGTCTTTAGTTGAGCCACATGGTAAACAATGCTAACTAAACACTGTCTCTTAACCCATCCAGTCAAATGTAGTTCTTAAGAGTTCATTCTAGCAAATACTGTCACCTGTAGCAGCCTGATGTTTGCTTCTTCTGTTATAGGTTTAGAAATACAAAGTGAACATTTCAGAGATAACTCATCCCTACCTGTACCTAGGAACATATCCTCAAATTCAGCTTCAGTCAAAGGAGAATTATACCACCTAGCACCAGACTCCACGTAGATGTGGATTAATAAAAGGCCATCTCTCTTTAGTTACTTTATAGCACTTAATACTAATACTAGCTGAATTATCTCAGTAATTTTCTTATGTCCATCTTCCTGGTACAATTTTTACCTCCAAGAGAAAAAAGATCCTATCCATAGTCATCACTTCCTTCTCCACCCATAAACTAATGTTAGGTACTGAGTAAATATGTATTGAATTATTTGCTGGACATGCATATAATGTGTACTATATAACTAGGACTATGCCTGTCTCACTACTCTTTCTTTCCACTCCACCTTCATAATTTTTTTTCCTGTAGTGACTTAAAGCTCCATCAGTTGAACTATATATAGGTATTCATTTACATATATCTAAAATTAGAATGTGCCTATAGAAAAATAGGAAGTTTAGGAAAGTATAGAAATGAGAGCAGGAAATCAACTGCAATCCCACAGTTCAAAGAACACATTATTAATATCTGGTTCCTTCTAGTGTTTTTCTAAATGTAGATGTATCGATGTCACTTATAAAATCATTTATATATGTTTTTCCTATCTCAGATCAAAAGTATATTCCATAGTTTATCAGATCTCCTAAACAACATCAGTGCTCACCTATGGGGAGGAAGTTAGGTGGTGTAAAGAGGACATTGGGGTTTGAGAAAGTATATTTTCACTTTTCACTCTATATAATGAGGCTTTCTTAAAATTTTAAAAACAAGCATACATTAAGGTATCAGTTTTGTTGTATGGAAATAAAATAACTCAGTCCTAGTTAAAATAGGCATAGCCACCCTCATGATCCTTCTTGTATTTTGAAGCTTCCACGTCCTTTCTTTCTGAATATTGGTCTCTGTTTTCAGGTGCCACCTTGCTCCACCACCCACTCAGGCATGAATCTTGGTTGATTAAGGTATTTAGTGATGCTTTTAAAAAGTCACCCATTCAATAATTCAAGAAATATCTATTAAGCAACTATTGTGTGACAGGTGTGATGGTAAATATATAGCATGTAACTTATAGCAAGATAGACAAAATTCTTATTCTCATTAAGATTATGCATCTCCCCAGACTTCACATATTGAAACCCTAAGCCCCAGTGTGATGGTACTGGAAGATGGGGCCTTTGGGAGGAAATTAGCTCAGGAGGGTGGAGCCTTCATGATAGAATTTGTGCGCTTATAACAAGAGTCACAAGAAACCTAACTCCTTACTCCCCTCTTCTCTCTCTACCTCCCTTTTCTCTCCCTTTCACCCTCACTCTTCTTTCTTTCTCTCTACCCCCTGCATAAACTGAAGAACTTGGGAAATGGGCCCTCCCTAGAACCCAATCATACTAGCATCCTGCTCTCAGACTTCTCAGCCTGCAGAACTAAAAGAAATGGTTGCTGTTTAAACCACCCAACCTGTCGTATTGGTATAAATACAATTGCATTTGTTCAATGCAAGAGGCAATAGCATAGCTAATACAGCCATATTATTCAGAATAGGCTAAGTTATTTTGCCATAACATACAACCTCCCAAAATTTTAGTCTGGGATGGGGCACTATAAAAAAACATTTCTTTTTCATTGATTCTACAGATAGCAAGGGAACCATAGTTGCATCAGAACCCAGGCTGATGGTTGCTATTCTATTGGTAAAAGTTCACTGAAGAAATTCATAATACCCGTCAATTGTTTACATGTTTTTGTGCGCAGCTACATGTCCCCATCTAAACGCTAAGAGACCAGACAGTTTCCCTGGAGGAGAATGCATGGCCAAACAACACTAGTGACTACTATAATCTGCCCTTTGGATCCATAAATAATGGATTTATCCTCTTTCCATATGCAAAACATATGTATAGTGTCTTCCAGGGAAATAACCCCAAAAGCTTTATAATCCTAGACCAAACTCAAAGTTCATGATCACCCAATAGTTTGTCACAAACACGCCTTTTCTTGATGTGGAGATATATGAATTAACCAAATAAAAGATCCCTCCCTCATACCTAATGTACAGTGGGAGATGATATATGATAACCAACATAACCTCTCCCTTTCAAAAAGGAGAAGAATGAGCAGAGATAAGAATCATTAGTCTGCAGCAATTCGAAATCCTGCTAAGGCAGGCATTGCACAGGTCTTCCCACTAGGGTATAGAACGTTCCTCCATTAAATCCCAATTCAGATCCATAGTACCTTTGTTCCCTTGTGCACTGCTTTTCTTCTCCTCCAGTGCATTGCTTTCAGCGGTCCTTCACTGCACCTTCCAGAAGTGTTCTTCTTTCCCATGACCCCACTTATCCTTACCTCAAGGATCACTGAAGAACAAGATCTCCTTGGAGTTTAAGCAGCAGCTCTCTCAGGCTACTTCCTACACACAGGAGGCTGAGCTCCAGGATCATTTCAAGACTCCTTACATTTTCCTAACAATGTGACTGATAGTTATTTTGGCATCATTCTCAATAACTGAGTTAGTTATTTCCATCTGATTCAAGTTAGTCCTGTGTACCATAAACCCAGCTACTGTACTTTCTGAGCCGAAACTCTCTCTCTTACTTCTTTTTTGTAGATGCCGTAGGTCTATCAGGCTTTCTCACGGCAAGACCAGTACTGTTCTTTCCAACTGAAAGGTTTCCTTGCATACCACTTTAGGATTCAGTTCTTGCCACAAGTCTGAATTCTAATCAGCCGTTGTTGCTCAATTTTGTATATTAATGATTGAAGATAAAATCACTTGCACATACCAGTACTGCAAGTTTGAATTTCTGAACTCCCTATAATTACTTTCATTCCTAATTGCAAGCTGGCAATTATTTCCTGATCTATTCTTTTCCTGTGCCTTTTTGTTGTAATCAATAGTTACCAATACATGCTACCAGCTCCTCATTTTCAGACCCTTCCAATAAAGCTATGAGATTATGGACTACATTATCTGCTTCCCAGGCTTCACACACCATCACAGGAATTTTGCCAAATATTTCCTATCTGTCAATATGAATCCCCATCCTTCTCCTACCATTGATGTGGAGATACCATTTCTCCAACCATTTCCTTTGTTGTGTACTACCCAGCCCTTAAGCCAATGCAATTTATTTACAATTTTTGCTGTAGTAACATTTCCATCCTGGCAATAATTTCTTTATTAGCCAAGACTGTCTCAGCATTGCTCCAGGAATAAACATCAAAGTCACCATGGTTTAATACAATAAGTTTAATTCTCATTCACACAGCACATCTGTTATAGCTTGTGTCTCGGTTTCCCCTCAAAGCCTCATGCAGTCATAAGTGGGGCTTTCTCAGAGGTGGCTGGATCTAGAGTGTGTGACTTTGGGACTGGTTCATGGTGCAGTCCTAGGACAAAGGGCACTAGTATTAAAGGTGTGACTGCTACCCTCCGTAACTAACCCAAATAAGGTATAAAGGGGCAGAAAGAGCTGTGGTTGTCTCTTGTTGCTTTGCTACCTTCTGCCCACCATGAACTGTTTCTCTTCTGCAATGCCACCCTGCCTTTGAGCCAGGCACTTATGGACTGAAACCTCCACAAACTGTGAGCTAAATAAACATTTCCTCCTTCAACTTTGGGTATCAGGTATTTTGTCTCAGCGGTGAGAAAAGTGACTAAAACAACACCCATCATAGGATGGTGGGGAAACTCTGCTCATTGTCATCACTCTGGATCCTAGGCTGACACTGGAGCCACAATCTTGAATGCTGCTGGTTTGCCAGAGTACTGAAGGGTCTTGCACTGGCAAGCCTGGAAGTGACTCATATTATTTCTGCTCGTAACTGATAAGCCAAAATTAGTCACATAATGTTACCCAACTACAGGAAGCCAGGAAGAGCAATTCTCTCTTGTGTTCAGAATGGTAGACAAAAGGAAATATTTACTAAACATCATGAACACCTACCAAAATAAGGAAATAAATAAATAAAAATATTTGTGATAAATGTGATCAAGGAAAAATAATTGGGCTATATGGTAGAACTGAGGGCCCTATTTTAAATGAGTTATCTTGGAGATCTCTGAAGAGGAAAGAGCTGCATTAAGATCTAAAAGTTTGGTAGAATGGGTAAGATTTAAAAGAACATTCTAGATAGGAAACAGCAAGGGTAAAGTTGATGGGATGGATGCTAAGACATACAGGAACTGAAGAAGCAATGGAGGGTGAGAGGAAGTGTCATAGACAGAAGGGACCTGCAGGGTCAGGTCACAGACGGTCCTCAAGGCCACAGCAAATACTCAGGATTATAACCTAGGTATAACAGGAAGCCACTGGAGGGTTAAGACAGTAGTGAATGTTCCTGTCTTTAAAAAAAGAGTAACTCCATGTGGGGAATTACCTAGAAAAGGATAATAGTAAAAATGAGGAAACTAGCCAGGAGTCTATAACATTAGCAAACAAAATAACAGTGGCCGCAGGAGAGGTGGGAGTGTGCTCAGTATTGAAAATGGCAAGAAGTGAACCAACTCAATATATATTTGAAAGAACTTACTAATGGGTTTATGAGACTTTATTGTAGGGGGCAATGAATCTTAGCATATTATTTTAGATAAAATAGTTTGGTAAAAGCCTGCATGGTGCCTTGGGAAGCCTCCTGGGACAGTACAAGAGCTAATTTCCCCAGATCAACACTGCCCAGCAATGTCTCCCCAAGATAAAGGGGCACCTAAGCCTAGGTAACCCTCAGTGACCCTGCCTGGGCAGTTCCATCTCCTGGCCCTAGGTAAACATTGTAACCCTAAAGGAATGCATAGGTTGTAAAAAAGGAGACAAATGGAATATAATGGGGGAAACATCTATCATGATTAGACATGCGACCTGCAACTGACCTGGGGTCCAACAGGATGAGAGAAACACCATGTACCCACCGGGGTCAGCGAATGTAACATCCCAATCTGTTGCCAATGGAAACCAAAATGTATCTAAGGTGAAACAAAGTTAGCCATTGGCCCGCTTCCAGATTGGCAAGGGAAGTGAGGGTGGCTAGACTCAAATTAAACTCTGGTTTTGTTCTCAATAGACTCGGGTTTCTTGTGGAATATGGCCCAATTTGTGCCAGGGGAATTTCTGCCGTTACATTATGACTCTCATGTTTCTGACTCAGGCTGCTCCATGGTGCTATTTACAGAAATATGGAAGGACACAGAGTCAACTAGATTTAGAATCTATAGAAAACTAGATCCTGTTTACACATATTAAGTTTAAGACATTCAAATGGACAAGAAACTAAATATATGGAAGGGGATCGCATAGGAGAAGCCTTGACTAGAATGGAAAATCAAGAGCCGTCAGTATAATGCAACACAGAGATCACATAGGTGGGAGTGTGACTTAGAGAATAGCTGAGGACTGCAGGATTTGCCTAACCAACTCTTCCTTGAGTTTTGTTTTTAAAAATGTTCATCACTGTGTATGTGGATTTGTACTTCCAATTATCAGTTAGGGACAGGGGGCCCCTAGGTAGGGAGAAGATAGGATGAAGGCCTTATCGAGTTTTTTAAGAAGTTAATGGAGAAACATACTAAGGGTTGCAGCTTCTGCCTCTAAAGAGTAGATTTGAGCAATCAGAAAGACAAAGGCAAAGAAACTAAACTCAGGAACGTCCCAAAATAGTGTGAGCAACATAAGCCCCTGTATTTAATCTTTAAACCTAAACTACCTGTCCCTAAACCCCCACCCATAATCCCAGCCTCCACCAAACAACAGGAAAGGACCAGAAGAAACAGGACCAGAAGACATTCAAGGGGAGGGCCAAAGATAGCCAGGGAGCCAATCAGATTCCAGGAGTCTACATGGGACACAGATCTCAATAAAAAGGAACTGCAGACAAGAAGGCCAGGAGTATTTCCCTTTTGAATACTCCCTACTCATCCAGAGTAGCTCCTCTCTCTGTCTGTCTGTCTGTCTGTCTCTCGCTCCTCCTCCTCCTCCTGCTCCTTTTCCCCCACCTTCAAATAAATTGCCTTCTTTTACTTTTTTTTTTTTTTTTTTTTGGTTTTTCTCTGCTACCGGGAACCGAACTCAGGACCTTGCGCTTGCCAGGCAGGTGCTTTGCCGCTGAGCTAAATCCCCAGCCCCTCTTCTTTTACTTTAAACTTGGCTTCTTTAAGTCTTTGCTGATGCTGGGTTTAGGATAGCTGTTCCTGCACATTACAGCAGACCAGTGGCATGGTGTGGTGTGACATCCACCACTTCCCAAACTTTACATCAGGAAGTAAAATTGGTAGAATAACAATATAGGTGATCGTTAAATATTTAGAGGTTTTTCTTTTGCTTTGAAATCTGTATCTGTTGTTAGTAAATAGTAGCAAAATGTACTTACTGAACAACATTATTATCTTTATTTTGTACACGTAGAACTCTAGATCAGAGAGCAGTCAAATAATGTGCCCAACATGACACAAAATTAGTAGGGGTAGGTCCTACACTGAAAATCACACCAATCTGCTCCAGATTGCATGTTTTCAGTCCCTACATCTGTGGCAACAGTAACGAAGTAACTTGCTTTGTTTGTTGGCCATAAAGAGTTGTCATTAAATCTCTCTGTGTTCATTTGTACATGTCTGGATCAGTAGGGTTACGAGGTACAAGCCACATGGTTGATGCATTCCAAGGTATTATGTCAAACCCTTGGAAGCATAGAACTGCTTCATTGGAATGGTCCGGAAGCTTCAACTCACTAGACATACACCCACACACATTAAAACGTAAGAAACGTGAGATGTACCCGGCAACGTTGCTCTGCCTTGTGGTGTTAAACTGAATTTCTAGTCCTGAATGTCATTTACTGGTCAGAGAGCTGAGTTAGGTTTTTTTTTTCCTACCATACTCTCAAGTTATTCACACCACAGCACATTATACATGGTATTAAAACTACTAAATTCACATCGTTGTTTTAAGTGTTGAAGATTTCCTTGGGGCAGGAATTGCTTTATTCTACCCTTCATACTATCTTCTGGCTGCTTAGCAGAGCATGGAACCTAAAGAATACTGCACAGTGAAGGAAGAAAGAAGGGAGGGAGGAAGAAAGGGGAGAAGGAAGGCGGTAAGAAGAGAAGAAAGGAAGGGAGGAAAGGAAGGAGAGAATAAAGGAAAGAAGAAGAGAATGAAGGAAGGGGAAGAAGGAAAGTGAAGAAGGAAGAATGGTAAAAAATATAGACAGTTAAGTTAGGTAGAAATACTGTGTGCACCCATGTTTATAGCAGCACAATTTGTCATAGCTAAATCCTGGAAACAACCCAAATGCCCATCAACTGAGGAATGAATAAAAAAAGATGTGGTATTTTTATACAGTGGAGTATTACTTGCTATAAAAAAGATAAACTCGAGGCTTTTATAGGTAAATGGATGCAACTAGAGACCATATTCATAAGTGAAATAAATCGGACCCACATGTGTAAACATCATATTGTCTCCCTAGTGTAACAACCTGAAAGAATATATAAAACCCAAAATGTACAATAGATATTATGAAAGGGAAAGAAATTCCTCAATGGAAGGAACAACTAGGATGAGGGAAAGCAGAAAAAAGAAAGAAAGAAGGGAAAATATATATATGTGTATACAGAAGGATATCTGGGATGACTGTACTGCTGATGTCCAATGGTTTATTGAAAGGAACAGTTAATGCCTAATTTTTTTCTTTTTGATGAATTTTGCACACTTATATCTGGTAATCTGAACAACTAACTTGAAGACAACAATATGCAATATAACAACCATTGGTGGTAGGTGATTTCCTACCATCTTGTCTAGTGAAACTCTGTATCATTCCTAACATGTTGTTTTTATTTTTTATTCTCTTTAATGGTTTGATCAATCTTGCATTCTTACATCTGGTACTTGAGCAACTTCGTTGAAGATATTATGTAATATAACAACTACTGTTAATTCCTATCATTTTGTTCTGAAACTTTGTATCGTTTTTATTATTTTTGCTTTGTTTTGTTTTTGTCTATGTTGTTGGTATTTTGCTATTGTTCTTTTCTATCATTCTCTTTAAAATAAAAAATAATACAAAAGAAATACTGTGCTATAGACAGGGATGGACCCTGGAGGGCGTGCAGAGGATGAGAACACATTACAACTATGGCTGGAGGCACATCTGTCAAAAGTCAGGCATCAAGATAAAGATGGAATGACCAGGCCTACATGCCTCCCTGAGGGATAAACAATAGATTAAAGATTATACCACAACTGGCATCATCTGGTCCAGGAAAGCCTAGATAGACATCAGTCACCCCGGTGGACGACCAGGACCCCTGATCTATCTCTTCCTAAAAAGGTTTTTGTTCTTTCCATGTACACTTGCTGTGTGACCTGTTTCCCCACTGGATCAATATTACCTAAGCGGCTATCCTTGTAATCTTACTGGCTGATCACAGTTTTGACCTACATTGTACCCACCTCATGATTTTTCTCTATGAAACCTCCTTTGAGAAGTGGGCTCTTTGGCAACCTAATTTCAGATCCTTCCTATCTCTCTCAATAAATTTTCCCTACTCTTAACCTCTGCTGTTGCTTAGAATCCATTGCTGGAACTGGAAGACACAAACTTGACCTATGACATCTAGCAGGTTGGGAGTTATATTATTTCCCTTTATAAGAAGGAAGGAAGGCAGGGAGAAAGAAAGGAGGGGAAGAAGGAAGGAAGGAGACAAGGAACTCATTTCCCTGACCAGCAAAGGACATGTAGGACTAGGTATTCAGTTTGATGCCACAAGGCAGAGCACGGCTATCTGGTACAATTTACATTTTATAAATTGTGAGTGTGGAATTTTTTTGAATGGTTTGAAACTAAAGAAAGGAAGGCAAGAAAAAAAGGGGGGAGGGAGGAAAGGAGGCAGGTAGGAAGGAAAAAGGGAGAAGCAATCCAAATGAAACACTTCCGGAAATTTTTAGGTAAGCAAGATGCCTTCCATTATCCATTTTTCTAATTTTTTCCACTCAGGCAGCCGCAGCCTGCCGCGCAGCTCCAACTCCCCTCCGCCCGCCCCGCCCACTCGGCCGCTCCCGACACCCCCTCCCCCGGCTCCTGCCAGCCTGGCCACTGAGCCTGCGCACAGGAGGCCTCGCGCGGCGGGAGGTATGGGCGGGCTCGGAAGCCCCGCCTTCGGCCCGGGGCCGAAGGGGGGAGGAAGCGGAAGTTGGGGGTGGGCCCTCGCGGGGAGTGAACCGGAAGTGTAAATCCTTCTGCTTCTCCTCCGCCGGGCGGAACCTCCTGTGCTGGGCCCGGTGTCCGCGAAAGAACTTTCTTTCTCCCGCCCCAACGGTCGCGGCGGCCCAAGGCCTCGCCCGCCTGGCGGCCCGCGCGCCTCCCCGCTGCTCCTCGCCCTCTCGCCGCGGCTCCGCTCGTGCTGCCGCCTCCGCCGCCGTCCCCAGCCCGGCCAGCCGGCCAGCCCGCCGCAGTGATGTGCGACAAGGAGTTCATGTGGGCCCTGAAGAACGGAGACCTGGACGAGGTGAAGGACTACGTGGCCAAGGTGAGCGGGGCGGGCGGGAGCTGGGGTCCGCCGGGCGGGAGGGTCGCCGGCTCGCGCGGAGGACTGCGTGGGCCCCGCTTCCTTCTTGCCCCGGGGAGGGGAGGTGGTAACTGGCAGCTGGCTCCACCGAGGCGCTCCCGGGCGCTGAGCGTTTGAACTTGGCCCTCTTTCTGCTCCGGGGTTATTTAAACCTTCCTTCGAATGATGTAATTCTCCATCTTGGACTTTGCTGTTACTCAATGAAGTCACCTGAGTAATGAGGCTCAGGGGAACGTTTCCTTGCACTTCGGGTCGGATGGGATTTTAAAGAATTCAGGGACCGTGTGCGAGAGGACCGAAAATAGCCGTAGTTTAAAACGTGTTGAAACTTGGTGTCACTTCACCGTGCAGGGTTCACTTTGGGTGTGGCCTTCTTCCTCTCCCCCACCACAATAAATACGCATTTGCTCCGGGGTAAGATCGTCCGTCGGTACCTGGAGTGTTCAGGAAATCTGAGTAGCTTTTCAGAAAGCATGTTAACTTCGGTTACACCGTTCTGCTCCTTGATTTCATCTGAAGGGCTTACACGTGTAGTAAGTAAAGGTGCCCTTTCATCACAATATATTTGAGGGTAAAATCATGAATAAGAAAGCCATACTCAAAGCCAAACCCAAAACATAAAACTGAATTCCTTTGGTGGTGAAATGGTAAAGTTAAAAGGTTCCAAGCTAGCCAGCCTTTGACTGCTGAAACGTGTATTTTGAAATATCAGAATCTGGTGTGATTTTAATGAAAAGTTTTTAAAATATGTCTTCCCAAATAAAAGTGTAATTTTATGACATGGCCATCAAGGACATCTTGCTCACCTTCTAAAAGTGTGAGAAGCCAGTCTAAATTCCACTTTTCCAAAGGATATGACCACTGGTCAGTGTTAGGAAACAAGCAGAAATAGTTTCTTAAAACTTGGGGGATTGTGCAAGGCACACTGCTCTTAGGTTTTCCTCTGTTTAATGCCATTACAGTGTAGACTTGCTGTGTGTATTTGATCTACTTGGTTGTTATTTGCGGTGGATTTTTAGGACAGGCTGCCTTCTGATCACTACCTTCTTGACAAGTGGAAGATTGAAGCTTAGAGTATTGTCTGTTTCAGTGTGTGATTAGAATGGCCTTTGGTTTTCCCACCATGGTGGGACCTAGGCTATTTGAAATACTAAAAGTTGATAGGTACTAACTGAATGTCCAGCAATAAAAATAGCACAGTGTATCTTCCTGGTAACATTATGTATTCTTGGTGAGGCTTGTGAAGTAAGCTTATTATTAGTCCCATTTTACAGATAAAAGAACTACCATGGAAGGCGCTAAGATAGCTATCCAAAGGTCCAGATTGTGCATGATGAAGCTAGAGCTAAACTGCTGACTCCAGAAGTGAGGCTTTCGAACTGGGCCGTAAAGTCTCCCATAATCTAAAACAACTATAAAAGACTATGATCAAAGATTTCTACTAGGACATTCCCAAGACCCACATGCAGGCAGATCAGTTGTACACAGATCTCAGTCCCTCAGAAACATGTATGTAAAATTACATGCTAATAAAATCAATTAGTTTAATTTATTTTCAGGTATTCTTAAACATGAGGTTAATGTTCAGTTTGACTTTTTTCCCCTGACTACCATATCGCCTCTGTCAGTAACAAAAAAGTTGTATGTGAGAGGAAGGGCAGTGTTCCAAGACAAGTAGTGAAAGGAAGTATTGAAAATTGGTCTGGCCATAAAGATTGGAGTGTAGTGTAGTCTTATAAACAGACCATGGAGCTTTCTCTTTTCTTAGTTTTATTGAGCAATGGATCTCTTAAAATCTTTTTACTTTGTTACAAAACTAATAAAAGCAAACAGCTAGCACTCCAGTTTGAATATTGGCTAAGCTCCCTTTTTAGGCCTCTTCACACTCAAGTCTTTATTGCATAGTTTCTTCTGCTCAGCAGCAGTCCTCTGTACTTACTCACCAGCTCACCTGTTGGACCCCTCAATATGTGGACACTCACTTTCTGAGTTTGTGTAATGTGTACTTACTAAGTGTGTACAGAGAAAGCACTGAAGAAGTATGTGGACTGGTTTTCCTTCTTAGTAGCGAATGTCAGATATTCAGTACTCTTGTGAGATCTTTCACATTTAGTATTTTCCTTTTTTTAAGCTATTTTAAAAATTCAATAATTGTATTTTCTTGCTTCTGACTTTTCTGCAGAAATCTGAAGTGTGGATAGTCTTCAGTTGTTGATTTTAAGTAAGTCTTTGAACTCTAAAAAGTCATTTCAAAACCACTGAAAATTGCATGCTTTTAAAGGGAAAAAAGCAGCATGTGGAGAGATATTTAGCCTATTCTGTATTAAATGTTTATCTATAACAAAATGATAACTGAGGCAATTTTTAAGTCTTTCAGCATTGCATTTTGGCTTCTTGGCTGACTAAGCTAAAGGCCGTGTTGCGTTTATTCATCTATTTTGTTGGACACCAAGCACTTTACTAGGCCTGAGATGATGCTGAGGAAGTTGGGCGCAATGTTTAGGAAACTTCAGCATCTACACTTAGCACACCTGTGTGAAAAATCTCACAGCGTTTTAAAGCAGTATGCAAATCACAAGTGATGATTTGGTTGTCCAGTTGAAAAAAAAAGTGAAAGCTAAAAAAGGAAAAGTATCATAAGCAGCTACAGTAGATACTTATTGCCCCATTTGCAATCTATATGCCGCCTCTGGGTGACATTATTTTTGCCCTTGTCTTCCATTTCTACCTTAATGTTAATTTCTCCCATTGGCATTAATTCTGGTAAGATTATCTAATGGATAGATACCTCTGATAAAATTCCAAATGAAGCTCACTGTTTTCCTGTCAGAACTGTTTCTCTTTCTGTTGTCTGCATTTTAACTTAGGACCTCATGACCCAACCATTTATCCACACTAGACTTGCGGGGATTTTCCTAGATTTCTAAAGGTCCTCAAGACTACCTTCTTAGTCTCTCACATCCATGCTTCACTCACAATTCTTAGCACAATTACTTTAGGTTAGTTGCTGCTGTTTTATAACCTGGACTGTATTTTCTTTGACTGTAGTTCTCCCAGTCCATTTTAGCTGTGGGAGGGCTGGTATAATGTGAATGTAAGCATACAATAGTACCTTTTTTCTCAAGAAACCTCTTTTACTGTCCTTAAGATACCTTTGTGTGTCCCATTACTTATTTAACATGGGCCATCTTCTACTTGGTTCAGCAAACTAGTAGTGATGGTGTGGTCAGAACTTGTCTTTCTCACCTTCCTGGAAACCCCCTGCTCCAGAACCTACCACGCTCTGTTTTGCTATAGGTCTTTCTGGGTGCTCTTTCTTCTTTCTTGACTAAGTCTGCCCACATTTGACCTTAGCTCCCAAGCTGGTGAGCTCCTGTTAATCCTCTTAGAGCAAATATCACCTCTTCCAGAGTAACATTTCCACTTCAAATGGAGCACTGCTTCTTTTACTATGTCATTTATCAAAGTGTTGTGCCATTGCTTGCATATCTTTTTCATTAGGCTGTCAGCTTCTGGAGGGCAGAATTTTTAACTTGGTCATGATTTCAGTAAACTTCACTACTTAGTAATAATTACCAATGATTGGTTAGCTTGGGTTGACAGAGAAGAGAAAACACTTGGCAAGATACTTTTCACCACCCCCTCACAGTATTTCATTATAGATAATAGTTCCATTTTAAGGATGAGAACACTGAGGCTTAGAAAAGTTAATTTCACACAGTTGCAAAGTAGTAGCATAACTGGGATTTAAAGCAGGGCAGGCTGAATCTAAAGCTTATGCACATACACAGTTTTTTTAACCATATCAGGCTGTGTTGAAAATAGTTGTCCAGCTTCTGAGTTTACAGCCGCTTAGAATCAGCACGTGAAGAAAATGAGGAGAAAGGAACTTACAAGAGGCAAGTATAACAAATTGGTTCTGTGAATAAACACTTGGGAAATAGCTACTTCTAATTTTTTTAATTTTAAGTGTAATGATTTGGAAATAGTTGGCATAGAGATAAACATCTCTGTAAACTTAAATTTCCACCAGAGGCTCTCTGGTCAGGGTGTGTCTGTAAAGAGACTTATTGATAGCTTGTGTAAACTTTATTTAAACTCAGAATATTATTTATAGTTTTATGTTCATAATTGTGAATAGATACAGCACAGAAAAAGTTAAATTGTGTTAGTTTGCCTTAGGAAAAAATAATTTACTGAGCTTTCTATTGATAATGGTTTACATCAAACCGTACTTTTAAAGGACCATTTTTTTAAGATTTCATATATTTGAGTGTAGTCCACAAGTATCATTTCATTCATGGGCTTTCTCATTACTTATAACCCCATGAGTTTAGATGTTTTAGAGAGGTAGGACTTGCCCACAGATTAAATAGCTTGCCCAACAACACAGAGCTCTTAAGGGAGAAAGCTGAGATTTGAACCCAGTACTGTGGGCCCTTAAGTCTCAGAGGTCCTTGGCTCTTTACCACTGCATTCCCCCCTTGACCTTTCTTTCTTAATGATGCCAGCTAATTACTGAGTATGAAAGTGTTAAAATGAAGAATCATCACAGGATGGGAAAAATCCCTTGAGACTGCTTAGAGATGAGGTTTGTGAAAGACTTGTTGGGCGATTAGGAGTTGTTCTGATAAATGGCCCCTTGAAAATCCCCAGCGGGTTTGTGTATGTGGTCTCTTGTTTACTGGGACTTCTGTTTCACTTGCTGTGAAACACTATACATCAGGTCTCCAACTTCCCTTTCTCTATGGTTTCCTTTCCCTCTCCAGCCCCCATTCTAATGACATCTGCCTTTGACACTGCGATAGGTTTGAAAAGCAACAGTTGCGCCCCGCGTGAGAAGATAGGATCTCTTGGACCTGAGAAAGGTATCAACTCTGATCTTTAGAAATTGTAAAACTAATTATTGGGATCATTTTTCACTTTTCTGAAAAAATAACCAACTTAAAATAGCCAAAGAGGTCCTGATTCAGTCTGCTTTCCATTTGTTAGTTGTAGGTAGTTTCTCTTTTTTAAATTATCATTTTTCTTATTAAAATATATCACTTTGTATTGCTTTCTACAGAGGACTAGACCCAGTAAGAAAGCCAGTATCAGTTGATGTAAGATATAGACATTGCCAAGCCTTCAGGAGAGATGCAAAATTTAGTACAGTATACTTTCTATTAGGCTTTTAGTCTTTTGTTTGGTGAATATGAAATAAAGGAACATAAGTGTTTTCTTAGATGTATTTTGCTTTGAGATTTTAAACATCTTTCCATTAGTACAGGTGATTAAAAGTTTTTGAATTAAAACTGATTTAAATTATAAGATAAAATGCTTGTTTTTAAAATAAAGCTGTATTAAATAGAATAAAGTGAAACAAAATATTCCAGTGCCTATTCCCTCTATTCATTTGGCTTCTTTTAATATATAAAACTGTAAGGTACTGTGTTTTTAGGACGAATGTATACAGAAGACAAAAACTAGCCTGTAATTACTACTTAGAAAACTCCTATTACCTTGAAGAAGTAAAATCAAATTAAAGTACGAATTAGAAAATGGAACAGTTAAGAATGAAGGGTTGAGGACCTCCCACCCCCAGTCCCTGTGAACAGAAGCCCTGCTTAGTAGTTCATATAATGAATTTCAGAAAAATGTTGGGACTGCACTTACTTCATCTATTTCCTCCTTAGAACATTGTATAAATACTGAAGCAAGATCATAAGTTTGAGGCCAGCTGAAAGCCTGAGGCTAACTTGGACTATAAAGTTGACCTTGTGTCAAAAAAAGTCTATAAGTATTTCACTTCTGCATTTTGCTTTTTAAAATTCCTTAATAATGAATCTTAGACTTCAAATTGAAATTTATTGAGTACTCCCTTTTTTAATGGTGTGTAGTATTTCATGTTATGGATATGCCATAATTGATTTAACTGATCCTTTATGGCATTAGTTGCCAAACCTATGGCACATGTGTTATTTTTTTTTTTTTTTAAGACATAAGATGTTAATGTATGACTTTGTTCTAAACTAAAACCTCAGTATTCAGGTTTAATTGCAGTGCTGGTACTTTGTGATAATAAGTGGGTTTGGGTTGCAGTTTGCACATTCATCACTAAAAGGTTCACTATCACTGCTTTATGGCAAACATTTTGTCTCCAGTTTATTTTCACAGTTAAACAGCATTATAAGAGTCACATCTGTATGTACACTGTGACATCTTCTGAGGATGTGCACCATGCTCCTGATGCAGTTCCTTGGACTTAGCCACACATCAGCACACATGAGTCTAAAGGTTCCCTCATTCTGTGAACAGTTCTGGGCACCTTTACATTGTTTTAGTTTTTGCCATTTAGCTTGGTGAAAAATGGTATATTTGTTTCGGTTTGCATTTCTTTAGTGAAGACATTTAACATCTTACCAGAACTTTACTAGCCATTTGTTGTATTCCTTTCCCCAACTTTTCTGTTTACATCATTTGTTCATTTTTCTATGATGTGCTTGGTTTCTAATAGATTTATTTAAGCCCTTATAAATTAAAGAAATGAGTTTTTGTCATCTCTTGGAAATATTGTTCCCACTTTGTCTTTTGACCTCAGGTTTTTTTATTGTTCTGAATAGTCTTCTACCTTGGATATTATGTCCCAATATTTTGAATCGAATAGTTCTCTCTCCCTACTTCTCATTGTCTTTTATTTTGCTCTTTATTTATGCTTTGGGTTTCTTATAAGAGATACCATAAGATATTTAAGCTTCTGAGTCTGATTTATTTTACTTAACATTGGTCTCAAGGTGTATCTGTTTACCTACAAATGACTCAAGCTTATCTTTCTTTATGACAGAGTAGTACTCCGTGGTGTGTAAATACCACATTTTCTTTATCTGCTTGTCTGTTGATGGGCATATAGGCTGTTTCCAAGATTTAGCTATTGGACTTGTACTACTTCATACATGTGCATGTATCTCTGTAATATAATATCTAATTCTTTCAGGAAGATACGGAGAAGGGGACTATCTGGATCAAATGGAATTTCTAGTTTTAGTTTTCTCTGAGGTATCTCCATACTGAAGTGGTTGTACTAGTTTACATTCCAATAACATAAGGGTTCCTTTTCCCCACAGCCTCACCAGCATTTGTTTTTGCTTGATTGCTTGTGCTAGCCATTCTTTCTAGGGTAAGATGGAATCTCAGTGTTGTTTTAATTCGTACTTCTCTAACTTAGTCCTCACCTCTTAAGGATTTCACCTACGCTGGCACACTGAGAACCCAAGTTTTCAGCACTCGGGAGCAAACCATGGCTCTGCTTATTGGTGAAGTGTGTATTCCTGTCTGATTTGCCCTGCATAGCATTTCCTAAGTGCTTCTGTAGTTGATCCTTGATTCTTGCTAGTGTAGTATCTAATTCAGAGCGTTCTTCCTGTGTTGTGCTCCGTGGTTGTTTCTTAAACTTGAGAGTTTTTGGGCTCCTTACTTGACTGACAAGTCACTGGACTCAAATTTGGAGAACAGTGCCTTAAGAGTCTCAAAACTTTTTCTAGAGAATGTGTCTTAGTTTTGAATGTGCCAAGAAGAATTTCATTCCAATGAGCTGTTGAAAAACTGGTATTTTTTAAAAACTGATATATTTTTGATACAGTGCTTATAATAGGGCATTTGTCTTATAGGAGAGGCAGGTAGCTTCCCAGCAATTGAAGTCCCTTCCTGAGCCTGAGGAATTCCCTACTGTTCAGCATAAATATTGATGAAAAAAATAAAAATAAAAAGAAATAAAAAAAAAATATTGATGAAATGTGAGGTTTCTACCACAAGAAAAGCCAAGAAGGACGAATAAATGCTTTCTCTTGCCTGCACAGGAAATGGGCTCATACCCCAAATAGGACTAATTTGATGCTTCTGTCTGAAGTGAAGTCTTAAAATTCGGGTGCAGTAAAGGAGGTAGCGGCAGCAGTGATCTATCCAATTGCCAAAACTGAACTAGTAGGATGCCACTTGTAGTGTGTCTGCTGTGCCCACATGGTTTTTGTGACAGATTTTGAGTTTTCTTTACTTCTAAGCTTCCTTGTTTCCTACCCAGTTCTTAAACCTTCTCAACAATTCTGGGAGCTAGTTTTAGTATTTCTGTACTGAATTACACTTCTGTTAGTTAATCTGAATTAGTTTCCATTACCTGCATCTAAGAACCCCTTATTTTTTACCTGCCAATCTCAGTTATACTCTAGATTTTTTGAAGATAGAGGGAAGATGAGATAGAAAAGGAGGGAGTAAGGGAAGAAGGAAGAAAGGAGGGAAGGAAGGAAGGAAGGAAGGAAGGAAGGAAGGAAGGAAGGAAAGAAAGAAAAAGAAAGAAAGAAAAGAAAGGAAGGAAGGAAGGAAGAAAGAAAGAAAGAAAGAAAGAAAAAGATTGATTTTCATGACTTCACTGAGACTAGAATTTGGAAGGAAAAAAAAATTTTCCTGCTATACAGATTAATTAAATTTGGATTGGATTGGTATTTGCAGAAACTAGCCCTTTGTTGTCTTCCAGGTTGTTTACTATATGCCTTGTGGTAACAAATGTTCCTAGTGTTTATGATGTTCATTTCTCCTCTTAAAACTGCCTCTTAGTTTTCAAGCTCAATATTTTAAACTCATTGAACTTCACTCAGCTTTCCTATTGCAATGGCAGTAGTTGTGTAAATATGCCAGCTTCTGTCATTTTAGAATTTCAATTAAGATTTTATTAAACTATAATATAAAGTTAAATTTATTTTAAAGCTCTGTACAGGAGAGTACTTTTCACTGTGGATTCCAGTAGACCAGGGTTTAATAGCTGACCTTAGCCACCTGTTAACCTCAACCAAGTTACTTCATTTTGACAAGCCACAGCTTTCTCATCTGTAAATGGAGATTATAATAGTCTCCCATTCATGGTTTGTATAATTCTAAAAGAATAAATACAGATTTAAAGGGCAGTACCTACACACTGTTAACTGTGCAGTATATATACAAAGTTGCTATTCATGTTGTCTGTAGAGATCCTTTCCTAAGTGAAGCCTTAGGCCAAGTAGGAGTTGGCAAACTTTTTGTAAAGGACCAGCTACTAAATAGTTTAGGTCTTGTGAGCCATACAGTCTCTATCACAGCTATTTTTCTGTGCTGTTGTACAGAAGCAGCCATAAAGCGTAGATAAGCAAATGAGCTGCTGACTGTGTTCCAATAAAACTTTATAAAAATAGACAGCAGACTGGATTCGGAATAGAACTCTCTAAAAGAAAAAGTAATGAATTTGAACCCTAGGCAAGTGGTATAGAAATATTCTGAAAATTAAGAATTGTTATTTGTAAACATTCAGAGAGGAACTTACTTAGATTCTTAAACTGAAAGGAAGTTACAAAATTTTCAGGTGTCAAAATGTTCACCAAAAATGTTTCAAAATTCTCTCCCTGGCCCTTGTGCCAGTCCATGACCTGGCTTGGTTTCTGACTCCAGCAGTGAATGAGAAGGCTGTTAGCACAGATTTTACTGATTCATTCATAATTCATTCAATATATATCATTTGTGCACTGCAGTGGTAGCCATTGTATTGGATAGGCATGGAATACAATCGAAATAATACTTGAGGATGCTTCTTTGGGGGTTCAGTTAAAAATGTACAACAAAACAGCAAATAAAATAGTTATATGGGTTCTGAGTAACTTATTTAATACAGGAAATATGGGTAAAATGTCAAAAGCAACTATACATTTTTCTTGAAAAAAATATACCTTTATATAAAAATAATAGAGTACTGTAAGAACAAGGTGAAGTTCTTCCAATATAGAGGAGAACCAGCACTAGAAAGCATTAGATTCAAATCAGAAGATAATGGGCAGAGAAGGCCTTCTCTCTTTCAGGTGTAGTGTGTGTAACAAATTAATATACCCATAGATATATGTATAATTTACCCTCACAACTATCCCCCATAGGCCTTTTTCCCATTTTATAGTCAGAGAAAAGGAAATTAAATAACTTGCCTGAGATCTTACAGCTGAAGTAGTGGACAGACAGAATTTGAACTCTGAAGTGACTCATTCCAAAAGAATATTCCTATTCCTTTCCTGTCATTTTACAGTGAAATATTTCAGAAATATGAATGAAATACATAGATGAAAGACATTGAAGTATTATAGTAGATAAAGCATTGAGGTTGAACGAACAAAAATAGGGGAGAAGATACAAGTTTGAACTGATAGTTAGAAATAGAACTTTGCAAAACTGAAAATTCAAGGTAAAGAAGGTCCCTATACTTTTGTGGAGAATTAATAAACACAGTGAAGGACCAAGACACACCCTAGTTGAAATATTTAACTTTACTTTTTAAATATGTAATTTTTTAAAATCTGCTAAATACCAACATTAATTTCAAAGGAATAAAATTATCTTTAGATTACTTTCCGATAGATGGTACTGGAAAACAAGAAACAAGCAGTTCTGTTAGGAATACAAGATACGAAAAAATATTCAAGTTGTCATTATGTATAATGGAACAGCAAAACAATCTCAAGAAAGTGTACATATCCTTCTTTCCACTCTGTAGATTTATGGTGACAGAACTTGAGACTTAAGGGCTGAATTTTTATCGTGCCCTTCCCTCTTTTTCCTCTCTCTTCTCCTCCCTCCCGTTTTTTCCCCCTCTTTTTCCTCTCTCATCTCTTCTCCCTCCCCTGTTTTTTCCCCCTTCTTCCTTTTCTCTCCTCCCCTGCATGTAGTTATTTACAAACACAGTTTTCAGATGGTTAGCAATTGAATTGAGGCAGTAGGTGTTTCCCAGGCTGTGTAAGATTTTACAAATAAATTCCATCAATGCAGGCATGAATTTGTGTCTTGTAAATGAAGCTACTTATTTTTTTTTAAACTAAGATGTTGCCATAATATGTACAGTGGATTTTCTTAAGTTTTATAGTCTTTCTTCATACATATACTCATTTGATTACTAAGAATTTAATTTTATACAAGTAAGAGGTGTTTTTTTAAAAATGCATTGCTATTCAATGAGAAAATATCTGTGTGACTAATTGCTTTTAAGCCTTACAAAAGAAAAGGTGTGTGTACTTAACAAGTAAATGATCTGGATAAAACTACGAATTTCCAATTTTAAATTACTGACATCATTTTTTAAAAAATGATTACATTAGAGATTCTGAGTAAATGCTTAGATGAGGGAAGATTTGGGGATTTGTTGTCCCCTAAAATTTTTGTGGGTCAGAAGGCTAGATACTTAAAACGTTTTACAAGTTAAAAACACTTGACAGGAATTGAACTTTAAGCCAGGACATGGTGGCACACACCTGTGATCCCAGCACTTGGGAGGCTGAGGCAGGAGGATCATTGTGAGTTTGAGACCAGCCTGGGCTAGCTTGAACTGTATAGTGAGCTCAAGGCCAGCTTGAACTGTATAGTGAGACCCTATCTCAAAATGAGCTAAAAAAGAATTAAACTTTACATATGCACTTCAATTTTTCCTAGTTCATGTTTTATTTCATTAGCTCTATGTGATACTAATGATAAGTAAATTGACTTCAATGAACCTACAATTTGAATATGTTTCCAGACGTTTTGAAGTACAGGTAACTCCAAACACCAGCTATTTGTACAACTGTTAAAAACACAGCCTCATTTTCTTTTCTTGTTTTGTTACTATGGATGGTTTCTTTTTTGTAGGATTCTCAGCCTTTACTGTGCTTTGTAGCAGTTTGTCAGTGAAAATACCCCTTTTAGAAATACGTCTGAGATGAGGAAATTGTCAGGAGACGTTCACGCTCTGGTCAGGGTCAGCCTCATGTGGATTTTAGCTAGTGCTAAGAGACTTCCTCCTTTAACTAGTAGTAAGCAAGCTGCCTTGCTTGCTTTGGTACCTTCTTCCCACCATGAACTGTTTTTCCGCTGCGATGCCTGTCTGCCATTGCCTTGGAGCTGGCTGATGATGGGCTGAAACCTCTACAAACTGTAAGCCAGATAAACCTTTTCTCCTTTAGCTTGTGGGTGTTGGGTATTTTGTCCTAGCAATGAGAAAAATAACTAAGACAGAATTTGGTGCCAGAGAAGTGGGGTTGGGTATTGTGGATGTTGGATATTTTGTCCCAACAAGGAGAAAACTAAGACACTTAAAGTATTTCAAGAAGATACATTATATATTATTTATTAGACAGTAAGTTATGGGAGTTATCATTCCTTTCTTAAAACAGTTTCTAACATTGGAAGTTGTATATATTTGGTGTGATACATCTATTAACTTTAGAAAATGTATAGTGAAAGAATGCTGTTACACTTCTTAGACCTTCTTCCTCTCTATTGTGCCATCAGTTTTTCTATATTTAAGCACAGTATGACCACCTTTTCTTTTTTGCTTTGCTACTCTTTGGTACATTTTGCATTTGAACCCATTCCTGTGTTGTAGTTTATAACTTTGATGTTGTTTGACACACTGATGGCACTTAATATAATAAACATGACTCTTCATTGCAAAGTCACATCCATTTTAAGGGCTTTTATAGAGGGGGCTGCACAGGAAGAGAGGTAGAAAAGGAAGGACCATAGCACTCATCTCAAAAGGATCTAGTGTTTTAAAAACATTAAACGCTATACTCTTGAGGAATGCTGAATTCTAAGCAAGGATAGGTAATACTTAATTGTAGCTGAATAAGGAAACATTGGTTCAACTGTATAGAATTTGATAAATTTAATACTTTGGCTGCTTTCTACTATGTCAGGTGTCCAGTAGTAATTTTCATGCCCTGTTACAAAATGGTCACACGTGTGCTAATTTAATCTGCTCTTAGTGGTGTTGAGGGACATTCAGTCTCCTGTGAGAGTACAGTATGTATTTATGCCTTAGAACTCACTTGCGTAGATGCACACATGTTGGAAATCAAAGGAAGAGACTGTTTCTTTTCATCTTACGAAAGAAGGCCTGAAAGGAAGTTCTCAGCAGGAGTCAGGTGGCCATTTTATTTAGAAACAGTATGAAGAATGCTTTCCAGCTGAACGTTTAATGTCAGACCTAATCCAGCATAGTAAAGGCCTATAAAAAGTACTGAATCTAGTAAATTATCCTCACCAAACCACACTTCTGAGAAGCACATAAAAGATTTTGGAGTTAAAAAGAGGAAATCTGCAACTATTAAGAAAATCTGTTTTCTAGTCCGTGTTAAAACCAATCAGGAGAATAGGGGAAGCAAAAGTTGAAAAAATAAGAAGCTAGTGAACTGTGGCAGCCTTCAAAACCCTGTAATTTCATATTAAGTTAATTAACCATGTCACAAAGGCTTAGTTGGTTTTCCATTTCTGGTTCTATATGTAAATAATAATCTTATTTTAATACAATTAATATCTTAACCTTTTGTGGTGGATTGACAACTGCTGGGCAACTTGTAACACCCAGCTGAACTGAGTCAGCGTGGTGCTTGGTGTGGAAGGCCTACTTGAGGATTGTTGCAGCAACGTAAGAAGAATGGGAGAGGAAGAGATGGTGCTTTTGATTCTCAATCTCGGCTGTTCTCATCATAGGAGGGCTCAGGGCCTTGTTGTTGCTGAGAATGGCAGCAGTTCTTTTCAGGGGAGCTCTGGTCCTTACCTTGAGGGTCACTTCCTGGCTCCAGTGCAGATCCTTCATCCCACTTGCACAGACTTTCTGGCTTCCCCCACCGACTTTTGGGCCTTCCCAGTGCAGATCCCTGATGGAGACTTGTGTGAGACATTGCCGTGGGCTCTGTGCCTTCAGTTGGACTCGTGGAGGACGTTTCCATGGGCTCTAGGTCTTCAGCTGGACTTGTGCAGGACGGTGCTGTGGGATTCAGGCCCTCAGCTGGATTCTTTGGGTCTCTAGTATGTGAACAGATTTCTTGCACTGTTGTATTTGACTCTGGTTGACTATTATAAAATAATCCTATAAATTATGTGTCCTGTATTATATCTTTTCTCTTGATACAACACCTTTATTTTCAGGATAGTCTGACATTCTAGTATCAGGTTCCTCTTTTCTCCTTCAGTAACTTAGCACATTTAGTATTGGTTTGTTTCTATTGTGTTGCATGTGTATGTTTATTGTTCTCATGATTTTCCCCTTCAGTTGTATGTCTGTGCTAAAACTTTTGATATTTTGTTTTATTGCACTGTGATTAGAGAGTTTTAAATATACCAAGATTTTTCTATAGCCTGTTATAATCATGTTTTACTACTCAGTGGAAGTAGAAAGGATGGTTTCCTGCGAGTACAAAGCTTGGTGCACAATACGGTGAATCTCTGTTGATCATGCTTGCTGTGGTCTTGCTTGCCAAGAACTAGATCATCACAGTAGTTTCTCATGCAGTGCTATCTTGTCAGTTTCCTTGCTGTTTCATAGATTCATGCCTAGCTTATATATGTTTAAAATATGACATTAATATCTTTCTAATTCTACCTTATATATTATTACTCCTAGTAGTTTTTCAGGTATATGGTATATGCCTGATACATTTTCGTCTCTTCTGTATTATATCGTTCCGTTTTTAGGTGTCTCTCAATAATAGCTTATGGTTCACTTTTTTTAATGAAATCTAAAGTTGGGTCAATTAAACCAGCCACATTTACTGTTATAAATGGTCATTTAAACTTTTTAGGGGTTTTTAAAAATTATTTCAACAACCTTCATTTTGCCTTTTTTTAGCTAGGGACTTGTTTTATTCTTTTTTTCTTATATTCTTTACTCTTACATTGAAATATATCTATATATAATTTTATATATACATATATAATATGTTTAAAATTTGTAGGTCTTCTAGGTCTTAAATTCATCAAAAAGCATGTTTGAGTCAAAAATTTTCTAACTCAACAAATAAGCAGTGGTCTTTGGTTTTAGTTTCTCGAAATAAAATACCTATTTCATTGGTTTAATGCATACTCACTCTTAAATACTGAAATCTAGAAAGTGAGAATATCCTTCATAATCCTGTTCTCTAAAGCTGACTACTAATAAACTTGTATATGTATGTGTAGGTCATATATAAATGTATCCTAAGTTTTGGATCATACTCTGTCATCTGTAACCCACTTTATTTACTGAATAACATGGTCAGCTCCATATGTCAACACGACAGAGCCTCTGGACTTCTCATTGGCTTGTGGGAGTTCTTACACAGTACTGTGTGAACTCCTAGTCCCACATACACACAAGCTCTGAATCAGTGGGCATTTTATTGGATAACTGTATTGAATAACTGTCTTAGTTTAGTACTTTATAGTATGTTGTCATAATTGGCAATCACTACAAATTGTTAGTGAGGTTTAGAAGTACCATATTGTGGTACAAATAAATACCATATTGTATATAAATACTGTAGTATGTAGATAAAGTACCATAATGTTGTAGAAATAAGTATAAGACACAATTTCTGACCCCTAAGAACCTTTAAAATTAACAACACAAGATACAAATGCATGAAAAGTTAAATCACAATGAAAGACACGTTGCCAGTGCTCTAAGCTGTTGTGCATTCCCTTCACTGAGGTTCCTGTTCTTGGAACACCAACTAAATGGCATTTATTATTTGTATATTTGCTCCCCCAAAAAAGCAGCTAATTATTTGAATCAAAACTTGGCCTCTTTCATTTGTGCCTAACTTACAGTAAGTTCAGGCAGTGCTTGTGGAGTTAAATCTAATTGTAAGTAGTGTATCTTTTCTGATACCGTGTTTTATCATCTTTTTAAATCTACCTTTTATTAGTAAAAGAAGTAATACATTTGAAAGAAAAGACCATTATTACTTTGAGCTCTATGTGTGGTTTTTTTTTTTAACCTTTCTTCATACCTTTACATTAAATCTGCATGCTTGATGTAGTTTATATGGAAAGGTGAATGTACAGTTGTGGCTGTTTTCAGCACAAAGTCTTTTTAGCACTTTGTCTCCATAGCAAAGGTGCGGGAAAACCTATTTCCCTGGTTTTGGGTGTATGTGAGAGAGAAAACGGGGAGAAGTTGTATATTGACCTAATCATTGAGTGTCTTGTTATTTAGTACAAGAAGCTGACTGTTAAAAGAACTAGGGATGACCTCCAGCACTACCTCTCACTATGAAAAGCCTGAGGCCCACAAAGCTTGTGCTTCAGTGACGAGAGCTTCTGGCATCTACCTCGTGCTCTGTACAACTCAATACTGCATCTCTTCATAAAAGTAGAACTTAAGTAGGCAAGGGAAGGTTAGACAAAATTTAAATAACTAGAGACAGTACATTCTGCTACAGGAAGGAGATCCTAACTTGGGGTCATAGCCCCTTTTGGAGAATTGTGTGGAGAAAAATAAAAGGAACTCTTGAAAATGGTATATACACACAAAGAATTGTAGACTCTTTAAAAGTCTACTCGTGGATTGTCTGGTGGTCTGTAGTTCTCACATGGAGCAGTACAGAAGCAGTAGTTATCATACGGTATCTCTGTCATGGATTAGATTGTAAAATATGGTGCTTTTCGAATGAGGACAGTCAGCTGTTTCCAGGGAGCTACTCTAAGACCTGGCGTAAATGTAGCCCAAATCCCTGCAGCATCCCTTGTAAGAAAAGAGAGGACAACAGCAGCTATGGATTTGGGTTGTGACTCTTACATTACACACCACATATTTAACATCTGTGTGTGTATATTTACCCAGATATATTTGTATGACTTTACCAGATGAAATACTACTTTGAGAAAATTCTTCTGTTTAACTTGAGGATTTGCCTTCAGCCTTCGGGAAGCATTGGAGTTTTGTTTCTCCTCTCCTCTGCTAGTTGAGGTACTTCAGTGAAAAAGTTGGAGAAGTTGTGAGTAGGGAGTTAGTGGGACAGGCACATTTTATATTTTTGTGAGTGAGCAATCAGATATATAGATATCAAATATATATTTTGTCAATTAGTCAATCAGTGAAGAATGAAATTCTTACGGGAGAAGGAGGAGGATACTGTAAATGTACCTTTGTGCCCCTGGTCCTCATGTGCTTGTCATGCTTTTCACTTGTAACATCTTTGTCTCCTTTTCGAATTAGAGTACCCATAACCTCAGGATGAGTTGACTTAGTTCCCATCCCTTCAGTTTTCTGCAACAGCGTATAGGTATTTGGTAGCATTTACCAGCAAGACTGTCTGGAGCCTGAGGGTTCTTTGTGAGAAAATAATCTGTAACGTCACTCATGTTAGAAGTTTTCGGTGGTATTGACCATCTTGAAGAATCAGCTTCTGATTTCTCTTGATGCTGTTCTGTTTTCTGTTCGATTTCTGCCCTGCTCTGTAGGCTTTTCTCCTGCTTACTTTGATTCAGTCTACCTTTTTCTTAATGTTAGTGAAGTACGAAGATCTCTAATTTGAAGCTGTTTACCCTCCTACGTAGACGTTCAGTTCTCTGAATTTCTCCTTGTGGTGCTGTTTTGCTAAGGCCCTGCATAGAAGAACCCGTTCCTTTCTGTCAGCCGCACAAAGCCTTTGCATTATCCTTATTTTTTTGTCTACATTCATGCAGAATTTCAGGTCTTTATTTCACTTTGCAAGAAATGTAATTATTTCATGAACTTAAGCTTTAAGAATGGGAAAACGTCAAGAGGCCTCTTTTCCCTTCTTCCATCAGTGTAAACGTTTTTCTCATGCCTCTTTTATAAGGGAGAAGATGTCAACCGGACACTGGAAGGGGGAAGGAAGCCTCTTCACTATGCAGCGGATTGTGGACAGCTCGAAATCCTGGAATTCCTGCTGCTGAAAGGAGCAGATATTAATGTATGTAGAGAACATATGTTAATACCTAATTATGTGTATAATGTATGTTATTCTCGAAAAAATACTGTTGTATAATTTGGATAATTGTTTCTTTAGATTTGTGAAATAGTTACTTATAGAAAAGTCCAAAATTATACCGCATTTCCTGTAACTTAGAAATACAAGTAGGAATTTTAAAAAATAAGTCAAACAAACTTGACATTTCGAGGCTGATAAACTGAGGGTTACACATCTGCCCCATGGCTGCTGCTTTTCGAGTTCTGCAGCCTGGGGTGCTGGCACTTTCTGTAGCTAGCAGGTGCTGTCATGTAAAGGAGACTAGGATTCCGCACAGTCACTGTTCACGGTGGTCAGGTGTGAACCGCCATCGCCTGACTCCAGGCTGTTGTAACTTACGCAGAGTTTCAGATTGTTGTAAGTAACTCTAACAGCAAAATAGATGAGCTTTCACATTTCCGGAAATACCATGTCACCTGGCCCAGTTGTGGCAGTCTTCCTTTACCTCATCGGCTGTGTCCAACCCCTTCTCCCCTTCCTGTGCCACATGGCATTCCTTCAGTAATATAAAACTTAGGCTCAGAGAGCAAAATAACAAGTCACAAAATACGTGACAGATGCAGGGTTTGAGCTGGGGTCAAAGCTCCTTGGTAACAACTCTCCAGTGACTGGAAACTATCTTAGAGGAGAGATTCTTTATACTGTACAGAAGCAAAATAGAATTCATTAGTTTTGAAATATTCACAGAAACTCCCTAATTATATCTAGAAAGAAATGAACATGGGTAAAGTTGTTCTTTGTCCTTTCACAGGCTCCCGATAAACACCACATTACCCCGCTTCTGTCTGCCGTTTATGAGGGCCATGTCTCCTGTGTGAAGTTGCTTCTGTCAAAGGTGAGGCCAGTGTTCATTATCCCTGCTGTCTTTCCCATTATCATGTAACTATTTAATTCTTAATTTACATAAATTTCAGATGGCTGTAGGGACAGAAAACTAGAGGTAGTCACCAAAATCAAGCCCTAGAATAGCGCTACTCAAAATAGCTGGTCCCCAGACTTACCATTCAGTGGTGGATCGGGAGCTTGAGCGACTGTCTTGAATCAAGAAAATCTCGTATGGAAAGGTAAATAACTGTTAACTGAAGGAAGCACTGTATGTAGTAACACAGAAAATGTCATGCTTCAGAAACAGTCTGCAACGTGGCACCAGGCACAGGCATGCTCTGAGAGTGGCGCTGGCTTAAAATTTGGAAGCTCCATTTTTTAATAGTCCACACTGAGCAAGATTAGTAGATAATTTTACTAATGGCTAACCCAGCTGCTTTCTTCATGTGGTTGAAAAAATGGTAAATTTGAAGTTTCTCAGTGTGTTCTGTCTTCACTATTACACATAAACTCTTAGATGGAATTCAGAATCCAGCCTCTGAAATCGACCAGTTAACAGCATGAGCAGCCACTCTGGTTATGTTTCGTGTTGGAAAGCAAGGAATCTTTATAAAATAGAGGGACTAGGATTAATCCCAACATTACCATTTCATGACTATTTTATAGAAAGTGCTATTCATAATATTTTCATTTGAGATCTTAGAATAAGGCCTGATAAAAGAAATAAGAAAGAATATAAGTTAGTTGGGCATGGTGGCACATGCCCATAATCCCAGCAGTTGGGAAACTGAGGCAGGAAGATCAAAAGTTCAAGTCCTACCTAAGCAGTATAGTTCCTGTCTCAAAATTTTAACTATGACTGAAAAGAATTTTATGCTTTATAGGTTGAGCTGCAATAAGGTATGAAGTTGGAAAAGGGGTAACACATACTCTTGGCCCTTTATTACAGCTCTTTAAAGATACAGCTCTAAAGATAGTCCTCTAAAACTAGGGGTTTTTTCCACTCTTAGCTTCGTATTAAACACTGGATGTTTTGAATCTGTATTTGTTGTTTTGCCTTTTGGGTATATGTCTGCAGCAGTTTTCAGGTACCACATACCATACTGATAAGAATGATGCAGGTCTCCAAAAGCAAAAGTAAATGGCAATATCATCCTCCAACACTGTAGAGGGTACAACACATGTGATACGGTGTACCCACAAGGATTTCCAGGAGCTCTGCACGTCCCTCCCTGGCACCTTTGAAAAGACTATAAAATACCCTTGAAAACTAGATAATTTTATTCCCAGGGAAATACGTTTGCTTATTATATCAAAATATCGTTGCCATAAGCAACAGATACTGATTTTTGCTTCATAGCAGATTTGTATAACTCCAGTATTGTTATGAGTGAGGACTCTATTGCAAGTACAGAAACCAAGAATTAAACAGCAGAGAGATTGTATTGGTCAGAGAACTGAAGAGTTGAGGCTCGGCATGACCTTGGGTTTAGCCCACATGAGCAGTCTCTGGTTTTTTAACTGTCAGCTCTCATCCTGACTTAACTCCCATGGCCTCAGCATACCTGTTAGCGGAGTGTATAGTAAAAGAAATGAATGAATCCTTCTTTCCCCTCTTTTCCTGACCTTTTCTACTCAGCCAACAGCTTTGTTCTCTGAAAATAAAAACCGCTGTGGGATCCTGTTAGCTTCAGATTATTTACTGAATGAACTGCCTCCTACCTGGAGCTATATACATCGGAAGTTTTCTTCCTGATAGCTTTTTCCTCCTAGGAAAGCAAAACCAGGCATGTTATTGTTATGCTAAAGGGTGGAACCATTGTTCTTACTATTCCTTATTCTCACAACGTGGTGCTTCAGCTCATTAAGGCCTTGAGGTGGTAGTTTCCATTGTAACAGAATCTTCCACATTAAAGGACTGAAAGCCCAGCTTGACTTGCATGTATATTAGGCCCTAACACATCAACCTTCAGTAAGTACTGTGTTGCTAAATTATTGAGTTGTCTAACTTCTGAGGAATTTTCTCTTTTACTTGTATTCATACCACTTTTATTTGTGTGTGAGCCTTGTTTTTGTAGCCAAATAAATGACATTCGCAGAAGATTCTGTTGATGGCAGATCAGTTGTGGCCAGGTAGAGCTGTTGTTTTATATGAAAAAAGGGATTTTTTTTTTTAACTTTATAAAGCAGTATAGAAAATTTTAATCTGGTTTTATAATTAATTACATTGATCTTACCGAATGAGCTTCTTTAATTTTTTTGGAAATCTGTTGTGCTAAAATAGAACTATTAGGTGTACCTTTTAAAGATTATAATCAATATTTGTATTACATCTAGTTCTGCCTTTTATAAAAGTAGAATCCTATGGATTCTAAAATCATTGACATTTAGAATACATAATTAGCATAGGAAGTAAGGAAATAATAAATTGCAATTTGGAAATGCAGTATGATCACAGTTAATGGAGATGTTACGGCTTTTGTATAGATGTTGCCCCAAAGCCTTATTCAGTTATAGGGGTGGGGTGAGGTTCAGAGGTGGCTGGATCTGGAGTGTGTGGTGCTGGGATCCATGGTGTATGATTACTAAATCAGTCCATTGATTGATTTGGCTTCATTCTGGCTAGAGTGTGAGTGCTACATCCACCTAGGGTGGGTAGCCTGTGTAAGATCCAAGGGACAGAAAGAGGGCTAATGTGCTCTGACCTGCTGTTTGCACTGGACTATTTCTTCTCTGCAATGCTCCTCTCCAGGCCTCTGTACCTTGGAGCCAACCAACAGTAGACTGAAACATCTACAAACTGTGAGCCAGATAAACCTTTCCTCCTTGAACTTTAGATGTCAGGTATTTTGTCTCAGTAAAAAGAAAAGTAAGACAGAGGATCACAAACAAATTGCTAGAATATTTGGAATCAAACTATCTGTGATACATCACTTACAATTTACTGTGAAGTCAAATACATAAGTATTATTATCTCCATTTTTATAGATAAGGAAACCATTTGTCACAGGGATATCTAACTGCCAGAAAGTCAAATAGAATAAAGGGGAATCAAGATTTGTTGCAAGATGTATGATTCAATACCTGTATTCTTCCTCCTACTTGAGATTGGCCTTTAGAGTTAGCCAGTGCAGTTATGAGAAATGGAACCAGTCAGTATCTCCAGGTGAAAAGAATGTGCAGCCTAATTAATTGTTGAACTGATAAATTAGACAAATGGAGACAGCAACTGTAGGGCTTCTCCTTGAAGACTGAGGTCTGAGCACATGTCACACTAGCTCCCCCCACCTTTTTTAAAGGTTTCACTAGACAAGAACTATAATGAATGCTTAAAAGACAGAAAGCAGGCTGGATAGGGTTATAGAAGAAAACATTTCCAAGTGTGGTAGGAGCTGATCCTAGGCTGCGCAAAACCAAGTGATACCCAGTAGCACTGTACAGGGGATGGCATGTAAGTTGCATGTGCTTCAGGAGGAAGGAAAATGCAAGAAAGAATCATAAATATGAAAGCAGTATGTAAATAAAGCCAAAGCCCAAGAACTGGGAAATAACAAGGTAGAAGGGAGGTGATCAAAGCCCCTCGTGCTTTCCCCACGTCCAGAGTGTGTGAGAAATACTACCACAGCTGATATGAGTAGGCAAGGGGAAGGACAGAGGTGAAACAGGTACAAATGAAAGTCAGGAAGCACTGTGGGAAATGGAACCATGACAGAGGAGTGCATGTGAAAGAGGCGCCCACAGCAGAGGACTGGCAGCAAGCAGCGCAGTGCTCTGTGTAAAGGCCAGGCCTAGCACACTCCAACCCTGTTTTTACCAAAGGAAGAACAGATGTATAATCATGTGTTACTTAGAATTGTAATTATCTCAGTTGAATAAAGTTCTTTTTTTGTCCTAAAATCTTAACCAGGAATTTTTTTGGTATAAAATATTGTCTTAGTCACTTGGCCATTGCTGGGACAAGATATATAACACCCACAACTTGAAGAAGGGAAAGTTTTATTTTTACTTTATTTGGTGTTTAGAGGGTTCAGTCCCTGGTTGGCCAGCCCCAGGGCAGAAGGGGCAAGTGGAAAGGTCTGGCAGAGGAAAAGTGTTCACCTCCTGGCAGGTGGGGAGCAGAGAGGAAAGGGAGGAGCCTGGGACTGGAATATACTCTTTGAAGTCATGCCGCCAGTGACCCAAGCCTTCTGACACTGTTGGGGGACATTTTAGAACTAAGCAAAGATTGTACAAAAATACCCTCTAATCCAGAGGCAGCTAGATTTTTTTTGGAAGGGTCATCTATGCCTTTGCAGACCATAGTCACTCTCATTACTTCACCACCAACAGTACCCAGGTGCATAGGCATGGATGGCTTCGTTTCACTAAAGCTTCATTCATGGACACAAGAGTCTGGGCCATAGTTTCCCATCCAACCCCTGCTGTAGCACAAGGTTTAGAATTTGTGGTGTACATCACTTTAAAACCCTAGCCCCTCAGTATTGGATAATTCTTCCTCAGTGCTACAAGTTGAGTGTATCATTGTGGATGTTTTTATTAGACTCTGCTAGCCCTTAGTTGTTAGAAAGTTTTATAAACATAGCCAAAGGAGAGCTTATATGACAATGATCTGAGATTTTCATGGTTCATATTAAACTCCTCTTTCTGATCAAAGTCTTGAATTTGTACCTGAATACTAGCAGTAATGGTTGAGCACATCATTTAGAAGAGGGCTAATCATGAAAGGGTATTTTCGAACACTATCGGCTTATGGGTTTTCCTATGCTCAAAATTTCATTATCTTAAAGTTACATGTAATTTGACATCCTTGTCGTCTTTTTTGATTAAAAAAATTCCCTGTGAAATAGTTACCTCTAGCATCAATACTCTATTATGTTGGACATTTTGAATAATACTAGTATTTACTGTATGTTGAATTTTCTATACTTTTAGTATTTGTTAGAATTATAGTTTATATAATATAGGGTTTTTAGAAGTTTAGTATCCTTGCTCTTTAATCCTAAGGAAAACCACTTGTGAATAATCTACTATAGGATATTGTGGGGAAATACCCTAAATATATACTTCTTTTGTAATCACTTAAAAAATGTTACATTTGCTGTAACTTAGAACTTAGACAAATCGCTTTCGGTAATGCACCCTGGTGTGTATTCACATTCCATTCCTTACAAAATGTGTACCACTGTTGAAAGTAACCTTTTAGCCCTTCTGTGGGGTTAGGGATTTTTTAAAACAATCCTATCCCAGCAATATATGAATTAAAATTTCAATACAAGGTTAAAACATAGTCACTGTTTTATTTTTAGGTTACAAAAATAAACTGACACCACACTTAATTTGTTATAAACCATCATTTTGCTACTATTGATTTTTAGAGTACTAAGCTATATCTGAGAGGAATAAGTATAGGAGAAACTAAAAGTTTTCCTTTCTTTCTGTGCCTCATACTTCGTCGAATTTATATCCTTAAAAAGTCTAGACTGACCTTACAACAAGAAAAAAATACAACAGTGATGATTAATGCAGTTAATAATCACAGCTAGAATTCATAGCTGTTACTGATTCACAGCTGTTTCAGACCACTTGTAACTTAACTGTTCTTCATTTGTTGAGATACACGAAAAAGAAATCTGCTAAGAAAAAAATCATATCTGTTAATATTGACGTTGAATGAACATACTTTTGTTCTTAAGCAAGCAAGCACTTAATAAACTCGACTATCTTAAGTACCGGCATTATTGTGTCCCTAAGCATTGCACAGGTTTTGCTGCTTGAAGTTAGAGTTGTCTAAGATGTAAAGGCTGAAAGTTGGTCTTTTCCAGAATAAGCACATAGATGTACTTACAGATACTCAAATTACTCACTCCCTACTTACATCTAGTGAAAGCTAAGTAGTCACAAGCACACATTTTATGATTATTGAGAGCTCACAAAGTTCTGTGCTGTATAACATAGGCAAGTTTGATTTCAAATAAAATTTAGGGCTAGTGACCCTCAGAGGACTCACCCAGTGCCCTTCTGAATTGTCTTATTTTTAAAAAGAAACCACATCGTAAAGAACCTACCAGAATTATATAGGTACAAAATTTGTTCTGTAATAACTGAAGAACCAATTGTTATGTACTACTTTGATAGCTTTCACAAACACTGGACACAGCTGTGCCCGTTCTAAGCTCATTCTTTTTACATACTTAGCTCTTTTAGACTGGCGCATGCCACTATTTTATTTAGTTTCTGTGAATGACATGTTGCAGTGTCACACACCCTCAAGTTTAGCTCCTAGTTCAGTTTCTAATAGCTCTGTGGCTTTCAGCAGGTTCCTTAACATCTCAGCCTAGGTTTTCTCTATCATAATGTGGTGCCAATACTTGTCTCATACAGTTGACAGATAAAGTAGCTCATAGTTACATGGCATTTCCAGTGTACAAGTACAGTCTTCCCTTGGCAGTGTGACTGCTCTGAAGCTCAGTAAGTTTGGTATTGGATGTATTTTGACATAAACATTTTGTGCAGGTACTGGTCATATGTTCGGTGCTCAGTGTGATAGCTAGAACTTGTCCATAGTGTTGATTACCTTGTGACTCACCGTCCTTTCCAGCCATAGCAATGTTTGATACTGATTTTGGTACTGGCTGCACCTCCCAGAACCGATCAGTAATGAGTGTCAAAGTACCATTATACTGTTTTTTAAAAAGCTTTCTGTAAGTTAATTCCCCTAATCGTCAGAGTAGCCCTGTTTATCCTTGGAGAGACTGTGGCACTGTGTGTTTAGGAAACCTGCCCAAGATGACACAGCTGATAATAAAGTCTTTCAGTTCATTTTCTGTCACTATCACAAAATGCCACAGACTAGATGATTCAAGACACCTGGTTCTGCACACTAGTAAACCCAAACACCTGTTGCCAGGACCCAGCCAGAGCCTTTCTAGCTGCATCATGTGTGGTGGGGAAGGCGGAAGGGGAAGAGAGGATATGACTTAATTTTAACAGGTCCACTCTTTCAGTAACTGACTTTCCAGTAAGGACGTTAAGCCTTTGTTCAAGAGGGTAGAGTCCTTATGACCTATCACCCTGGTTAGGCTCCACCTCCTGACACTGTTTAGTGCAGACTGAGTTTCCAGCACATCCAACCTTGGGAGACACATTCAAACCACAGCAGAAGAGGGTTGAAATCTGGATCTGGTCAGTTCAGCTCCAGAGCCTGTGTCTGTACCTACTACATTAGCCGCATACTTTCATATGCCATTTGCTGCAGTGCCCCATAGAGTATAAGTTCTCGGGAAGTACTGTGACCAGTCAGGATTGTGTCCTCAGAAAAGGGATAACTTCCTGTAGAAGTGACAGCTCCCTGAAAACGCAGGCTTTATGAAAATAACATTGCATTGTTCAAGTAGAGACAAACTTTCATGTAAAACTTAGGCTGTTCTACCTCATAAGAAATAGAACAGCTCAACATTGAGTGTCCTTAGAAAGGAGTAATTAGAAGACTCTTTTTACCCATCCTTTTATTTTCGTGATGGATTTTCCTCTCAAACCTCAGAATGATCTATTCTTGCTAAAATATGATTGCAGTAGAGATATTAAAATTGCATTCTCACAAAGAGTAACGTAAGGACA
Source organism: Chinchilla lanigera (assembly GCF_000276665.1). Classification (NCBI taxonomy): domain Eukaryota; kingdom Metazoa; phylum Chordata; class Mammalia; order Rodentia; family Chinchillidae; genus Chinchilla; species Chinchilla lanigera. The sequence continues at coordinate 6,832,080 of NW_004955494.1, forward strand.
AAACCTCAGCCGTTCTATCTGCTACTCAAAATGAACTATAGTCAGTTTCCAAATAAAAACTTTTTTAAAATGTAAAATGTATCTCATTGCTCATAGATGTAGGTTTCATTTGTTTTTATTATGTAAGTTGGGGTGTTTACTTGGAAAACTTGGAAAGTACTTGCCTCTTAAAAGTGAATTGAATCCGTGTGTGGTGATCCATACCTGTAATCTCAGCACTTGGGGAGGCTAAGGCAGGAGGATTGTAAGTTTGAGTCCAGCCTGGGCAACTTAGTAGCTTAACAAGACCCTGCCTCGAATTTTAAAATGAATTTTTAAAAAATTAGGGCTGGGGGTGTAGCTTAGAGAGCTTAATTCAAGTTGGTAACATTGGATTGTTTAAAAGTAAAAGAGAGGAGACGATCACAGTGCTTAGCTCATGGGGCACAGCGAGACCCGGAGCCGACGCTGTAGTTAGTGTGTCCTTGCTGCACTGGCATGTAGTGTGGCGGGCAGAACAGTGCAGGTGGAGCACCCTGGCTGAAGAGATATAGACCTCATCCTGTGACTTGTTGACCAGTGGATCCCTGACCTGAACTCAGGGATTAAGAGTAATCGTTATTCTGAGGCTCAAAAGAGAGTGATTGCTCCGCCCCTCTCTCTTTGATACCGTACTAGCCACAGTGGTAGATTTGCACATGCAGTCCTTTCCTCTGCCCCAGCTAAACTGAAAACTTGAGGCACCTCTTTGCCCTTCATGCCTAAGGGCAGAGGTCAGCAACCACTTTCTGTGGAAAACCAAGTGTACACCACTGGGGCTTTTCGTGCCATGTGATCTCTGTCACACCTACTCATCCCCCCACCAGACACAGCTGTAAACTGCATCATAAGTGAATGAGTGTGGCTGCCATCCAGTGGGATTTTATTTATCAAAACTGTATCTGGCACTTAATAGGAGTGCAGTAAATATTTGTTGAACGGACTTGTTAGTTGAGTGCCTTTGAAAAATGTTCTCCAGCTTCAAAATGCTCAGCAAATGAGATGATAAATCATGTACTGTACATTCATTCCATCTTCCAAAGTTCCTATAAGAAGCACAGTCAAATTGTAGGTATTTAAAGTTAATAAATTCTAAAATCTGGGTCTTGTCCTAACATGTTGGGTCAGAAGCTGTAGGTGTTTTGAAATAACAGTATCGTGGAACACAGGATTTACCGTCAGGTTTCTACAATTTTCTTTCTCTAGAGTTAAAAGTACCTACTTGATGGGGCTGCTGTTAGAAAAAAATATGCCGATAGCAGTGATGATGAACCTTTTAGAGTTTTCAATAACAGATAGCCTGCTACAGCACATGTGCTGTAGGTGCGCTACCAGTGGCCTATAGTATCATGTTCACAGTCAGAACCACTACTGTGTTTTGTATTAAATGCTATGTGGTGTCAGACTCTTTCTTCTGTCTTTTGTTTTTTCTTTTTTTTTTTTTTTTTTTTTGGTCATTTTTTGAGACAGGGTCTTGCTGTGCAGTTCAGGCTGGCCTTGAGCTCACTTTGTAGCCCAGGCTGGTCTCAAACTCGCAACGATCCTCCTGCCTCAGCCTCCCGAATGCTAGGATTACAGGCATGTGCCACCATGCCCAGCTCCTGTGTCTTTTCTATCAGTGTGTAAATTATGTCTAAATTAAATATGCTATGAAATCCTGTAACAGCAAATAAAATTTTGCAGTATGTGTAAGATATTTGAACAGTTTTTTCCATGTCACTAAATACTAGATCGATTTGTAGTAGCCTTCCAAACTGAATAGTATCTGTAAGTTCCATGAAAATGGTGTAATATTGAGGTATATTTATAGACATTTGGAAGTTCCCAGATTCTGGACATGGAATTGCATGCATCATGGAATTCAAAGAGACTCCCAAACCGTGCAGTAGAGTTCTTTATGAACACAACACAGTAACAATTGATTCAAAATATTTTTTACAATAATCTGTCTGCTATCATGATAAATTTAAATAGAATGGTAAAAAGAGCACCTTTAGGCTGGGCATGGTGGTGCATGCCTGTAATCTCAGCACTAAGGAGGCTGAGGCTAGCCAGGGATATAGCTAAGTGACACAAGTGTCTGCCTGGCAAGCAAGCACAAGGTCCTGAGTTCGATTCCCAGTACCAAAAAATAAATAAAAAGGGTGAGGCAGGAGGATCACTGGGAGTTCAAAGCCAGCCTAAACTGCTTAGTGAGACCCTGTCTCAAGAAGACCAAAAATCAGTCCATCAATCAAGGTACCTTTCCCTTTTTATTTGGATGCATGTATTCAATAATGGTAAAACTTGTGTTACTAAGTAAACATACTGTAACCCAGATGTGAATTTTTTTCACTCATTTAACAAATACGATGATTGATGAAAGCCAGGCATTATATAGGTGTTAAAAGTTAGAGATGCACGGGGTGTGATGACACGTGCCTGTAATACCAGCTCTTGGGAGGCTAAAGCAGGAGGTTTGCCATGAGTTTCAGGCCAACCTGGACTACATAGCAAGACCCTGTCTCAGAAATAAATAAAAAATAAAGGTTACAGAGATGACTATAAGAAGGACGCTGCCCTCATGGAGGTTGGCCTAACTTGGGGAAGACAAGTATAAACTGAGATATTAACAATACTGGTGGGAAGGAGATAAAAACAACTTCGTAAGAATAAAAACATTTTAACTGTTTTGGATATAAAATTTCTTAAAGATATTACATAGATTCTCTTATGCAGAATAAACAGTGCATGGTTATTTGTTAACAGATGATTACAGACCATGTTAAAGCTGTCAGAGAATTGAAGCTCAGCTGTGAGCGACAAAAAACCCTCATTCCAGGGATCTAAGCAGGAAGAGTCTGGAAGTGCGGTCTAAGGCTGAGCGACAGCTGCGCTGTGCACATTGTTATTCCACCTTCGCTTCCCCTGCGTCCCTAAGACGGCTGCTGACAGGGACTGGGCCTGTGTTGGAAAGGGAGGAAGGGGGAAAGAGCTAAGGACTTTCTCCTCCTTGGGCTTCCGTAGAAGAGCAAAACCCTGCAGAGGTGGCCACAGTTTTGTCGGGTGGCCACCTCTGGCTTTCTTCTGGAATTCCGGAGGAGGGGGTTGTGCTTGGCTGCGGGGTCCACCTCAGCGGACGTTCACAAGTAGGAAGTGCTTTACAGAGAAGGTGACAATTAAGACTCAAATGGGTGCTTAAAGGAAAAGGAAGAGTTTTTCTTTTACATTTTTCAAAATGATTATGGGACATCTAATATCAAATAAAAGGAAATGCACTATTTAAAAGGGGAACTATATGCATGAGCAAGAGAAACAAGTCCTTTGCCTTCGGAGACCACATTTTTCTAGAGACAAGGAATACGCAAGTACTATTTTGAAATAAATGTGATTTCAGGTAATAACAAAACTGCAGGGGAGAATAGAAAACCACCTTGGTAAGAACAAAAACATGTAAACTGTTGTGGATAGACAATCGCTTAAGAGTGTTTCATATACTTGTCTTAAGCAGAATAAACAAGGCATGGTTAAGCCTTACCTGGAAGTCTCACCCTCGGCACTGGCCCTGGAGTCTCTCCCTCTGTGGCGGTCACCACTAAGCTTTGGCGGTAATGCCATTGCCATCTCTTCCTTGCTCTAGTCATGCCAGGCATTTGTCGGATGTTACTGTTTTTAGTGCCACAATCTGCAGAGGTCTTGTCTACTGGTTTCTGTTTCTGATTTTGTAGACTGAGAAAATCTATGTTTGAATTAGGAATATCTGCCTCAGAACCCCAGCAAGTTTCTGTGCAGTAGTAAAGAGCTTGTACTCTTTCAAAAAAAATTTTAGAATCACTTCCTAGTTCAATTCAACATGAAGTTGCTGGACTCCTGACCTGATTAAGTTATGTGATAAAATGTTAATCTAGAAACTTCTCATATAGGTTCCATGAATTGGCTTCAATCTCACTTGCAGTCTTCATCTTTTCAGATAGTTGCTTTGTGTTTGTTGCTAAACAGCGTTCTCTCCAGAAGTGAATTGACTATTCCAAACCATGGTTGCTAAAAAAATTTTTCTGGATCGGTCATATTCTAAGGCTATAAAACAGCCTTCTACAGGCAGGCCTACTAAAACTCTGTCTCTTTGTGTATATGTAGGTAGATCCAAGTATGTTGGGTTTTTTTATTTTACTGAACTTACAGATTTTGCATGAAAACAAAGCCACTTCATACTGACAGTTCATGAGTACAGCTGTAATTGGCTCTTCACTGCAGAAGCCTTTCATGGCGATAACGGTAAATTACCAGTACGTGTTTGTTTCATTCTTTAAATGTTACTAATCCAGTTTCTTTGGCTCATTTGTGTGTGTTTAAGAACTGATAGTATAAGGAGTTATCCTGTCTGAGGTAAGTAGAGAAAGGTAATGAGCAGGTAAGGATATATTGTTATTGTTTCTTGGCTCTGTATCTTACCTTTCCAGCTAGATTGTAAAGTATTCATGAGCAGATAGCATGATTTCAAATTTCTTTAACGTTCCCTATATTCTTCTGAATACTATCAAATAATGTTTGGTTATCTCAGTGTAACTTTTGCAGAGCAATAAATTACTTATAATGCTGTACTTCTTAGAATAAGAACCAGGTTATCTATTTGGGTCACTTTAACTCTAGCAACTTCCTCCAGAAAAATTTACCACCTCAGTTGTGTTTTAAATACAGACAAATGAACTTACTCCTGATTCTGATCAGATGTAAGAAGTGAAGGGACTTCGTCTTTGGAATTACCTTAAAGTAAATGCATATTTTATATAGTGTGCTAATGAGCACCCTATTCACAATGGATGTGCTTTGTTGATCTACTCATAGTTCTTTTGTCTTCAGTGAATAATAGTGTAATTGTTATGTCCCTGTGTGTGTTTAGTCCCTGTGTGTGTTTAGTCCCTGTCTATACCAACGACTTTATAAATATCTGTTGGTTGTCCATTTCTGGCCCTTTGCAAGGCCTTGGAAACATAAATACCAATAAGTTTGATTTCTACCATCAACACATTTAGTCTAGGAAAGGGAAACAAGTAGGTAAAAGAATTGGGGCACCATTTCAAGACGAAGTAACAATGAGAAGTCACAGGGCAAGAAACAGAGAGGTACGGTATATTTTTCAGAAGCTGCAGGATAGGGTGGGAAGGATTTCACAAGAAACACAACTAAGAGGTAGGTATTGAGCATATCCTGCCTTCTGCTTGTGTTGATTTCTTTCTCCCTGCGAAGGTTGCCAGGGAAGGCTTTTAGGAAGGTAAGCAATATCGCCACCCAGACAAAGGCATGCAGTCTAAGTGACATGGTGTGAGAAGTAACAGCAGGAAACTGTTGCATCAGATTGTTTACATGGAGATTCGGAGCTATGAAAGTAATGGTAACAACCAGGAACCAAGAACAGATGTGGAATGTTAGGAGGAATACGTTCTGAAAACTTGGAGACTGACAGTGTGGAAAGTGAGCAGATCTATATCATCCCTCCCTCTGCATTTCCTGGGAGGGGTGAGTATTCTTCCTCTGGAGGGAGACTGCCAGAAGAGGAGTAGTTTGTAGGGAAAGAGTATTAATTCATGTTAGGAGAGATTGAATTGGAGGTATTTGTGGAAGTTAAAGGAAATAAATCTCAAATACATACATGGCTGTAAAGTTTAAGATTGATAGTCATGATGGAGGTGAACGTTGGATACAGCCGGAAATACTGATGAAAAGCTCCTCGAGCACATCGTGAATATATCCAAATAGCAGAACCTTGGAGAATGGCAGTTACAGGATACCCAGAGAGGAAGGAAAGGGGCTGGGGAGCGCAGAGGGAGTTGGTTCAGGAGGAAGGAGAGACAGGCTGTACAGACAGACATAGAGACAGTGTCTTGCAGGGGAGGGCCACAGTGGGTAAGGAATGACTGTCATCACGGTCCAGATGCCAGATTCTGATTGAACTTGGCATTTAGTAGACATTAACAACTCTCACCACGTATTTGCTGAACAACAGAGATCAGGTTGCAAAATGCCATGGGCATTTTTTAGAAAGAGAGCCCTAGAAGAGGTTTTAGTTACACATATGGCAACCTAGCTAGTCTTTGTATCTGAGCTTCCTTTGCAGTAAACATGGCTGTGCTTAAATTTGGGCTAGTGGTATGTGTGCCACTTGTGAGTCACCATCTAAAATAGAAGCCCAGTTACCATAGACTCTGTTCTTTGGCAGACAGGATGCAGGTACAGAACCGCCTTCCTCCAGAGGAACATGGAGGACACTCATGGGAAACAGAGCAGATAAAACCTGTACCCTTAAGTGCCCTAGTGGGACAGAGGCACCCAAACACCCTTCACCCTTCCTGTAGTTAGCACCAGACTGATGAGCAAGAGAGAAACTGAGTCTAGTCCATTGTGCCCTAAATTCTCTTGAGTTACAGCAGTTTACCCTCACAATAATGAATAGATTCAAAAGTTTGTTATTTGTAAGTGAATGAACAAGATTCAGGAGAACTTAGGTTGCTACCCAGATTCTGTCACTAGTGAGGGCTGCGCAGGGGTGCAATGCTGGAGCCACATAGAGAACACTAGTGATAGTCGTCTGTGAGCTGCCACAGGCAGCAGTGTTCACCTAGAACTAATTCAAACATTGCTTGGTTATGCTGACTGTAAGAGTCAATAAACAAAATAGAGTTTTACAGACAAGACTTTGGTAATCTTCAGAAATAGAAAATCTGGCAAATTAAGAGTAAAGGCAATATCCATAAAGAAGCAAAGTGGTATATAAGAAAGTAAGAGTCTGGGGAAGGTGTAGTGGTTAGCTAAAGCCTGCTGTATGTAACAAAGTCAGCGATAAAATCTACTAGATAAAACTAGTAACTCAAATAGTAGCATGATTGTGGAAATACCAAGATAATCCCTAAAACTAAAGATGAATGGTTAGAAATGGTTTCCTTGAGGAAGGGATAGGGCCAGTTACACCGAGTTCTCTACTAGCTGCTTTGAATATCAAAAAGCTTACCTGTAATATTTTTATCTGTTGATAAAACTAGTTCATTATCTCTTGGGAAAACTGATTTGACTATTAAATGTATTAAATACTTTATCATTTTTATGCTATTTATGGAATAGTTTCCTTAATTTTATTTAAAATGGTAACAGTTGTATTTGGCTTGCAAAGTTATGAGTTACGTTTTTCTGTGTATTTGGAGTTTTCTGTGATAAGTGAATATTATACTTAGAGGAAAAAGTGATTTTAAATTTTAGAAATATTTTATTAGCTAAATACTTGGTTTCAAATATTAGACATTGATTCCAGCAAGTAGAAAAGGAACATTTAAAGAAAAAAAAACAAAAGAAGAAAAGAAACATTTGAGGAGATGCTGGGCTAGCTAGACTCACTGAGAACATGGGAGGACCAGGCTAGGAGGAGACCAGAGCCGGGGCTCTCCAGGCTCCTGCCCCGATGATGCCACAGTGATCGCTGACCTCTGGCTTCTTGTATTGTCTCTCGTTTGGTCTCGCCCAGCTTCAAAATCCAGGAATGTCCTGCTTGAGTTAAATAGGCCTTTGACACTTGGCAAAGAAAGTAAGTACATGGCCCTTTGATTTATAGTCTTAGGACTCACACATCAAGAAACAAATGATTCCTCAAAACGAAATTAAGCTGCTGTTATCAAAGGAAGAGAAATAAATTCTGATGCCTAAAAACAGGACGTTCATCACAGTATAAAACTTGTTATTAATGCAGAATTACAGTTTTCAGTGCTGGTTATAATAAGCAGCAGTCCTCAAAATGAATAAGGAGTCATTGGTGTCAGTACAAGGATCCCAGTTATTGTCACTTAACCTGTGTTGCTGGGGCTGGCCACATGAACATGAGCACTTCCCCAAATGTGTGTCACCCCGCCCCTTCCCGGTATACCCAGTCAATCACCAAGACTCAGCCCAAGCCCTACATCCTCCAGGAAGACTCATCCTCGCACCACATCCTCTTCTGACTTAGCAGTCCCTTAGCGGTCACTGTTCTGTACTTGCCCACTGTGCTGTATCGACCTGTCTCCCGCGCCAGCTGGACTGGCAGGGTCTCTGCTCTGATTTTCTTTGGTCTCCAGCCCTTTACACAACATGTTCACATCAAAACGTTGAGTAAATATTTGTTCAATGAATGAACGGGTAGATTTTCAGAAGAAAAGGGATGGGACATTTCATACGGAGCCCGTGTGTATAAAGGCATGGCACATGGCATATTCAGGGCCTGCTGAGATATTCTGAAGGGTAAGTTCGTAGAAGGGTTTACAGAAGAGACTGCTAAGCGTGACCACAGTTAGCCCTTAAAGTTAGTCTCTTGCCGCATGGCTAGACAGGCCTGTAAGCCCCTTAGGGAAATAGCAAGTGCGACTTGGCAAGCATACCATGGCGAAGCACTGAGGCTTTGCAGTGAATATGCACTGGTTGTGGTTGGACCAACAAAGAGAGATGGTCAGATATTCAGATATTGTCTCTGGGAGCTAAAATGTACAGACCTGGTGTGGCAGCAAATTTGCCCACCAGGCACTTTTCTAAGTTCTGGGCTATAGTAATACGGGCAAGATTCCCACTTCATGGAGCCTTCATTCTAGAAAGGGCGGGCAGATGAGACAACATAGGGAAATGGAGGCAGAAGAGGTGCGGCTCCAGAGCCGCAGGGCTGCGTCGCAGTCAGAGTGTCCAGGACCACACTCTCTGGGTTCAGGGCAGGGCAGTCTCGTGTCTGCACTGCAGATTGCCCCAGTATGGAGAGCAGTCTCCATACTGCCCACGTCCCGGTCATTTACTGTGAAGGTTTCACAAGCAGAATGACTGGTTCTTCACGGTGTGTATTTATGCTGCGACACTTTACAGAAATGTTTCGAGAAAAGAGAAAAAAATAGGGTTACCACAAGAATACTTTCTTCAGCAGAAGTGATGTACTTACACTGCACAGAGGTAATGTTTCTAAAGCTTAATTAAGTACATGATACTGAAAATAAAAGGCTATTGCCTATGTTAAAGACAGTTGCATTTGCCAGTTTGTGATGCCTGAAACATAATATGGCATTTTTAATCCGTAGCCTTGAGAACTTCTTCATTGCTTGTTCTTCTCTAATGGTGACCAGCGTTGGGATGCTTGTTGTGAACATTGGCCTGTGTGGCGCAGTCCGCTCTTCGTGACTGTTACCCAGTGGTGGGTTCATTCAATGATGAAGGCCCCTTCTCGTTCCCAGGGTGCAGATAAGACTGTGAAAGGTCCGGATGGACTGACCGCCCTTGAAGCCACCGACAACCAGGCAATCAAAGCGCTCCTGCAGTGATGGACGATGGACTGATAGCTCGGAAAGAATGACTCTCCTGTGGCCTCACACTGCTGCCTGTCTGTCTGTCACTCTCTATCTGCCAGCTTCTTCAGCTAAATACTTTAAGAGGGATGAGGGGAGAGAGAAATTCGTAACAAATCAGACTACCACAAAAAATAATGTTTGGAGGAGGGGAAACATGACCAGGCTCTGACCGGGACTCCTGATCAAGCCAGCCTCTTCTATTATAAAATACACAGCATAGACCCAAGAGAGAGCAAAGACACACTGTACCGGGAACATTTGACCTTTCAGCTCCCTAGCTAATCCATTAATTAGATTGTATTAAAGGTCTGATTCTACAAAGGCCAACTCTACTTACTCAGCAGCCCTAACTGCAAGCAGTAGCGGCTGCTGCAGCGCAACTTAGGGTGCTGAGCTAAACAATTCGCTCCAGCCTTCTGCCTTAAGCATGCACTCTCCGAGGGTCTCCTGCTAGGTACGGGCACTGCCTGTGGTTGGTGACCAAATCTTCCCTCATGACTTCAGCTTCCTGTGAAAGCTCAGTTAAGATGAGGAGGGGCACACTCCTAAATTGCTGGATGACTGAACTTGGGATTTTCTCTCCCCTTTCACATGGATTTCATGTCTCTTTAGATAAAACTGACTAGTTTATTTATGAAACCTTAAAATTTAGAAGTCTAAAGGGGAAATCATTCCAATATCTGTGTTTTTTTCTCCTTTAGCTTCAGACATTTATATAACATTAAAACACTTTCAAACTCCTGCTGGTAGTAAAGGGGATTTAAAAATAGAATTATAGCCATAGCGTGTTAGTTCATATATAGAGAGAACAGTTGTCCTAGTACCTATGGACTTCTTCGTTTGCTGTTTGAGTTGATTTCACTTATGTTTGGAGAATCAAAGAACAATCTTAGAATGCCTCTCTCTGACCCACCTTAATGCTGATTACTCAGTGCACCAAAGGTATCACTGGGGCGAGATTGACTATTGGAAAAGTTGAACCGCATCCCTGCAGAAATAGGTTTGTTACCAGGTTTCCCTCAGTCATTGATAGGCTTCGCCTGGACATCTGCCAACCCATCTGAACAACATATTTTTCTCAAGCAATTGCTTGAGAAATCATGCATTGTGTAATGTGTGATAACTTAAAATATATTCTGTGTTCTTAGAGTGCAGTGCCCTAAAATGTCCTTAAGACCTGCAGAAAATTTGGGCACATTGCTAGGTGTTTATGTCATGAGCAGTAAAATTAAAGCATACAACCTTAAATTTCATATCTGGCATTTGAAATATTAAGCTTACTAAAAATATTAGGGTTTTTCCTTAGCCAACTCATGCAATAATTGAATGTACCTCAAATTTTCAAAAGTGGGAGAGAGGTCGAGGACTTACATTCAGATTGTGGATAATAAAGACTAAGGATTTTTTTAAGGCAGTGTAGCATTGTACAGCAGGGTTAGTTAAACTATTACCAAGAACAGCCAGTCTGGCTAGTAAGTTTTATCAGTCAGTTACTGATTGGTTGGTGGTGTGGGAGTGTGTGAGTGTGTGTGTGTGTGTGTGTATGTGTGGTGTGTGTGGGTTTTTTTCCCCCATGAACCCTTTTTTTATCCTGTGGCTTTTTCACTTTGAATTAGCCTAACCCTGTAATTTTCCTGTGTCCAAGAACACAATCACAAAATGGTTTAAATACTTTGATACATTTGGCTAATTCTGCTGTCTTAATGCAGCCTATCAGAGCTGGACATCCTGATTGGAAATGGAGGGCACTCTATCAGTCTCCAGCTGTCAACATAGTGCAGCAGGGTGTTTTTTTATCTTTGTTTTCACCTCTTGGCATAATGCTATTTAAAAGGCTTGCATTGTACCCTTAACACAGTTTTCACCTTCGCTTTCAAAGTGTTCTGTTGTAGTTGGCTATTACAGAGAGTGCATTGTCCTAGCATTCCTAAACTTGGTCTGCTTTCGAAGTCATGGTACCAAAACCATGTGATTCTTTGTACAGTTTATCCTGATGTTCCTTGTAATGCAGTAGAGGCTATCTTGCCTTCCCTCTTCTTTCTCAGCCATTTTGTAAGGCCCATAATTATGAAGCAATTGCTTGAGAAAATTACATATAAACATAGAATAGAATAGACTGGCCAAGATGGTTTGCAATTTCTTTTTTTTTAAACTAGGTTATTTATAATGTATTTCTGAGCCACTTGGCAGAGAAATTCACAACACTTAATGTTTATATTTTGAGTAAAGAAAGCTAAAACCATTCCTGCTTTTTGGTACTACATGCATTAGCAAAAGGTTAAGTAAGTTTTGTTCTCCACTGAAGTACTATTTAACATCTTAGACAAAATCTTGCATGTTCTGTAGTTTTGTATTAAATCATTGAGTCATTTCTTACGTACTACAGGTGGTTTGCCTGTTACAGTAGTTGGCTAACAAATTCCTCTGCAGCTTCAAGCTGGTTTCTCTAGACGCAGAGTCAAAGACCGCACCTCAGTGTTCCAAGTAGCTCTTCTGTGCACAGCTCACCCTTCTAAACCAGCTGGGCACAGAAGTGCATTGATGGCAGGTGCATTGTGTGGAAGCTGCAAACAGGTAGGCCTTTTATTCATTGGTTTCTTTCCCCCAAGTACTGGGTTTTTAATCTATATGTAGCTAATTGATTTTTTTTCCTTAAAACTTCAACTAAGCTGCTGTTTTCTTCCATGCAATATCGTGTACTCAATTGTGTATAGAAGAAGCTGATAAGAGTGCCCTCCTACATAAATAAGCAATTGCAGTGTTTTGCATGCAAAATTTTAAAAAATTGAATCATCCTGATTCTATTTTGTAAATGGAGAAACAATCATATCTTTCTAAGCAGTAATGGAGGAAGACTAGTGCTTTGTGCATTTTTGATATATTTGGGTTCATTTTTCCACAACATCATACTTTTGACACAATTGAGTTTCTCATAAGTATCCTAGTTCATGTACATCTGAATGCTAAATAATACTGTGTTTAAGTTTTGTGTTGCAAGAACAAATGGAATAAACTTGAATTGTGCTACAGCTAACCAGTCAGCGGTATTTTTCTTCCTCACTTTTTCCCACCTTCCTTTGCCAGCCTGATCTATAGTCATACCAAAACCTTGCTTCACTTGAGCTTTTAATTAATCCAGATTACTTCACTCCATTTCTAGAATAAAAAACGGAGAGAAAATAGAACAGGTATTTAATTGAAGTCAATCCTACCAGTCATTGAAAGGTTTTGTTTTGTATTAATCTCCAGATCCATCTCTTCAGTCCTTTCATTCCTCACTTAAGCTGGACATTTCTGGTAGATCTACATCTCCCAGATTCACGAGCACCAGTACTTATCTTAGGGCATACTTTTCAGGATGAATGACCACTCTGAACGTCAGAAACTGAACAGGATTATAGGTGGCGTTAGATTCTGTTGTAATCTTGTCCACCCCAGAAGACTGTCGTCCTGCTTACTTGTGAGTTAGTCCATTAATGATAGAAAAAAATATGTGTCCATGCTAAGACACAGCCAAACCTGTCTTCCAGAGCTATCATGCTATCAGCTGAAATGTATGGTAGCGGGTACGGCTGTGGGTGCAGATGTGCGGAGATTTTTCAAATAAAGTTCTGTTTACTAATTGAGATCTGTTAAAGATGTTAAAATCTGCCTACATATGTTTTAAAGAAAATAGAGCCCCTTTATGTAGTGACTGAGGAGCAGAGCGATGGATGTGGGTGGAACACGCACATCTCAAAAAACGAGTGTAGAGTGAAATTCTCCCGTGTGATTAGAGAGCCTTCATACAGCACAGTACCCACACTGCTGTGTGTGTGTGTGTGTGTTTATAGATACGGATATAGGTATTTTTTCCTTCTTTCCACAGGATCAGTGATCCTGAAAATGTAGTCATTGGACCGGCAGCATCATAACCTAGAAAGGTGGTAGAACCGTGAGTTTTGGGATCCCAGCCGAGATGGCTAAATCAAACCCTGACACTGAGCCCAGCGGTCTGTGTTGTAATAGTCCTCCAGGTGATCTGCAGCTCACTAAGCGGAGGGACCATTGTACAAAGCCATAAGGAGACAAAGGGTCCAAAGCCTATCCATAGGATGTCACCAGGCCTGGCTTCCTAGGAGAAAGAATAGAAGCCCTTAACTGGTGAGACGGAAAACTGGCTAAGTCTTGAAGCTCTACACACCCAGGAAAATGGCAGTGAGCTTCAACATGCTTTGGCCAAAGCCAGGGTAAGATGGAACATCGATGAAAATGGTCTGTCATTGTTCAAAGGGGTTTGTTTTTCTTCTGCTAATACGCATTAAGTCAGTCGTTGTGGCCAGCATTTCTGTAAACCACAGCAGCCTGGGGTTACAGTACTCACTGACTTGCACCTTTCTCAGGTCCTTCCCCTGAACTGCAAAAGAAAAGGGGATAGGAATCCTTGGCTGATAAGTCAAGAGCCATGGCCTGCTTCCTGCATTGGCAATCTCAGGGTTGCACCAGTCCCCAAGCCATGCGCCTGCCCATCCTGTGCCAGCCAGAGAGCCCCCAGGAGATGGTGCTGCCCTGTGGCTCTGGGTTCCTCCAACCTTAGTGGCTGCACCCCTGGCTGGGCAACAGGGGCAGCCTTTGTGCCAGTGCTCTGGGATGGCCTGTCCCCTTTCTCCACCCCACAAGCTGACCTTTTCCTCCCGTTTGTCCCCCTCACCCAGTTATCTCCCCCAGATTCTAGCTGCACTATGTACCAGCCATGGGCCCTTTTTCTCCAAGGCTTGTACTTAAAATGCAGCTGTGGTTGATAGAGAAGGAACTTTTTCATCGACTTTAGTAGCACTTCACACATGGTAGACATTCACTGTATGTGTCCTGAATGATGCCAAAGCGTTGCCCAGGAAAATGATAAAGCAGCCTTGATTCAGTGAGTCCTGCCCAAGATGGGTATGTTGGAACCGTGAGTGTCCCCAGCCACTGGCCAAGAGCCTCCTACATACTAACCGGTGGTGCAGGCACCTGTCAGTGAGGGAAGGACAAACAGCACCGTCACAGTGACTCACTGAGGAAATGCTGACCATGGGGTCGAACACAGGTCACTGTAAGCCACTGTGGGTGCTACTAAAGCACAGCTGTGAATGGCACAGCAGACAAAGCATTGTCCAGCCACCCTAGCAGCTTCTATGCTCCAGCAGCAAGGGCAGCATCTGTGTGGTCTGGGTAGAACAATGGATCACATATCTGGCAACTTTTATGGTATTTTGTGAAAGGAAAACAATGTCTAGCTGCCACTAGATGCTAATTTTGAGGACATTACTGGATAACCATCTTCTAAAGAAGCTCTTTTTCTAACATTGAGACAGACCTGCAAATGTATTATGTACCTGTGTATCCTCTTCCTGGTATCTAATGATGCTCCATATGTATACCCTGTGACAAGCTGCCAAATCTGTGTGGCACCTGCTTGTGACTGGTCAAATTCGCTAGTCTTGAAATTACTCAAATCTAAGGCAATTTATGTAAAATTTTCACTTAAAAGGCCTGAAATTATACCCCAACCCTATGAACCTGGAAACTCATAACACCCATCATTTTGTTTTTTGTTTGAAGTAGGTTCTCAGTGTGCAGTTCAGGCTGGCCTTCAGCTCACTGTGTAGCTCACGCTGGCCTCAAACTTGGAGTGATCCTCCTGCCTCAGCCTCCCAAGTGCTGGAACTACAGGCATGCACTACCATACCTGGCTCATTCTTTAAAAATTATCATTTATTTAGCGTTTTATGGCATTTTACTGTTTATCCATTTTAACTGGGCACTTTGATCTGGGCACTAATGCAAAGTATTTTATGTGAACTCATTTGATCATAGTAACTCTATGAAGCAGGACTATTGTCACTCCTGCTTTCAGATGAAGTGAACGCTCAGAGACATTAAGTAACTTGCCCGTGATCATACAGCTAGTTTAGTAGAGCCAGACAGTCTGGCTGTTAAGTTTGCACTCTTTATCTCTTATTATACTGCCTCTCCAACTTGCACTGAAGCAGCTTCTAACATTGTTCAGCTTTTGCTAAGACTCTTAAAACATATTTAGAAAATATTCTATGATTTTAAACAATTAGATGAAAATCTTATGGAAGATGAGTATGCATTGATCAATTCTCATGATGAAATAAGGTTCTACAAAAACGTTTAATTTTTAAATTTGAAAAGTAGTGATACTTGAGCATAGCACACAATTTTTTGACAGTCTAGAGAACTATAGTTAATCAAGAATTGGTAAACGAAGGACCACGAGCCAAATCTGGCCCACCATCTGTTTTTTGTAAAGTTTTATTGAAACAGCCATGCTCATTCACATAGATGTTATCTTTTGGCTACTACCACACTTGAACAGCAGAAGTAAACTGCAGATACTGTGGTTCATGAAGCCGAAGATATTTTTGTGACCCCTAAAAGAGTCTGTCAGCCCTACATGGAAATGTTTAGGCAGTATAAGTTTGGCCAACTACTAGTTACAGAGGGTTTTAGCAAAGCCAAGGGAGAATGTAATGAGTTAGTTGAAACAAATGAAAAACCAAGCCTGTAAGTAATATACCACTCTTTATACCTGTGTGAGATTGTCACAGACATGATCCCCAGTGAATCATGCCTCCTGGTATCCATGTCGTTTGTAATCTCTTCTCACAGTGATTCTTGAGGTTGGCCACAAAAGATACACCAAGCATGAATCTTACCTTATGAAAAAACTAAATTTCATAACCAAATAATAAGCAGATCCAGTCATTATATCACTGTGTATCATTATCATCATAGTATTTACACAGAGAACAAAACATCCACCAAAAAAGTTCTTACAAAAAGAACAGATAACTAGAAAGTAATATAAACACAATTATTATGTCTATTGACAGTTCTCTTTACAAAAAGAACAGATAACACAAATCTCTCTTCAATGAACTACATTAAACTCGAAGTACAAATGAAGCCAATCAGGTTACATATTGAAATGTTTTTAAAACAGTGGAATTTGATATTTTGGAAAGTATTTGAACTCCCTATTTATCTTCTCTTCTGTTTTGCACTTAATTTTGTTTCTCCTTTAAGACACACCAGGCAATATTTGAGCTTGTGCATCTGACTTATTTCACTTGCAAATGTTCTCAAGTTGTATCCCTTTATCTGTGAATACCTCAAGTTTATCTTTCTTTATGGCAGCAAAGTAGTTCATCTCTGGCCATCAGAGGTATGCAAGTTGAAACCACACTGAGATACCATCTTACCCCAGAAAGAATGGCTATCATCAAAAAAAATCTAACAATAACAAACGCAAGGTTTGGTAGTAGAATAACTCTTCTGCATAGCTGGTGGGAATGTAAACCAGTACAACCACTATGGAAATCAGTGTGGAGATTTCTCAAAAAACTAAAAATAGAAATTCCATTTGTCCCAGCTATTCCCTTGTAGGTATCTTCCAAAAAGAGTTAAAATCATATTACAGGGATACATGCATATCCATGTTTATACCATATACTAGTACAGTTTATAACAGCTAGATCTTGCAAACATGAATCTTTACAGTGCCTTCTCCTTGAAGCTTCTCTTCCTGGACCTCAGCATGAAAGTGTAGAAGTATTAAGTCTTGGGACCTGAAGTGTCGCTGCTGACAGCTCCAGCCCTGTAAGTGCACCTTCCTGCTGGAAGAGGCGAGCCTGAGCACATCCTCGCCTGTGGGTGGGAGAGCTGTGTGGAGTGGCAGCCACAGCACAAGGCCCCTCACATAGTTTTCACCTTTTCCCAGCACTGCCTCTCAGCGGAGACCTTTGGATCAATTCAGTGCAGCCTTCTAGAAACACACACCAACCCACAGGACCCTCCGAGGCCAAGGAAGGGCTCCAGGTGCAGGGACAGAAAGGGGGAGGAGAGTTAAGCTTATGTGGAACATAAACTGTTAAGGGAACCCAGATACCTACTAGGTGCTCAGAGAATTAAGCTGCAAAACAAACAAGCCATTTGGGCTCCTAATGAATTTACTGGAGGGGCACAGTGAGGATATCAGTTGTGTGAACTGTGAGCTCATTCATTGCACTTAAGAGCTCCTCACTGAGTGTCTAAGTCTGCATTGAGCACTGTAGATGTTACAGTGAACACTACTAGCATAAGTCATGGCTAAAGGGGGCTTGTTTCCTAGTGGGAGAAGAAAAGAATCTAGTCCTGAATAAATAACTACAAGTCCCGATGTGTTCTGGCAGGAAAGAAACAAGCTGGACTGGAGGACACACAGTGGGATGTCCTAGAGCAGCTGTGTGTTGTTGGAGGGCGAGAGGCTGTGTCTCACTCAGGTGTGTGTATGTGGCATTTGTACAGCTGAGTGCCATGTTCTGGCCTGGGGAAGCTAATCAACACCCGGTTAGAATTTTCTACACTTCAACTTGTGGGGCTGTAACATTAACACAAGCTAAGACAGAAAAAAGCTAGCCAGAGTAGGCGGATGCTGAGCTATTGAGCGGGCCCTCTCGGAAACGGCCCAATCCCCACCTCACTACCCCCTCACCCATCCCCAATTGACCACCCACTGCAGGGTGTGCAGGAAGAGAGCCTCCTCAAGGGCTAGCAGCAGGCCCTGTCCTTACGGGTTCTCTCCAGCGCTCTCTAACTACATTGCCTGGTGGGACTGCTGCGGCCACCCCCAGGCTTTGGCACAGCGAAGACGCTGGGTTTTCCAGGATCTGCTCCTCTCCCTAAGCTCACAAGGCACGGACATTTGCTTTTATCTTTGTCCCACTCCTTCCTTTTCTTTTTCAATATGCCACTTGCTTAAATCCTGTAATTCATCTTGTCTCAGTAGCTGTGAGTTTCAATCTTGTCATGTCGTTATTAGCAGTTCTTCCCATAATGATGATAATCAATAAAAACCCCAATTAAAACTTGGACGGTTGCCACAGGCAACAGAACTTTTCACTCAGAGATAATGCCGGGGTTTGATGGTGCTGAGGAATACAAAGCATTCCTCTCCAAATGCCGAATGTTCTGGTTGTGTGACCCCAGTGCACTACCTTCTAAAAGTTTATAAACACCTTCACTCAGAAGATTTAAAGAGTGTGACTTCAAAAGGAGGTCTAGCTGGGTAAGCATGAGGGAGATTTTTTTTTAATCTAGTACCTCTGATCCACAACAGTTTCATTTGATAAAATGTATTTCCATTTTTCTGAGCTGTTCACTATTTCATTAAGTGAGTCCCAGGCATGACTTAACAAGGCTGCTACGTTAAAGTGTTGGACAAAGGCAGGAATCTGTTATTTTCCTTCTGCCACAGTTATTCATGTGAGTTAAACATTGCCCTGTGCTTCCTGCCATATTATGTTTAGTTTAGCCATGCCATGAAGCAGCAATCACATTTATGTTTTGGCCCCACTCTTTCTCTTCGAAAGTGCTCGTGGATGAGGAGGAAGTATGTTTTCATGAGCCTCGGGGCTATTAATGTCAACGAAGAGGGTGTAGAAGCAGATTCCAAATATAGGATGCAGAACTCTATGAGGTTGACCACTGCAGAGCCGCACTTCCCCTTTGCACACTATGTTCCTCTGTCCCTTGTAGACACAGAGGTACAGTCCTAAGCACGCACATGAACTTCCATCTTGGGTGGACACACGGTTTTGTCCTCCCAGCTGGCTGAGTTGAAGGCCCCAAAGACAGTTCTAGCACCAGTGACCGAGTTCACTGCATCTACCTAGTGAAAATAAAGCAGAAAGTTCCTCAGTGCGCAGCCCTGCTCCCCCACTGACGAGACTTATTGGGTCTAATAAGGTATAACTGGGACCATCCAGGCCTCAACAGAATAATCCAACTGGTTGATTAGAAGCAGCCCAATTTCAGCAAGATTTAACCATGGAAAGGGCCTGGGGATTTAGCTCAGCGGCAAAGCACCTGCCTCGCAAGCACAAGGTCATGAGTTCAATTCCTGGTACTGGAATTAAAAAAAAAAAAAGATTTAACCATGGAAGTCAAAAAATGTTTAAGGGCATCAAGCAAGAAAAAAACTCTGAGAACCCTGATAGCACACCAATCTGGAGCACAGAAAGGCTATAAAATGATTTCAAGATGTTTGCAGACATTCTGTTTTAAGAAAGCGTTTGTGCTGAGTTTTAGGAGATCTAAAAGCATCCTGCTTCCAATCCCAAGTGAGGCTTCTAAAAGTATGGAGGCAGGAATAAGAATAGCTTGGAAACAAGAATGTGGAGCCGTCCTGAAAAGTCCTTCTGCATATGGCACTTTTATCTCTTTCTCATGGAGAAAATGCCCACAGAAAGCCCCACCACGCTGTCACCAAAGCACCAAATGCATCTTGCTAAAATAGAAGTCTCACTGGTGTTGGAAGAAGTCATGCACAACTAGACAAGGTCATAACACTGACACTTGATATCAGAACCAGAAAAGCCACCCAAAAGCCAGGCCAGAGACACAGGCAGCACCTCCAGGACTCCTGCCCTGCCTTAACGATCATATCCAAGGGAAGACTCAAGCCACATCTTGAATCTCACCCAAGCTCTAGGCCCCAAACTCCATCCACATTTCACTGCCCACCTATCCACACAAGAAAATCTTCCTTTCCTTCCAAAAGGGATGCTTATTAAAATATGTTAAATGTATGTCACAACATTATTCTGTTAATCACATAGATTTAAAAACCTCTATTTTACCTATGACCATTCTTTGAGGTTCCTCTTCTGCAGTCATTCTGTAAAAATCCCTGGGGTCAAGCTGAACCATCCATTCAGGTCCTGATACCACCCCAAGCTGCACGCCCTCGTAAGGAGTCCTTCCTATTCCAATTATTAGTATTTGCGGTTCAAACTCCCTTTACCACCACCTCATTTCACCAGTTCACCCTTGTGGGTTACTTTGCATTGAATTCTTAGCCCGTGGGCCTCAGACTGTGACCTTATTTGGAAACAGTCATTGCAGACATAACTAGTTAAGATTAAGTCATCCTGGAGCTGGCAGGCCCTAGGCAGACATGGCTGATGTCCTCACAGGAAGATAATGTGAAGATCGGAGGCAGAATGCCACATGAAGGTGGAGGCAGAGACTGGGGTGAAGTAGCTGCCAGTCAACGAGCGCTGAGGATTGACAGCCCCGAAGAGAAGCTACAAAAAAGCAAGGGAGGACCCTACCCAGAGTCTCAGCAGGACGTGACTTGCATCCTGCAACACTACATGACAACAGATTTCCATCATATTAGGCCTCCCAGTCTGTGGCTTTCTTCCCACGGTCCTAGGAAACAAATCCAACCCCCTTCCTTCCTAAAAGCCTCAATGGTTTCCTGTGACCCATCCTATCGATTTAGTTCTTTGGCTTCCTCTGGAGGCCTGTGCTTTCCCATCCATCCTCTCTACAGAGTGCCTCACAGATTCTTCATGACCTTCTCCAAGCTCCACCCACGTTACCATTATCTTTAGACCTGCTGCCTTGATATAAAGTGTGTCTTCTTGCTCTGCAGAGTATTTTATTTCTTCCTGTCTATCAATCCATGGTCCCTTGAGAAATGGATTGTGTCTTATTTTCACTTTCAGTCTCCCCTGAGCACACAGATACTTTAAAAGATGGTAGGCCTCATAGATGAACTGATGTGACAGCCTTGTATTAACTCTGCCGGGGACCTGAATACTTGGGAAGACTGTGAGCTACACTCCAGGGCCCATTGTTCTCATTTTTGTGTCCCCAGTGCCTGACAGTGTCTGTCCTTTCCTAGGTATTCAATAAATATTTTCATTAATTCACTTTAAAACTCCAGCATGCAGTTACATGTTCCAGGTCCATCCCAGGTAAAGCAGTGTCTTCCTTCTTTGAAACAAACAAACAAACAAACAAACTCACTAATGAAATACCTTTGAGTTTTTCAGACGCAGATGGCAAAGAGATGGGAAAATACCATTTCTCTCCTCGGTAGCCTCACTAATAGGTCATTAGGCAGACCCTGGCCTGGAGCCCCAGGGAGCCCATTAGTCCCCCATGACCCAGCCTAAAGGAGAACGCTCCTCCCATGATCAAGCTTCCTGTTTATTAATACATGACAGGCTGGTTCTGCCACCCCCATTGTTATCTGTGCTTCCAGAGCCCTTTGAACGCATAAATAAATGATAGCTGGCTGGTCTCCTTACCCCAGGACTTGGTCCATGCTCAGAATCCTAATGGCTGTCCTAGACATGATTTGCCACTACAAATGCCAAGGGGAGACCCCTGTCCTCTCCTATTCATGTGAATGCTTGATGATTCAAAGAACCAACTCCTGACAGAGACAGACTAATGTGCTGTCTAGTCTTCAGGTAAGAGAGCTGTGCAGTGTGCTTTTCAAAGAGCTCAAGCCTTAGCAGGACAGGAGACTTTTGCACAGCAGGTGCGTCATTAACATCTCCAAGATGCCAGCATCCAGAGAGCCTGCAGGGGCTACAGGTGACTCGGGGCCACAAGAGTCAAGCTAGGAGTCTAGAAATGGTTATTGTGCCAGTGCTATGTGCCTCCCAGTGCCCCTTTCTCTCCCACTTCACCTCCCCTCATTCTGCAAAGCTAGGAGTGAGCCTCCTTGATAGATGCATGGGTATTTCCTTGACTTGACCTTACCCCTCAGGATACACCTGATGTTACCATCCACTGGATGTTTAAAAGCTTAGGATGTGGGGAAAGCAGTACAATGTAGGGAGTTGAACCTTGGAAGGGACTGTGGATTATCAGAAGAATGTGTAGCTGATCCAATACACTTAACAAAGAAAAGAGATCAATTAAATGGACAGAGTAGAGGAGTAGGTTAAGTCTGGGACAGATTTCTGCATGAGAACACATTTTAGAAAATGTGTATTAACATCTATAGTGGCTCAAGTTATTAAAGAGTTCCCTAGACATTTTTACCAATATGCTCCACAACTTTCTGACCTAAAATACTCAAAACACTGCATCCTCAAAAGAGAATGTAAAGGGATATGCTTTGCGAATGTGAAAAGGTTGGGTGAAGGGTAGATTTGGCCTTAAGCAAGTGTGTGAGCAGTTACTAGTGACCACTTACTTCCTCTTCAGAGTCCCCCTCCAGCCCCTGAGGTCAAGTCTGTCCACAGCTATGGCTATTTTGGGGCCTCCTTCACAGATGACCCACTTTCACGCAGTGTTACATCATCACATCATCCTTGTGTTAGTCACTTTCTTGTTAAGACATGATACTCAACACCCATGACTCAAAGGAGGGGAGATTTATTTTGGCTCCTAGTTTTCAGAGGATTTGGTCCCTAGTCAGCTGGCACCAAGGCAAGAAAGGCAGGCTGGAAGGCTGTGGCAGAGGAATGCTACTAGGAAGCAGAGAGAGAAGGGAGATGTACTCTTCCAAGTTACACCAGCAACTTCCTCCCTCTATCCAGGCCCTACCTGCTAAGAGCATACTCAGTGGTGAACTCATCAGTGGACAGATCCACTAATGAATATAGTGCCTTCATGATACAATCACCTTCCAAAAGCCCTAATTCTGACTGTATGAGAGTTTGGGAGAACATTCTAGATCTAAATGCTAACATTCTGCCCGTAGCCCCCAAAAGACTCATGCACATCTCTTTGTGCAAAATGCAGTTAGTCCATCTCTAAGAGCTGCCAAAGTCTTGACAATTCCAGCATTGCTGAAATGTCCAAGTCCAAAATCTCTGAGACTCAAGGGAAACTCTTAGCCATGAGCCTCTGTGAAAATAAAAAAAGAAAGTCAAACACTTACAGCACACAACAGTACAGGGTAAACGTTCCCACTGCAAAAGAGAGAGATAAAAAGGAATTGAACCAAAGCAAGACTGAAGTCCGGCAAAGCATTAGTTAACATTAAATCCTATAGTTCCATGTCCAGCACCCAAGGCAAGTTGTAGGAAGATGTGAGCTCCAAAGGGCTTGGGTAACCCTGCACTTGTGTCATTGCCAGTTGCAGCCCTCCCATCCTCTCTCAGGTTGGCTCTACTCACTGCCTATGGCTTTCCTCAGATGTGGCATTTTCCTTGCTTCTCCAGATTCCTGGAATCTCCACTGCCCTTTCAGCCTCATTCTCAGGACTTCATTCACTACCCTCTTAGAAACAATCTGCCTGGCTTCCCAGTCTTTTTTCTGAAATCTGGATGGAAGCCTTCCTGACCCCACAACTCTTATTTCTCATGCCTGTAAAACCAGCCCACATGGATGGGGCCAAGGTCTGCCACCAGCTTGAGCAGTATTCAGGCCCCTTTGCATTAAGGCTACAGCAGCCTTAGAATCTTGGATAGCTGAACTTCTAAAAACTCTTTCCTAGTTGGGCCTAAATGAACTGGGCTCCCTGAGGCTCTCTTGTTAAAGCAGAGTCTGACTTTTCCACCTTTGAGACTGGAAAGAGTGGAATCTCGCTGATTTCTGAGATGCCCTCATGGTATATTTCCTGTTGTCCTGTTGCAAGGTACTAGCTTCTTTTTAATGCTAATATTTTCAGCAGCCAAACTCTTTTCTGCCCTAACTTTACAGGCCCAAATATTACAGATGCTTTCTTTCTGGCCAACCTTCATATCATTTAGCTCTCATTATTACTCCTGATTCCCACTATAAATCTGGCTAAAAAGCAGTGAATAGCACCTTTGCCACAACTTGAATATTGGACTGCTTTGAAATTTCCTTCACCAGATTCATTAATCTGCCTCCCTTAATCTCAGTCTGCTACAGTTTCAGGACATGGCCAAAATGTAGACAAATGATCTTCCAGAGCATAACACATATGGCCTCAAATTCGACTGCCAAGGAAGTCCTTGTTGTCAGTTGAAACCTCTTGAGCCTGATCTTTACTGTCATATTTCTGTCAGCATTCTGGCCTTCTGAGCTCTGACAAGAATCTCCCATCAATCTTTTCTTACTCTACTTACAGAAGTCTAGCACTTTTCTAACCAGCACCTCCAAATCTCTCCAGACTCTTCCAACAAGCCAGTTCCAAAGGCTTCTGAACCACATGGTCAGGTAGTGTCACAGCAGCGACCCCCACTTCTCTGACCAGAATCTGTCTTAGTTACTTTCTCATCACTGAGACACAATACCCAACACCCACAAATTAAAGGAGAGGAGGTTTATTTTGGCTCATGACTTTTGGAGGATTGAGTCCATAGTCAGCTGTCTCTAAAGCAGGAAGGGCACGGTGGAAAGGACTGGCAGAGCCAGTCCACATCATGGCTGCCAGTCGAATCATGGCTGCCAGGAAACAGAGAGAGGGATGATACACCCTTTCGGATCCCTCCCACAGGGACCTTCCTCTAACCAGGCCATACCTGCTAACAACACACTCGGCTGCTGATCTCACCAGTGGATTCATCCAGTGATGAGTAGTGCTTCATGATCCAGTCAACACCCCATGCCCTACCTAAATGCATGAGAAGTTGAAGGGACATTCTAGATCTAAGCCGTAATAATCCTATAACCCAGGAAAGTTTGCATTTGAACCAAGGACTGTACAAACTTCCAGACCTGACAGTCCCTCACTCAGGTAGTTGGGTGACTTGGTTATGATCACACAGTTTTCTAGGAGTCCCAGAATTTTAAATACTATGACACACGGGAACAAAGGGTTTGGGGAGGGGAAATGCTAGGGATCAAACGTAGGACTTTATGCTTGGTAGGTAAGTAATTTACCACTAAGCTACATCTCCATCCTCAGAAAAGATAATATTTTTGGAGGGAAAAATGTCCTTTATCAATACCCTTCATAGCAGCAAGCAAATCCAACACCTAGTTTATGGTTTCTAAATGCTATTCTCCAACAAAAGGAACAAGAGTCCTTGAAGAAGTAGCTGGGTCCAGGTCTAGGCAAGAAAACCACATCATGGTCCAAGAATATCTTATCTCTAAAAGTAAGGAAGCATTTTAAAAATGAACT
The DNA here is from genome assembly GCF_000276665.1 of Chinchilla lanigera. NCBI lineage: Eukaryota > Metazoa > Chordata > Mammalia > Rodentia > Chinchillidae > Chinchilla > Chinchilla lanigera. The sequence goes on from NW_004955494.1 coordinate 6,857,295, forward strand.
TATCTCACAAGGGCATGAAAACTACCCTGGAAAAACTCACACTGACCAAGGGTGAAACAATTTTAACAACAAAATAAAGAATAATACTAAATTGTAATCCATACAATAAAAATACATGAATCTATTCAGTTCCAATAATTATATATCAATAAGACATGCCTCTTCCATACAAAAAAGTGTGATTAATAAATAAATGAGGAACAAAATCATAATTAGAACCCCCCCCCCAGTGGTATTTATTATAGGCAGGTTCCACCAATGGATATCAAATTTTGGGGCAAGTTTCTGAGAAAAAAGAGTATCTGTGTAATCTAAAAGTATCTCCCTCAAGATATTAATCATTACAAAAGGAAACATAATAACTTTATAGCAGAAAAACTGCAGACATATCTTAACCCAGTGACTGCGGAAAAATCACCAGTCGTGAGACCTAGGGACATCACATACTCCTACTATAACAAACTGGGAAGAGTGCATCCCTTCTAAAATATTCTTACAAAAATATACAGCCAAATATCATCATGAAAAACATTAGACAAACCTAAATTTGAAGAAGAGTCTACTAAACAACTGACTATTACTTTTCCAAACTAACAAGGTCATGGAAGGTAAGGAAAAACTAAGGCAGTGTCATTCTGAAGGAGGCTAGGACACATGACGACTGAATACAGCATGGAGGATGGAATTGAATCTCATAACAGAAGGATCTTAATGGTAAAGCAAATGAATTTCAAATAAAGTCTGTTGTTAATTATTAGTATTTTACCCATGCTGACTTCTTAATTTTGACCGTTGTATTGGTGGTTCAATCAGATAATATCATTAGGGTAGCTAAGTGAGTAATACCGAAAAACACTTCATGCTATTTTTCAACGTTTCTATAAGCCTGCAATTATTTCAAAATAAGGGTTTTTTTATGTTTCTTCATGTCACAGCCCTGCAACAGTGGGAGTAGAGGAATAAATTATTGACTACGCATTCTAGGGGAAGGGAGGAGTTGAGCAAGAAGAACATGGTGTGAGGATGTTGAAGGGAGTAACTACACAACTTCTCCACCCTCACAAAGAAAGGGGAAGCCAGATGTTGGGAATATTCAAAGTGAAGGCTAGATCTCCAAAGCTGGTTTCATGGAGACAGATGTGAGCACAGGATCTGCAACAAGGGAGGTGGGGTTGGCCTATTTCCAGGCATCCAGCTCAGAGGCAGGTGAAGAACCTCTACTTTAAGACTGTCAGCTGTATGTATCTACCAAGAAGATTTTGGCTTCAACACAAACAGCTCAGTGGACTACCACTGCCTGCTCTCCCATCCCCACCCCCAAGCTGGTTGCTTCTGTGGCTCAGAGTTGTGAGGCTAATTATTTTCAGGTTAGCACCCAACAGTCTGGGAAGCTCAGGTAACTCCTTTTGTTGAGGAAGTTAGACCATGAAATCAATGGCTGCCACCCGCCACTGCTGCCTCCATTCACCCAACCATCTTTAATCTTTTATGTAAGCACTTTTGTTGTTCTTGTTTATTACACAACAGTTTTTTTGAGCATCTGGATTAAGGCATAAATGAACCCCAGAAGACAGCAAATAACTCTTGGTTAAGAATGGAGCCTTACAGGCTGGAGCTGAAGCTCAGTGATAGTGTGCTTAGTGCTTAGCATGCACAAGGTCCTGTATTTAATCCCCATCACAGAGAGAAACTAACCCATAATAGCCCTCAGTAAAAAACTTAACGAATTGACTTGAGTGTCCTTTCTATGGATTACTTCCAGGAAGCTCTTCTATACTTAGATTGCATGGGATTGTGGTATTTATGGCCATCATCTCTCATGCAAAATGGCCAATATATAATATAAAGTCTTGGGCTGAGGAATAGCTATGAAAGCTTTAAAGATACAGTTTTCAGTGGGATGAGTCCTTTAGACAAGATGCACCATGAAATCTGGATTAAAACTAAAATAGAGATGATGATGATGATGTTGATGATACACTCTGAGCGTCTACTGAGTGGCATGTATACAGTTCTTCTAACCACCATATGAAGTAGGCTACTCTGACCTACAGCAGGAGGATGGCAGTTAAACAGCACAGCTGAAGTAGAAACCCAGGTAAGTGGACTAGAGTCCTTGCCCTGGCCGTCGTCTCCTAATCTTTGCACACTCCTCATTTTTGGTCCAGCTTTACTGCAGGACTGTGGTCAAGTCTTCAACATTCTCTCGGCCTCTGATACCCTGCCTTTAATATGGAAGCAATAATCTCCTCTTGGCTTCTTCAAAGAATCAATTACACAGAGAACATTTACAAAAGTTGAACATGTGGTGGATCATAAAAGGAAAAAGTTCTCTGAAATTTCAGAGACCCTAGCCAGATTGATTACATCTTTGGCCATAATTGAATGAAATCATAAGATAACCGTTAAGAAGATAGTTGAAATTTCTTTTAAACTTCATGTCCTCATAAATAAAGTCATACATTAAAGAAATTGTGTCTCATTAAAATGAAGGCTTTTTTTTTCTTTTTTAAAATATAGATGTCTAAGCCGTTGTAGGGGTGGCCTGGTTTTTGCTTGTTTCCTTTTGTTGTTCCAGGTCTCTCAAAAGATCTGAACATTACGGGAACCAAGAAGTGAGGGCAGAGAAAGATTTGAAAGCAGGAGTAGCTGTAAATCTGTTTAGAAAGCACTAAAGGCTTACGATAGCTTCCCCTAGGGACAGCCAGATGCCTGACCCTTCTTCCCTCCCCTGTGAATTTTCTGGAGAGAATGAGACATGGTTTTTTGACCGGGGAACATCAGGCATGGCCATACTCAAAGCAGCAGATTCAGTGGGAATTTATGCTGAATACTGGGCACGCTGTCCTGCCAGCCTCTTCCTCCACTATTCTCAGAAGCTGGCAGCCAAGACTGTGCTTCAGGCAGGACCTTAAAGGAGCCTTCACTGGGAGTCTCCGTAAGGATCCTTCCTAACGTGTAGGGCTCTCCAAAGAGGTGGCCTTGCTAGAATTTACAGTTAATAAGCCCCACTGGCTCAGGGATGCCATTCAATTTTATTTTTCTATTGCGATCATCTATGTGTGGCATAACATTTGCCATTTTAACCATTTTTAAGTTCACAATTCAGAGTATCAAGTATATGCACAGTGTTGCGTAAGCATCAGCACTATTTCCCCAATTTTTCTTCATACCAAACAAAAATTCTGTAACCATTAAGCAGTAACTCCCCCATTATACCATCCTCTAGCCTATGGCAACATCTAATCTACTTTATTACCCTAAGAATCTTCCTATGCTAGGATTTCATATAAGTGGAATCATTTAATACTTGTCCTTTTGTGTCTGGCTTGTTTCACTTAGTGTAATACTTTCAGATTGATCCATGTATCAGAATTCCATTCCTTTCATGGCTGAATTATATCCTACTTTATGTAGACACCATATTTGGCTTATCCATTCGTATGTTAATGGACATGAGTCGTTTCCACCTTTTGGCTATTGTGATTGCGTTTGACCATATGCGGGGAACATAAGCATGTGAGTGCCTGAGTCCCCCTTCTCAATTGTTTTGGTTATTCTGATCATTTTTAATCTCTCACAGTCATGAAGACAAAACGACAACTAACCAGACATGTAAGAAAAACATTTATTAAGACAGACAAAACCTAAACAGGAAAAAATCAATTTGCAGGAAGCAATGACAAACCAGAAAGAAGATAAAGCAGAATAAACAAACAACAACAACAACAACAGAAAATAGCCGGGTATCTTAATTACTTTTCTCATTGCTGAGACAATATACCCAACATCCAAAGTTATAAGAGGAAAAGTTTATTTTGGCTCATAGTTTGTAGAGGTTTCAGTCCAAAGTTGGTGCCATGGGGGAGGGGCATCAGAGGGGAGAAACAGTTCATGGTAGGCAGAAGGCAGCAAGCAGAAAAGTAGCAAAGAAGCAGCAAGCGATAACAACAGCCGCCCTCTTTCTGTCTCTTATATTCTATCTAGGCCATCCACTGTTAGGGTGGGGAGCACTCTCACCCAGGATGGGGCACCCTTAATCCTAGCATTGCATCACCAGTCAATCCCAGCATCACATCCTTAATCCCAGCATCACACACCCTAGATCCAGACACCTCTGAAAAGCTCCACCTATAACCACATGAGACTTTGGGGAAACATCTAGATACAAACCATAACTCTAGGTATGGTGGTACCTGCCTTTAATCCCAGAATTCTGGAAGGCTGAAGCAAGAGGATTGTAGGTTCAAGCCCAATCTGGGCAATTTAGCAGTTTAGTGAAACATCATCTCCAAAATTTAAAAAAAAAAAATTTAAGAGGACTAAGGATATAGCAGAGTGCAAAGGCCCTGGCTTCAATCCCCAGTGCTGCAAATAATAATAATAATAATAATAATAATAATAATAATAATAATAACACATATCCTAAGAAAATAAAAAAAGAAGTATTACATCTATAAAATAAGAATAGGGTGCTCTTTAAAAAAAGGGCTGTCACAGAGAAATGTTTAAAAATTGAGTTCTTAAGGAAAAAGCTATATGGAAACAGAAATACGAAACTTAAAAATAATGTTAAAATTTGAAGAAATTGCCCAAAATATAAAAAAGAAGATAGATGGAAAAGTGAGGAAAAAGAAGAAAAATAAAGATACTGAAGAGAAGAGCTAACATCTGAACCAGATAAAGCTTCATACAGATGAGAGAGAAAGCAAAACAATGTAAAGCAAATAATATTAAAATAAATTTTTGTAGTAAAGAAAATCCCCCAGAGCTGGTGTGCGTGAGAAAGAGTGGTGTGTCAAGCAACAAAGCTGGAGCAGGCCCACACCAAGAACATGGCTGTGAGACTCCAGAGCACAAAACAAAATGGCTGACAACAGGTCAGGAGTCAGGGTGACTTCTGACTTCCCTCCATAACTCAGGAAGCCAGAGGATCACGGACCATGTGTTCAAAGTCTTTAGGGACAACACTCTCTAGCCTGGGACTCTACTATTTTAAAGTCCTTTGTACTTAATGCACCTGAATGTGACATTTCACTTGGGCACTTTTTCCCCAAAACTTCAGTCATTCACATACTGCTGTTGGGATTTTGACCATGTCCACAGAACATGTGTATTAATTTTTTATTTTTTCTCTTAAAGTGAGTCACCGGTTTTTTACTTAAATTATTCATGGAATTCATTTTGGAAAGCCAGCTGTCACTTGTCATAAATAGTAACTGTGAAAATAAAATAATAATATCCACTTCTTGCTGTCTCCTGTTGGTTTCCCAACCCTCTGAGTCTACTTTCTCTGTACCATAAAGGAAGATTAGTACAGATAAGAAAGGTATTCAAGCCCAGCATGCCTGATATGCTTTTTGATGGAGTCAAAAAGATTGAAAGAGATTTGAAAGGACTAATTGACTGGGTGAGTCAACGTTACATAATGCCGCCTCAGCACACCCACCTCCACCCTATACCCCCACCATTCCACCAGCTCCTGTCTTGGCAGCGTGCCCTGAAAGGACACACAAAGGCCACGTCCTACTTGCTGGAAAGTCTTAGGCATGACAAGGTGGCCCGTGCTCTGTACAGAAAGGCACTGCAGCCTTTAGACCTCCCCAGGCTCAACAGCTAGCACCAGACCGGAGTGACAAACGCTGTTTGGGTTTTCAAAACTTGCTGAGCTCTGCTTTTCAAAGATTTCAAGCCTTCCTGCAGAAGGGCAGATTTCCTCTTAGAGGTAAAAGGCAGGGCTTGCTTTAGGTACACCCCTCTTGCATCTCCTTCACTCAGTTCATCACGTTATGCCACCTCACTGAGGGAGCCATGCCTGCCCTCTCCTGCAGGGTTGGGTTACATGCAAGTGACAGCTTCATGGTCCTCTCCAGGCTTCTAGCAACATTTGTGGTTACTCTGTCTTAACACAGCTGCAGCTCGTCTCCAGAGACTGAGAACAACTGGTTCCTGTCTTCAGTGTACCATTTCCTACTTAGTAATGCTACACTCAGCAAGCTCTCTGGCCAGGGTAAGCCAAATGTGCATAGTCCCCAAGATGTGACGTCTGCCCTGTGTACTCTCCTCAACCATCAGACCATGAGACTGAGATCAGGATAACCAGTGTCTGAGGAGCAGGAGGCCCAGGAGAGGTGCCAGGAGATGTGGTTAGGTTAACTCAACAAGAAGCCAAACAGTCGCCCCTGCACTTGGCTGGGCGACAAGCCAATGACCTCAGCCAAAGCTTGGAACTAGGCCGCAGACAACCTGACCTCTGGAGCCCTCTTCACCTCAGTACTTTTCTAAAAGAACCGTGGAGCTTGCACTTAGACCATCTCTCGTCTTTTCTGTCTGTCCTTTCCCTTGTCTCATTCTCGTTTTGTGGTTTACAGAACTTCTCACTGCTGATGGCTCCCAGACCAGAACCTCTGCTCCTAAAGCCAGAAGTAAGGGCTGACCAGTTTGCTCAGCCTCTCAGGTTGGAATTTTAATTTGGTGTCTCAGAGTTGCCATGCCCCAAACTGAACTCCTGCTCTTCCCCTCACAAATTCTCTCTCCTCCATGCTTCTCATGGAAATGATCACTTCTCCATCCCACCTGTGCAGGCCAAAGCTGTGCGGACGTCCTTGCCTTTTCTCTTTCTTCCACGCCACCCATTTGCAATCCCATCAGGTCTCCTTCCAAACATGCATGGTCTGACCGTTTCCAGCCACCCCACAGCTACCGCCCTGGCCTGCCATGGGAGCCTCTGCCTTGCCCTGGACCCACTTCATCTATTTCAATCCTGCAGACAGAGGGATCCCATAAATTAGACCTTGGTGCTTCTCTGGCTCCCACCTCATTTGGAAGTGACAACAAAGTCCTCATGATGACCCACAAAGCCCCAGCTGATCTGTGCCCTGTTGTCTCTGCAACTTCTTTCCACAGTGCTCTTCCTTTTCATTTGCTTGAAGGCACCCTGCTTCCTTACAGCTCATGAAACAAGCCAGGCATGCTTGCCACCTCAGGACCTTTGCACCTGCTGCTCCTTATCCCTGGAATGCTCTTCCCTAGATAGTCACATACTGGATCCCTCACACAGATTAGGACACAGAGAAGTCCCAGTTCAGAGATATGTCTGGGAGCCATCATCATATAGATGCTGTTTTCCTGAAAATAGGCCTGACTGAAAAATAACCCCTAGCTGGTCGTTACCATGGTGACAGTCAGTGTTGTCCAGAAGATTCTCCCTCGCTATTCTTTTGCTCATTGGCTGCTCTGTAAGGCAGGTGAGCCAAAGATAGGCTGATGGGGCTGGCATTTTTCATCTCTAGTTTTCAAGGCTGATTCTTTTCTGATTAGGTCTTATTTTAGAGGAAACGTGGTGTTATTTGAACCACAAGACAAGAATGAGATGACAAGGGAAAGGATTAAAGGAGTAAGGGGTACTGCGACATGACACATCAAGAAGGTTTTTCCCTTGCCACCTGTGATGTGCCAAATTATATGCTTCCCCCCCAAGTTCATATGTTGAAATCACAACCTCAAGTTAGAATGTCCCTGAATGTAGCTGAAGATAGGATCATGGAAGGGGTAATTAAGGTTAAAAATGAGGTTATAGTTAAGAAGAGGAGAAATCTTTAGATTTCAGTGCTAAAATCTACTGAACCTTACACTTTAAGTTTGTAAAGTGTGTAATATGCAAAGTGTAGTTCAATAAAGCGGCTACTTAGAAGAAAAGGAGATTAGGACACAGATAAGCACCATGGGAAGACCGTGTAAAGACAAAAGAAGAGGGCTGTCTGTAAGCCGAGGAGGGCAGCTCAGAAGAACCCAGCCCTGCTGACATTCTGATCTCAGACCTCCGGCCTCCGAACTGCCCACTGGGTGCCATTTTGTTACCGCCGACAGAAAAGCCCATTCTGTCTGACTGCCTGTGTACAGTTTCAGATGCCCCCAGCACACTTGCTAGACTTCTTCCCCACTTTATTTTTTTCTCTTTTTAGCCTTAAACATACTACAGTTTTTCTTGTTTGGTTTGTTTCTTACATGCCTTGATCATTAGAAAACTGTAACTCCAGCAGAGAGGTTTTTCTGTTTTCTTCACTACCCAGACTAGAACAGAAAAGCCAGTAAGACTACGAACCCCCAGAGGACTTAGTAACCCCCAGACTAGAACAGAAGCCAGCACCTACTAGGCATATCATTGTTCTTGGGTGAATGAATTTTTCATGGCTTTTTACACTTTGTGTGAAGGTCTAGAGGGTGCTGGCCTAGGCTATGCGTCATACAAGGTCTGATGAACTCCACTGTCTAGAAGATGGACATTTTTCATTGAAGATAGGTATTCCTCGTTTAATGACTGTTCAGACTTATGACCTGCACTTGAACTTACAACCCACAGACTCACAACACAGGAACATGAGCAGCAGTGTGACCTGATGGTGGCTTCTTCTACTCCTGTATTTTATCCTATGTGTGCAAACTGTCCCCAGTGTGTTCTCAAAAGTGAACGCCGCTGTGCTAGAACCAGAGGCTACGGATCCAGATGTTGAATGTCTCACAAAAGTGGAGTGGCAAACAGGTGAACTTTGACGATGCTATCATGAAGTTTATGAAACAGAAAAGAACACAACAAAGCAGACTACACTAATGGGACTCTTCTTGAAGGCTGCATCCAGGATACCTACTGCTAGTTCTTCGGTTTCTACTTTGTCATCTCCCTTACCCAGGCCTTCTACATCTCCTGATCATAATTCTGATGATGACATTGACAAGGACTTTGAAGGAGCTAAAATGTTAGCTTAAAGGTCTTTTCCTTGTATGGTTCTGTACATCTTGTTGCTAGAGCCTCAATGTCTTTTTTGTGCAGTATGCCTTGTTTACACAGTACTGTAATTTTTGCTGACTGAACTGTACAGTGCAGTACTGTAGTTTTATCTTCTGTTATACATTACAGGACTGCTGTAGCGGAAGACGTCCCCTCCCCAGCCAGTATACTTTAGTTTGTTAGCTGCCCAGGTAATAGTTCCGGTTACAGTTCCTGGTACTTTTGTCTCTTAGAAACGGCTGGTCACTGTGATACATATTATAAGAACCAATCCCCAATTGACAAGCCATTCTGCCTCTGTACTTCCTGCTTGCTTATCCCATATAAGGCCTAGACCACCAGCGACAAGGGCCTAATATTTTGGGAGTGATCACAATCAGTGCCAGTTGATGTAAAATAAATCTGCCTCCAAATCCTGAGTGTCATTTTGATGTTTCTGCTTGCCATAGCACTGTACGTAAGAGTTAGGCAAAGAAAAGGAGAGTCATCAAACTGGAGTTTCCTGTGACCACTTCTTCATTCTGGATGTTGTGATGTACATAGTATCTATAATTCCTCATGTAATGGTAGTGACCAATTTATTGAACAACTTAGTTGCAGGGACAGAACTCACCTGTTCAACAAAGAGTGACTCCATTAAAGCAGAAGGCGGCCATGGTTTGGGGGAGAGAATAAGGCAGCCTATCAGACAGACAGGTATTGACACAGAAATAAGTAACATTCTCCCCGAGTCTGTTGGAAATAGACATGAAGTGAAAATTTGACATCATCTCAGCATTTAATCTCCCAGTCACCTAAAATGGTAAATACTATTAGTGCTTCTCTCTTTGCATAGAAGCAGCCAGGGTCGGCACAAGCATGTGATCACATTACACAAGGCCACAATATCTAAGAAGCGGCCAGGTCAGGTGTTAAACTGGAGTCCATTTGGTGTCTTAACCATTCGGTGTTCTCTTCACCACTACTCCAGCCCCTCCTTGGGCTGTTCTTGGGCTTCTGCTCTGAGGACTCACGTCCTTCTGAGGCTCTCAGGAGGGGATCCACGTAGCTGAGCTTCCACTCTGAGAATGGTAGCCTCCCATTCCCTCCTCTTCCTGCCCCACTCTCAGCTCCCAAGCCAGGGCAAGCAGTGTTCACATCAGCAGTTGTCCATCAGCACCTAGGCATGGTGCGCTCAGGCCCTCAAGTCAAGGCACACGCTTGTCCCAGGCTGTGCCAAACACCCACAGCCAATACCCTTGGAGGCTGACTGAGGACTTCACAGTGACTCTGAGAAGAAAAGCCCTGCAGTCATTTGAAAATGTCACTGGTGATATCTGTGGCTAAACCCAAGTGTCACTGTGAGAGGTGCCAAGCACCAAACTACAGGCAACTTTTTGGAGCTAGCATTGCCTTTTCTCGACACCTCTGGGTGCTGGTCAACAGTGAGAATGAGTCATGACTGGGAGCAGGAAGCTACTCAAGGGCAACCAAAGAGTACGTTCCCTCTGGTGTTTGAGTTTAGAGGGGAACAAAGGCTTTGTGTGAGGGCCTCTGAGGGACTAGGGACCTCTTCGGTGTGCACTGTCTTCCTGACCCTGTGAGGTAGGTCCTGATGCTTCACCAGTGAAAAAACCTGGACCAGTGAGAGTTCACAAATGGTAAGACCCAGTTCAACTGTTTCCTAAGCAAAGGCCTGAACTTCCTGCTGCACGAATGAGCCTTACAGGAAGAGAGGAGCCCCTTTAATTCCAACAAAATGTCCTTATCTGAAGGAAGCCAAGTGTTTCAGATGTGTCCACCATGCAGTTCAAGTTACCAAGACAACAGCAGCTTTCTAACTGGGAAGAGAAGTTTCTGGTGGAGACAGAGGTGACGCCCCCACCGCCTTACTGCCCCATGACGTCAACAGAATCCTTCCCTATTCTTGAACAGTTTTCCTGAAGTCCTGCCCGCACCCAAGAAGTGTTCTTTAAGCCGTATGACATTTTTATGACTGTGGCAGGCTCTGCAAAGTTCTCTTGTTAGACTCGCTGCTGGGCCAGAAGTGGAGGATGTGGTGCCTCATTGTACAGCTGCTGGCAGAACATGGGTCAACTATAAGAAAAACTGATGTGTCTTGAGGAGAACTGAAGGGGCCTCCAAAGTTAGACTTTCTCTGCTTCACAAATCTGCTCTTTATGCCTTACCCATGTGACATTTATATCCAGTTAATGCTATGAACCAGAACTCTATCTGGGAAATGGGAATAACATGACTCCCCAAACAGGAGAAGCTTCCAGTAGCAATCTGGTTTATATCTGCTTCAGGGACCGCAGAGGCTGTCCACACAGCCAAGAAGATCCTGATCTTGAAGGTGGCTTCCCATCACTTCTTTAAGCACTTCCTGGAATCGTCCCTCAAAGAGAATCTTCCTTTCTTATGTCTGATTTCAACTCCTCTGGGGAAATTCTGGCTCATTTTGTTCTCCATGAAGATCTTTTCACAAAAAATTTAAATAAATTCAAGCCATATTACTAAATCACGAAAGGAAAGTTTGTAAAATATTCATTCATAATCCTACCAGCCTGTATTAATTTTCATTTCTCCATATCCCCTTTCACATTTTAACTATATATATATATATATATAATTTTTTTACAATAATTGTGACCCTAACATAGGCACCATTTAGTACTACCACCTTCTCACTAAAACTCTTCTTCACACACCAAGCTAATTTTCATCTCCAGGTTTCAGAGAGCTCTTCATTCATGTGCTGTCTTTCCTGTGAGGATTCTTCCTGGAGTCCTCGCCCATATTTCAGAGGAGACAGGATGTGTTCTTCTGTGGGGGGGTCCAGGTATGGATGAATTCATGTGTCAACTTCTGTGTATCATGAAGCATCCAGATAAAGCATTATTTCCGGGTATATCATTGGGGGTATTTCCAGATGAGATTAACATCTGAGCTCATGGACCAAGTGAAGCAGATGGCTGACCCCAAAATGGGTAGACAGTCAACCCACCCAGGCCTGAATAAAATAAAAAGCAAAGGAAAGAATTTTTCTTTCTTTTTCCCAGCCTTACTGCTTAAGCAAGGAAATTGCATCTTATCTTCTGTAGCTCCCAGACTGGGATTTATACCATCATCTCCCCCTGTCCTCAGGCCTTCAGACTCATACTGAATCATACCACCAGGGGGCTGGGGATTTAGCTCAGCGGCAAAAGCGCCTGCCTGGCAAGCGCAAGGTCGTGAGTTCGGTTCCCGGTACCGGAGAAAAAAAAACCAAAAAAAAAAAAAAAAAAAGAATCATACCACCAGCTCTTGGGGTCTCCATCTCAGCAAACTATGCAACTTCTCAGTCCCAAGAATCCCATAAGCCATTCTTTCTTCATAATAAATTTCCTTAGTGTGTGGATGGATGGATGGATGGATGGACAGATGGACAGATGGATGGATGGATGGGCAGACAGACAGATAGGTGCATAATTTTGTTATATATCCCTGGAGAGCTCTGCCTAACAGAAATATGTGTGTCTGCTCACTACAGAAATGGAACATACAGACCCAGTTCACTTCTCGCTATAGCTCCCTTAAGCCCAACAACACTCATCTGCCATGGATGCTTGAGGGTGTGTCAAGATTTTCTTAACTTTGGGCCTTTTGTTACCAAAGGAGGCCCATTTTACCTGCTGCCCAATGTGCCACTCACTAATGCGGTGAGTTTTTCAACAGGAAGAGTTTATTTGCTAGGCAGCCGATATAAGGAAGTGGCAGCCCCAGGTCTCAAACTTGCCTCCTTAAGGATGGGCTTTAGGGAGATTTATGGGACAAAGAAGCATACTGGTCTGAGGCATGGGGAGAAGTGATTGAAAAAGTGAAGAAATCAGTGGTCCATGCATGCATAGGATGCAGATTTGGAAAACAGTGGCATTTGTGTCATCTGAAGGTGAAGTTGTCAGCCCTCTCATGTCAAAGTTCACCTGCTGAATAAGCTACGCAGGCCCAGGTAAAGGGTTGATGGTCTCAGCCAGTTTGAGGTAGACAAAAGGGGCCTTCAAGTTCCTGTAAAACAATGTAGGCAACTGTTATCATTGTGACCCCCACATCAGAGTATTTATCTACAGCAGAGCTTATGGGCATGTGCAAGGTGTGATGAAAAAATACGGTGTGTAACTAAAAAAATTTTTAAAAGACAAACTGCCATTAACCTCCTGCTAATACTCTCCCTTGCTTTGAACACACTTATGCCACACTCTTACCACTTTCTGAAGCAGTTCTGCAAGTCCTTTTTTGTGAGTGACCTTAATTATGCCTGTCCTGGCTACCTGATGTACTGAATCAATTCAAAACATGTATCTTTCATGATCATTTCAACTTTGTGGAAAAGCCAGAAGTCACACAGTGCCAGATCTGAGAGTAACATGGCTGAGGAGACACAGTCGTTTTTACGAGCCTACCTTCACAACACAGCAGCATTCACTGTATTTTTTTTATCACATTTCATAAAGACGCTCACAACAGAGTGGGAGAATTAAAGTGAGTGGAAGTGTGTGTGGGGGGGTTAATGGCAATGTATCTTTTACTGTAATTGTTTTCAATATCTAAGCATTCACTGTATTTTTGATCACCCCATGTATTTCTTAGCTAGGTGACCTCTAAAATTGGTGATGAAAGCAAAGTAAACCAGAGGATTTATTCAGGTTTTCCTCAGTTTTCTTGGTCCCTGCCCTTTGGCTCCTAATTGACCTGCATGTGGACCCATAATTCATCTGTTTACTTCCCAGGGTGCCCTAACCATGAACCTTAATGGCGGCTCCATCTGTCCTGCAGCTGCAGGACTGTGCGTTACAGCAGACTTCCTGTCCGTTCTTGCCGAGCTTCATGTCAGCACCTGCAGGCTGCACACCAGCTGGTCTGCTAAGCTCTGGGTCTGTTGATACTTTGACTTCACTTTCTACTGGGCCCCATCTGACACTAGTGTCCCCATAGGAGAAAGACTATGTTCAGAACACCTTTTCTCCTTGAAGTTCTTACAGTTAAATAGCACACAGCCCTGTGGCCAGGGGATGAGTTTGTTCTCAGTAACATTAGCTTGCTGTGGCAGAATTGGCCCTGTGACCTTCCAATGTGCTTTCAATTTTGGTTAAATAAGAATGAAATATAAGTCCCTCTCCAGGCAAATCCTAGAAACTACAGAATTTTTTTTTATAAAGCAGGAAAATTAGAGTCTGAAGCCCTAGAAACGGAAACAAGAAAGGAATGCATACCTGTATAAAAGAAATGCTGGCCCAGAACCAGAAGTGGATGTCAGTTAATCAGCACAGGACTACACCGAACATAATATCAAACCCTACCCGCTCCCAAAGTTTCTTACATCTGGCACATGGGAAAAGACTCTCTCTGCTCACAGGAAATTTACTGGCACTCCAGTTTCTAAGTGTCATTGTGTGTCCTTCCACAAACATCAAGGAATGATGAATTTCTGGCAGAAGGCCAGGCGAGAATTGTCAGCCATCCTGATGAATGGGAGTCATTCCTACTCCCAGCGTTAGACAACGGATCTCAATGCCAACCTCCTACAAGTTTTTGACATCCATACTAAATATTCCCACCAGCCAGGCCTGGAGCCAAGCTCATGAGGGAGCTGCCCCGCCTTTGCTGTGTAAGTCCTACTCCTCAGAACCGAGGACAAAGAGTCCTGTTCACAGAGGGCGCAGGAGCCGGTTCATACCTGTTTGCAAAAGCAGGCTGCGAAGTTTCCAGGAATTTTGAGAGCTATCATCTTGAAAGCTTAAAATCAGCCACGGTGTAATTATTTACACCACAGAAGTTGGCAAATACTAAAAATGACTGTTAATACTAAACAATCTTCATTGCTTTGCTACTGTATTATGTTATTGTTAAACATTTACCAACAAACCACTGTTCCTGAATACCTGAGATTTTGTAGACACTGAGAAAGAGTCCAAACTTGAGCTAATTTTTCATTCTTCCCAATAAAGAGCAGGAAAAACAGAAACAATGTGTCCTAAGCTGGTGAGATCGGGAGGATGCCAGAGATCACTAGGTGAATGTACTGTGGCCAAACGAGGTGACATGAAGATCAGAGCACACAGAGGGAAAGGAGGCCGAGGTCCCGCCTCCAGGTCCCTGCTGTACAGCATGCCACATGGATGCTGCAAAAGCAACAGCCACAGGGAGTATCCGCTTTCATTCCCTTGTCCCGGGAGTACATTTTCCCCTCTTGAAGACAGAACATTTGATTTTCACTTCAAATTCTATCAACCCCAGAAATAAGCAGCTTCAAGAATTTCCCCATCATTTTTGGGAAATGGCCATTTCCTGTTTTCCTCAAGAGTGAGAGCTGGTCTGAGCAGGAATCCCCTCTGCTCGGCGGACAGGCCAGTTTAGGTCCGAGAATCTCAAGGTGTTAACACCAAAGAGACATCTTGGAGTTCAGGCAGCTCTGATCCCGAGCCCCCGCACACACTGAGGGCGTAAGGTCCTCAGCCCCGCTTCTATGCCAGATGACCTGGCACACTATCTGTGGGCTCTGGTGTGGGTCCTGGTGCCTGCAATCGCTTAGTGATCACAGTGACCTGGAAACACACCAGAGTTCCTGCACCTGAGGTCCCTGCGCCTACATCATCCCTGAAGGCTCTTAGGAGCTAGGCAGGGAGTAGACTGTTGGTCCTATTTTATGGTTTGCAGCAGATTAGGCTCAGCAACTTATCCAAGTTTATAAGAAAGATAAAGCAAACCTGAGAACTTTGGGACTTACAGATTTCACTAGGTGGAAAAATAATTGAAAGCCTTTCTAAGAGGAACTGTGATGATGTGTTAATGAGCTAATTAGCACCAGGGCATTGTTTGCTAATAGTTCACATGTGGACAGTAGCTGCCTTTAGTACTTAGAAGTTTGTTCGTGACAGTTAATTAAGTAGAGTATTAACTATTCAAAGGGGAAAGTTAGGTGTTAGATTATTTGGGTGACTTCACAAAAGATTACAGAGTATTCTTTTAAGACAAGCATATTTGAGTTAATCCAGTTTGAAATATTTGATGCCTTTAGTTCTCTCATTCGCAGTTGATATAGCACCGATCCTAGGTTACTTTAAGCAGGTGTCACCTGTCATGCAATGGCCGCACTTTCAATGCATCCATAATGGCTAGTAGGACTTACTTTATTTCAGTGATGCTGACTGCATGACTTGGATATATTCTTCCCTGAACTCTGAAGAGTATGGATGGTTTGTTGGTGCTGTTCAATTCAGTGTTCAGTGAGTGCTGCTGCATGCCAGCTTCTCCTTGTAAGGTGCACACAGGTCTCCCGAGGGCCTTGCCGCTAGGATGCACATTGTGAGACCCTAGATCTGAGACAGGGCCTGAAGCTCTGCATCTCCAGAGAGCTCCTGGGTGTGTCCTGCCCTGCTGGCCACCAAGGAGCTATGCGACGGAATGAGACAGTCAAGGAGACACGGTCTGCACATCGCCAATGCTTGTAGACGCGTGCACAGGCTAATGGCAGAGCTTCGACAGAGGTACAGAGCGCCCTGGATGCTGGGACACAAGAGATGTCCAAGAGCTGGAGGCAGCACGGAAGTCACCTTGAGAGAAAAGTAGGAGCAAATCATAATGGCTTTGTCTCTTGGGCTTCAGAGTTTAGAATTTGTTAGATAAGCAGAAAGGCACGACTGATTCCTGGTGAGTCACAGAGGCAGAATGACTGGGGCTAGGCTTAGGAAATCACCCTGGAGCCTCTGATGAGGTTGGAAGGGACACCCTTGAGTGCTCCCTTCTCAAGACCTACGCTTTCTGCATCCAGATTGTATCCTCAGTTCCTTCCTGCATCTTCTCTGCTGTCCCTTAAGCCCCACCTACCCTCATTCCTTACCTGCAATCACCCTGCACTGCATCTCCAACTTCTAATCTTGCCCTGCGCTTCCTTTCTAGTAGCAGTGGGAATATTCCATCTTGAAGATGACTCAGTTTGCGGCATTGTCCTGAGGAACACCCTCTAATGCTCCCCATGACACTCTAAATCCCCAAGCACATCCCACAGCCTAGCGCGACGCTGCCTCCCCTCACCCACTCCTCCCTTCGCCTGGAACTCTCCGGCCAGCCAGCCTGCTACCTGTCCTCCCGACACACTGCGCTGACCTGCCTCAGAGGAGTCCCTCGTTCTGCTGTCCTCGCTCCCCAGAAAACTCTCCCTTCAGACACCCTGAGACTGGCTTTTCTTTATCACTCAGTTTTCTGCTCAGATGTCTCCTGTTCAGACAGCCCCACTCTGAATATCCAAATTTAACCCACCCTTTCTGTCACCTTCTATCCCATTATCTTGCCTTTTGACACTTACTAGTATCTGGAATTGTCTTTTTAACCTATTACTCAGACCCCGACTGCACCCCGTGCCCCATACACTCATGCGTTACCATAGTATTAGCTTGGTGGCAGCAGACACTTTTGTTTCCCTTTCTATCCCCAGCCCCAGAACAGTGCATATGTTAGATGCTCAATAAATACTTGTTGAATGAATGGGTTACTTAGAGGTAAGGTGGGTGCCAGGGAGCCCTTTTAGAAAGCTTTTGAAGTCACCCAGACAAGAAGAGATGAAGCCTAACCTAAGATACAGGTAACACAGACAGGGAGGTGATCGGCAGAGGAAAATTTAGGAGGTGGGATCAACAGGGCTTGGTGACAGAAGAGAGGTGGAACATGTGACTGAGGAAAGAGATAAAAACAAGTCAGTGGCTTCTACCATATATATCTAGTGAATGGTGATGCCATAAAACAAGACAGGAATGCAGGAGTAGAAAATAATTAATTTAGTTATGGATATGATAAAGTGGAAGATCCTCTGGAACACCCAGACAGAGAAGAAATATATGGATCTGGAGCTTGAGAAAAATGTCCACGCTGAAGATGCAAATTGGGCAGTGGTCAGTTTCAGGCAGTGGTTAGATTGCTTAGAGACAATAGATATAAAAAAAAATACACCACAAAGACTTGGGGGGACAACAACAAGAATATGATGGACAAAGAAAACAGCCAACCTAAGAATAGGAAGAGAGAGAGGGGGAGACAGAGAGAGGGAGAGAGAGAGAAAAGAAAACCAGGGTGTTTTTCCATGTGTCATGGAAGCCAAGGGAATATAAAAATTCCAAGGAAGCAGGAGTGATCAATGGTGTTAAATTTGGAGGAGCGTTGAGGAAGATAATAGATGAGAAGCGTCCATTAGATTTAGCAATTAGGACTGCATAGGCTCCTAACATTCAGCAGAGCTGTGTGGGTGGAAGTCAGACTGCAACATAATGAAGATTGGATTGGAGGAGCGGAGATGCTTAAAAAATAAGCCTTCCAAGAAATTTGAAAGAGATGGGAAGGAGACAGAGCAACAGCTAACACAGCCACAGGAAGGTCTAGTTTGAGGATATCTTTAATGATGGGGAGACTTAAGCTAGTAAGGAAGGAGAGGTTGAATACGAGAGAAGTAAGTGAAGGATGAGGTCCAGAGGAGAGGGGAAAGGGGACAGAGGATGCAACCTAGGACATTAGTGGTAGCCTCAGCCTCTAGCAGTGAGAAAGGCACTTCATTCTCTGAGTCATGAGGAAGAAAAGGAAGCAGATAGGTTAGTGTGATTAATTAAATATGGTGACCTCAAATTTCTGCATGAAACAGGCAGTATGTAAGCAGTTTAGATTTTTTTAAAGGAAAAAGAAAAACGGGGGGAGTGAAGAAGTCACACCCCAAAGCCTGTGTGTGATATGCTATAGCCAGGGGACCAGAAGCAGGAGACCTGGGTGGAGGCTGCTCTGGACTCACAAGACCTAACTAAAAACCAAATCTCATTACAGTGTGTACCAGGCAGACTGCAGCAGCCCCCTACTGGAATGTAGCTGCTAATTTATCATGAAGTTCCCAAAGCGATAAGAGGGACTCACAGTGCACAGACTGTGCAAATGATGTGGTTCATACCAACACCCGCTTTCCTTCTGGAAGCTTGGAATTTTGAGACGAGCCACATCATGGATGCCCAGGTGCCCATCCTCCAGGAAAAAGCCATGGGCACTGGGTGTTTGATGGAATCTCTCAAGCAGAAGCATCATGGCCATGTTGACACATTTTCACAGATGGAAGAAGAGTGAGCTCTGTGTGACCCCTCATTGTAGGGAGAGAGAGTAAGGAAGCCCGCATGTAGCTTCCTCTAGACTCTGTAAGTGGGCTCCTCCATGTCTCCCTGTGTTTTGCTCCTGTGATTAAATAGGTACTATATCGCATTACTGAAATAAGTATTATCCATGACTACAGTTATATGATGGATTCCTTGAGCGCTTCTAACATGGCTCTGAACATGCAGGCCCTGAGAACCCCACACATGACTTGTACCTACCTCGCATTTGCTGTGTCCTCCCATTTACTCTCCCCAAAGACAATCCAGCTTCCATCCATATCTCACCACTGAAATGGTGCCGTTGTCAGAGTCAGTACTGCAGCTCTGTCATGTATGTCAGGATGGCTCTCCATTCTGACATGTGTCAGGAGCTTCCATGGGCGCTTCAAAACATGTTTGCCATGTTTGCATGTCCCCTCCAAAACTCACGCTGGAACTCAATCCTTAAATTCACATTGATGTTATTTGCAGACAAGGCCTTTGGGGGATAATTGAGATTAGATATGGTCATCAGGGTGGAGCCCCATGATGGGACTGAAGCGTTGTAAGAGGAAGGAAGCTGAGCTGATGCAAACTTGTTCTGTCTCACCGTATTATAATGCAGCAAGAAGGCCCTCCCTAGAGAGTAGCAGGTACTGGTGCCATGGTCCTAGACTTCCCAGCCTGGAGAACTTTAAGCTAAATAAACCTCTATTCTTTATAAGTTACCTTGTCTCAGGTATTTTGTTGTAGCAACACAAAATGGACAAAGAAATTATTTTAGAAAACCAGATGTCATTAATTGAACACTAGGCCCATTACCTAAAGTGTAGCTTCCATAACTCCAAGGAGTTGCTGGCTAATAGATTCAAAGTCTAGAACAAGAGTCAACAAGCTAAGGCCAAATTCAGCCCAATGCCTATTCATGTACATAAAGATTTATTGAAACACAGTTGTGCTCTTTTTTTTTTTTTTTTAACACAGTGCCTGCTATAGTGGGGATAGAGTTCATTCTCCCAAGGACTCGTGTTGAAAATCTGATCCTCAGCATGATAACATAAGAAGCAGTGAAACCTTGACCAGATGAATCCTTTTGAGAGATCACTGGTCACTGGGGACACTGCCCTCCAAAGGGATTAAGGCAGTTCTTAAGAGAGTGACTTGTTATGAGAACGAGCCTGACCACTACATCACTCTCTGGATCTTGCTCTTGTCCACGCACATGTTCTCCCCATGTTGCCATCGGCCCCCAGGTCCTCAGCAGAGGCCAAATGGGTAGGACTACCCAATCTTGGGCTTTCAGCTTCCAAACTCCTGAGCTAAATAAACCTCATTTCTTTCTTACTTTGCCTCCCCCTGGTACTTCATTATAGTAACAAAAAATAGGCTAATAGATTCTACATCAGGAGGGTGGAACAGTTTCAAAAGAGAAGAGAAAGGCTCAGAAAGCCTAAAATATTTCCTAACTGGCCCTTTACAGAAAATGCTCGCTGGCTTTGCCTTGATGGATTAATTGAAGCTCTGCAGAATAAGACAGTGTAAAGGAGAGCAGACATTAAGGAAAAACTTTTCCCATCTTACACGTTTGACTCTGTCTAAATTTGGATCCTTAGAGTTTATGAGCTTTTGCCCATGAAACTGTGTCACTCTCTCATTGTCTGAGCTGTGAGAGAGGCAAAGTGCATATCAAGTACTACTTTCTCTCAGTTCTCGCCAGTTCGTAGAAAATGTAATTCTTAAAGCTCTCCTGTAAGTAAAACTTATCTGGGTAAGATTGAGAGTCCGACTTGCGTAAGATCTAAGTACCATCTATAAATCTTTCAGTTCAGTTTTCTTTGGAAGCAACGGATTGTCTGGGGTCAAAAGTAAAATTAATTTCATTCTTTAAAAATTCAAATTTATTCCATCCCCTAAACAGCGTGTCTAGGTTTGGCAATATGCCTCCATCTCTCAGCCCAAGGAGATAAAATTAAAGTGTTTTATATCCATATGACTCAGGCACCTGCAGAGTTCCCACCACAGTAGATACACAAGATGTCTGCCTCCTGCCGCTGGGGTGTTATGTGAGTGTGAGAAATAAAGCCTTGCTCTCTTTTAGAAGTCACTTCTTTTCTCTTGTCCGGACAAGACCAGCCCAGTCAAAGGCTTATTCCTGCTCTTGCCTGGAGAATATGATATAAATCACTGGGAAGAAATCTTTCCTGGCCCCAGAATCACCTTCATCCACAAGCTGATCTCTTTTTGAGATTTTACTACTGTAGGGTCTTGATGAACTGTGCAGAAAGGACACGCACTGAGCCACTCAACTGGAATCCCCTTAAGACTGTCTTCTGGGGCTAGGGATATAGCTCAGAGGCACAGCACCCGCCTGGCAAGTGCAAGGTCCTGAGTTCAACTCCCATTAGCCGCCCCTCGAAAAGAAAGAATAAGCAAACAAAGACTGTCTTCTGAGGGCCCACTGCAAGGCTACACAGTTCTGAGTCCAAGAGCAGCATCTTCGCCCTGGGAAAATGAAGGCTGCCTGTGCTTTCCACCATTTTACCTCTTGGCTCTGTGATGCTGGACAGGTCTATCCCTTTCCTGAAAGATGCTCCTCGGGAGAACAAGGAAGTTCTCCAAGCCTCCCTGAATTGGCTCTTCATTGATTCCAGTGTGTAGAATTTCGGTGAGCTGCCTCTTGGAGACACGAGTCCAGACCCATTTGTAAAAGCTCCGGGGAATCCTGATCAAGCCTTAAGTCACACACTGAAAACCACACTCACAACCGTGCAATCCTGTGGCAGTGAGAAGTAAAGAGGTGAGGGTTAGAGAAAGCGCCAGTTCCGCGTTCAGTCTGGGAGGTAGAATCACAAATAACAGTTCACATCTGCAAGTCAAAAATCACTGCTGGGTGAGGAGCCAGAGGTGCCAAGAGTTGCACACCATGTTTGGGAGAAGGTTCTTTCTCTGGGAAGAAGCAATATATTACCTAATAATGCTTCTCAAGCAGTGATGTCAAATAAATACACACAAAGACTGCACACTCACAAACAAATGTATCAGTGTTGCTTCATTTCCCAGTGTGCATATCATTTACCATTGTAGGGAGACTACTCTGTCACCTTTGCTTGCAATGGTGAAGCCTGGAGGTGTTACTAGTGTGGGTGGAGAAACACAAAGAGCTAGAGTGTCCTGCGTGTGGGGAAACACCAGGATCAACCCCCTGGAAGGTGCTTTCACCCCCGAGGAGAACCTGGCCAGCAGTCTCCTCCAGACGACCTGGAAAATACCTGTTCTAGAGAAGTGGCAGATTAATTAGTAACCACGAGGTAGGAACCAGTTCATTCCACTCAGACCTACATGAGAAAAAAATAATTTTAGCAAATTATTTACTAAATTGTAGTAAAGTTTTAAGTCTACAGCAATAATGGTTACTTAAGAATCTCTAGGGCAAAATTAAATGCCTGTTCTTTGCTACTGAAAATTAGTAAAAATCTTCATGCCCTCACACGCTGATAAATTCCTTAGCTCACTTGACAGTAGATAAAATAAAGAAAAAACCTGAAAGTCATAGTTGGCCTCAGAAAGAACATGAGCATCTCCATGGAGCTGTCATAAGGCAAAGGGACCAGGACTGAGGAACAAGCCACACAGGCCACCAAGCTCAGAGTACACAGAAGCAACAAACAGCTCAGTCATTGGAAAGGTGTCTAAGTTAGCTCAGATTTCAGTAACAGAACACCACAGACAGGAGGCTTGAACAATAGACACTTTCTCAGTTGTGGAGGCTGAAGTCTCAGAGCAACACCCAGCAGGACCAGGTGTCTTCCCAGCGCTCTGTTCCCGGACTGTACACAGCTGCCCTCCGACTCTGTGATCCCACGGCCTTTCCTTTGCCCCCTACAGAGAATGAACGAGTGAACAGGAGCTCACTCTTGGGGATGAGGAAATTCAGTGTTTTCAGACTGATAAAAAAAAAAAAAAAAAAAGACTAAGAAACAAAAATAACTCCTGAGATAAACCTAGAGTTTCCTAAACAGGAACTAATTGACCTTTGTATATCGTTCCCGGTACTTCTGCAGAATGGGAACTCCAGAACACCATCCTAAGGCTTGACTCTGAAAGGTCAGAGGTGGGCAGCAGCAAATTCACAAAATTTAGATAGGAAGATAAAGAGAAATAAACACCAATCATCTTGAAGATGCTCTAACAGGCATCTTTGATGAAGTTTCCATTTGTTATCCCAACCAGTCCTTCTAACCATTTTGAGAGGGGAGCTTAGCAGATTGACTTCTACCCTCTTTTCTTTAATACATGCATTCTAGTGCTATAAATTTCCCTTTAAAGAAGAATTAAACTGCATCCCTTAAATTTTGATCTGTCATATTTTCACTATGATCCAGTTAAAAATATTTTTTAAATTTTCATTGTGGTTATTTTCTTCCATATTTGCATGATTTGTGAGCATACTGTTGATTTCCAAATATAAGAATTTCAAATAGTTTTCTATTGTCACTGATTTTTTTTCTTCAGTTATACTGGATTTGAATATGTTTTGTAAAATCTCAACCCTCTTAAAAATGCAGTGAGATTTCTTTCAATGCCCAAAACATAGTTTTAGCCAACAAGAACTTTTTTTTAAATAAAAGAAGGAAAACATTAACAAACAGATTACCATTTACAAAATAGCAAAAGAACAATATAAACAATACAGAGTTACAAACAAAGTGGTAGGAAATTAACAATGCTTGCTGGATTACATACTGATATTTTCAAAGTGGTTTCTCAGGGAAACAAATACAGACATGCAATATTGATCAGTCAAGGAATCATTAACTGTTTCTTTCAGCAAAGAAATGGAAGACAGTAGATCAACTATGTTAACTATCCTGTATATACATGCATACAAAATTTCTCCTTCTTTCCCTTCTCTTTCCCCACATCCCAGTTGCCCTTTACCCTTGAGCATTTTCCTTTCATTTCACAATGTCTATCATACCTCCTAGTTTTTATTCACTCTCTCAGGTTTTACACTAGTGAGACAATGCAGTGCTTGCACATGCAGGTCTTATTTATTTCACTTATAAGTATGGTCGCTAGTTGTGACCATTTACCTATAAAAGCCTCAAGTTTATCTTTCTTTATAGCTGAATAATATTCCATTATATAAAAGTACCACAATTTTTTTTATCCAATCCTCAGTGGATGGACATTTGGGTTGCTTTCACAATTTAGCAATTACAAATTGCACTGCTATGAACATGGGTGCACATATATCACTGTGATATGATGTTTTCAGGTCTTCTGGGAAAATACACAGAAGGGGAATAGCTGGATTGAATGGGACGTCTAGACCCAGTTTGCTAAGGAATCTCCAAACTGATTTCCACAGTGGTTTCACCAGTCTGCATTCCCACCAGCAATGGAGGAGAGTTCTTATTTCTCCACAGCCTCACTAGCATTTGTTATTGGTTGATTTCTTAATGCTAGCCATTCTTACTGGGGTGAGATGGAATCTCAATGTTGGTTTAATTTGCATTTCTTGAATGACTAATGATGTGGAACATTTTCTCATGTATTTGTTTGCCATTTGTATTTCTTTATCTGAGAAGTGTGTATTCATCTCAGCTGCCCATTTTTGGATTGGGACTTTGAATTTGAGGGGGCTGATATTTTTTAATTCTTTATATGTTCTAGATAGAAGTCCTTTGTCTGAGGGACAGTCAACTAAAATTTTTTCCCAGTTTGTGGGTTTTCTTTTTACTCTGCTGGTGATTTCTTTAGATGTGCAGAAACTGTTCAGTAGGATGAGATCCCAGTTGTTGATTCTTTCAAGTGCTTCACGTGCAGTTTGGTTTTTGTTCATGAACTCTCTGCCTACCCCTATATCTTCAAGATTTTTACCTACTTTCTCTTCCAACAGATTTAGTGTTTCTGTTTTAATATTGAGATCTGTGATCCATTTTGACTTGAGTTTGGTGCATGGTGATAGACGTGTTTATTTTCAGTCTTTGGCAGGTGGCAAGCCAATTTTTCCAGCCCCGTTTATTAAAGAGGTTATTATTCTTCCAGTGAGTTTGTTTGGCCCCTTTATCAAAGATTAGGTGGCTGAGTGTGTTTTTGGTTGTGGCTGTTTCTTCCAGTCTGTTCCACTGATCCTCAGGTCTGTTTTTTAGCCGGTACCAGATTGATTTTATTAAAGTAGTTTTGTAGTATAATTTCAGGTCAGGGATTGTGATCCCACCTGACTTGTCCTTGTTGCCCAGGATTGCTTTTGCTATTCTGGGTCTCTTCTGGTTCCAGGTGAATTTAAGGCATGTTTTCTCGAGATCTGTGAGGTATGCTAATGGTAGTTTAATGGGAATTGCATTGAATCTGTACAGCAGTTTTGGGAGTATGGCCATTTTCACAATGTTGGTTCTTCCTATCCATGAACAAGGAATATTTTTCCATTTACTGAAATCTTCGATCTCTTTTTTTCAGAGTACGGTAGTTTTCATTGATGAGATCTTTTACTTCTTTTGTTACATTGATTCCTAAATATTTCAATTTCTTGGACGTTGCTGTGCATGGTATGGTTTCCTTAATTTCTCTCTCAGTCTGTTTGTTGTTTATGTACAGGAATGCTATTGATTTTTGGGTGCTGGCTTTGTATCCAGCTACACTGCTGAATGTGCTGATTAATTCAAGGAGTCTTCTTGTGGAGTTTTTGGGGTCTTCCATGTAAAGTATCATGTCATCTGCAAACAGTGGTAGTTTTACTTCTTCCTTTCCTATCCTTATTCCTTTTATTTCCCTCTCTTGTCTAATTCCTCTGGCTAATGGTTCCAGAACTATGTTGAATAGGAGTGGTGACAGCAGACATCCTTGTCTTGTTCCTGATTTTAAAGTAAAAGCTTTCAGTTTTTGTCCATTTAGAATGATGTTTTAGAATGATGTCGGCTGCTGGATTGTCATAGATGGCTTTGATCAGGTTGAGGAAAGACCATCTATTCCTATTTTCTGTAGAGTTTTTATCATGAATGCATGTTGGACCTTGTTGAAAGCTTTTTCTGCATCGATTGAGATTGGATTTTGTCTTTGGCTACATTGATATGGTGTATAACATTCATAGATTTGTGAATATTGAACCAACCCTACATTCCTGGAATGAATCCAACTTGGTCGTGATGTATGATTTTTCTGGATGATTTGCTGCATTCTATTTGCTAGTATTGTATTGAGTATCTTTTCATCTATATTCATTAGGGAGGTTGGTCTGTAGTTCTCTTTCTTGGTTGGGTCTTTCTCTGGTTTTGGTATTAGTATGATATTTGCCTCCAGAAATGAGTTAGGGAGAATTGCTTCCTTTTCAATTTCATTGAAGAGTTTGAGGAGTATTGGTATTAAATCTCTGAATTTCTGGTAAAATTCTGCTGTGAATCCATCAGGGTCTGGCCTTTTCTTTGCCAGTAGGTTTTTAATCACGTTTTCAATCTCATTAATTGATATTGGGTTAAGGATTTTTATGTCTTCTTAACTCAACCTTGGTAATTCATACATATCTAGGAATTGGTCCATTTCTTCTGAGTTTTCTATCCTATGGGAGTAAACATTTTCAAAGTAGGTATTAATGATCTTCTGAATTTCTGTGGAAACTGTAGTAATTTCATCCTTTTCATTCCTTATTGCATGAATTTGAGTTCTTCCCTTCCTTTTTTTGATAAGGTTGGCTAGGTGTTTATCAATTTTATTTATTCTTTCAAAGAACCAACTCTTTGATTCGTTTATTTTTTGTAGGGTTTTCTTCAGCTCAATTGCATTAATTTCTGCCTTAATCTTTATAATCTCCTCCCTTCTTTGGGCTTTGGGCTTGACTTGTTCTTCTTTTTCTAAAAGACAAACTAAAACTTTTGTATTTGAAATCAAAAATGTATTCTTCAGTCATTCATGTTAAAAAATAATAAATAAACAGTGAAATGAAATTTTATGGGCCTGAACTGCAATAACAATATTGTATTAAAACTGTTGGGTGATGTTCAGGCTGTAGTTAACAATGTAGAACTTTAAATAAATTCATCAATAGCATAACAAGAAAAAATTTTAACTCAGAGAACTAGAACGGGAATAAGAATACCCTTTAAAAAGTAGATGCAAGTGAACAAACTAAGAGCAAAAATATTGAAATAGAAAACAGAAGAACAAAAGGGAAGATAATTCAAGAACTAGTTCATTAAAACTAGAAAAGGCTCTCTCTAGAATGATTAAAAAAGTAGAAGAAGCACAAATAATAATACCAGGAGAGAGGAGACATGTCACTAAGGGTATAGAAACTTTTAAAAGCCATGAGATGCATCTATAGAATATTTGATATAAATAAATCTGAAATCTGACACTAGATGGGCAATTTTCTAAAGAAATGGAATAACAAAGTTGACTCGAAAATAGTAAGAAAGACTGGGAAAATCAATAGTGTTGTGGTGTCAATCTAAAATGTCCCTCAAAATTGCCGCATTCAAAGGTGGGGCTGATTGGAAAGGGAGGTCACTGGGACGTGTCTTGGAAGGATGTGTTCATGTCCCTGACTCCTCCCTTCTCTCTCTACTTCTTGGTCACTGTTCAGTGAACAGCAGTCTCCTGCCATACCATTCTCCCACCATGCCATTCTGCCTTGCTGTTTGTGTGTTGGAACCATTGACTAAACGTGCTGAAACTGTGAGCCAAAATAAACCTCTCTTCCTCTAAATTGCAAGTAATAGTTGATACACTGTGTCAACTTGAGAAGTTGAGAAGTTTAACTAAGAGACTCATCAGGGGGCCAGGGTCCTCACTTTGTAAAGTGCAAGGATGGCATGGAGATGGCATGAGTGCTACACCTACTTGAGGAGGGTAGCCTGCATACAATATGAGGGAGGAAAAGAGGCTTGTTCTCCCCCTTTTTGCTCTGGTTGCTTTTGCTGTCTTCTACATCCACGAACTGTTGCCCCTGTGCCATACCACCCTGCCTTGGGGCCAGGTTATCACAGACTGAAACCTCCACAAGCTATGAGCTAAATAAACCTTTCCTTCCTTAATTTTGAGTGTCAAGTATTTTGTTTCAGTAATGAGAGAAAAATAACCAAGACATTACAGGTGTCATATATTTTGTCTCAGCAATGGGAAGTAACTAATCAAATAATTATTAAATAAATTGAATCCATAATCATAAGTCTATTCATATTCCTCAATCCCTAAAAGGAAAAAAAACCTGAGGCCCATATAATTTTATTATCAAGGCTGCCCACCTTGAAGAAACAAAGTGAATCTTATAAAAACCATGTCAGATAATAGAAAAAAATACACATATTACCTTGATCCAAAATAGTTTCCTAAATTAAAAATTTAAGAATTAAAGATTCTTCTCATATATAAGTAGAAGTGCAAAAATCCTAAGCAAAGTATAAGGAAAATGGAAATTTATAAATATATATATTATAGAAAAAAGATCATGATCAGATTTAATTCACCTTTTTTTCCTAGTAATGCAAGAATAGTACAATAGTAGAAAATAAATTAATACAATAAATTATATTTAACACACACATACTAAAAGGTAGAAAATATTATGATAAAAAATTACTTAACATCCATTCATGACAAAATAAACCCCTTTAAAACTGGAAATAGAAGAAAACATCATTAATCTAACACTGGGTACATCCCATAAATGTGCACATCTTCTAGGGTTGTTGCAACAAATAATCATAAAGAACACAGATTCATCATCTCATAGTTCTGTGGGACACAATTCCAAATTAAGATATCAGCAGGACCAGGATCTCTCTGAAGGAACTAGAGAAGGAGCTTGCCTGCCCCTTCCTAGCAATCTTAAACATTCTTGGGTTTGTAGTAGCATCATTCCAATCTCTCCCTCCATAGTACATGGCATTTGCCTATGTCTATGTGTGTTTATCTAAGTTTCCCTCTTACAAGGACAAAAGCCATTAGATTAGGAACCACCTTAACCCAGGATGACCTGATCAAAGCTTGGTCACATCTACAAAGACCATATTTTCAAAGAAGCTTGCATTCACAGGTATTCAGAATTAAGACTTCAACTTTTCTTTCAGAGGGACACAATTTAACCCACAGAAAAAATTAATTTAAAAATCTATAGTAAATATATTCATCAGTAATCCATTATAGGCATTTCCATTAAAGTCAGGAATAGTACAATGGTCCTATTATCATTTCTGTTAGTCACCATTGTCCTAGGTCCACACTAATATAATAAGGCATCCTTATAAAGCATTCTTAAGAGAGACAAAGGAACATAGCTGCCAAGGAAGAGAAAACTACCCTGGTAGTCAGATGTTAAGACTATCTAAATAGGTAATAAAAGAATCTATCTGTACTCAAATGTATATAATAAAAGAATTCAATACTATATTGGATACAAAATCAACATAGAAAAAATCAATAGAATTCTGATACCCAAACAACAGCTTAGACCACAATAGAAGGATCCCATACAAAACAGTCATGAAAATGATAAGATTCTCAGTAGGGCTTGAAGCTTTTTTTTTACAAAATTTTAAAAACTACCTGGAAGCAAAATTATGGTACATTGCTGGCAAAAATAAAATTTCTAATAAATGGGTATACCATGTTTATTGAAGGGAATATTAAATGCAGATAGCAGTTGTACCCAGCACAATTCAATAAGAATCACAATAGACTTTTCCATAGAATTTGACAAGTTGATTCTAAACCTGGTAAGAAAATAATAAATGGCCGGTATAATGGACATTGTTAGAAGAAAATAGTTGGAAAGATTTATGCTATTGATCCCAGACTTAGACAATTATAGTAATTAAGACAGTATAATATTAACATGTAGAAAGAAAATTAGACTGACAGAATAACATAGATTAAGTGCAAAAACAGTCTGGCGTGGAATAGCCATGATTTTATCATTCAATGGGGGCACACTCAGCTAATCTACAGGAGTTGGGGTAATTAGTTTTCCAAATGGTACCTTACACCATTCACAAAAATCAACTTCAGATGGATTAAAGATTTAAATGTGAGAAAAACAAAATTTTTAAACTGTCAGAAAAAATATTAATATGTGTTTGCAGTGCATAATGATCACATTCCTCATGCGAAGTCAGTACATTCACATGACACATCTTAATTCTTCTTTCATCCCTTCTTCCTCCTTTCCTTCCTCCCTCCCTTCCTCTTTTGACCTCATTCCCTTTCTCAAAAGATTTATCTCCCTGTCTCCCATTGTCTATCTTAAATTTGACATGTCATTGGTAGTAAAGAAGGTACACACAGAAAAGTTAAGGAAAATATTAATACCTTTTACATTAAAATTGAAAAATAGTTCAACTAATAATATAAAATGAATAGATAAGCTGTGCACTGAATGAAGATATTTACAACACAAAACAAAGGCTTAATATGAAGAGTATATAAAGAATTCCTTAATATCAATAAGTAATTAGAGAACAGGTTTTTAAAAGTTGGAATAGGGGGCTGGAGATTTAGCTCAGTGGCAAAGTGCCTGCCTGGCAAGCGCAAGGTTGTGAGTTCGGTTCCTGGTACCGGAGAAAATCCCCCCCAAAAAATAAAAATAAAATAAAATAAAAGTTGGAATAAATTAAAGCAATGGGATAATCTACAGTATTTAAGTGAACCAACTAGAGCTCCATCTATCAACATAAATAAATTTCAAAAACATAATGTTGAGTGAAAAAAGTAAAGTCATACAATATAACATATAGTTTTAAAACAAGTAACCATACACTATTGATAGATACACTTCTATAATTACGGCATAAAAACCCTTTAAATTATAAACCTAAGGTGGAATATTGCAGCTGCCTCTAGTGTGAGGGTGGGGTGAACAAGGTTTTGGATATGTGTAATGTGTTTTGTTTCTTTAAACCCCCCTTCTTTGTAAAATTACATAGATACTTATGTTCTATTTTATATATTGACTCAAATAAGTAATGGTAATAAGTGAGTTTTTCTTTCTTTTTAGCTGATGGCCTCCTTGAAAGTTCTTTAGGAGTCTATCACTGACAAAATAAAACACATATTGTCATTTTTTAAGTTATCTCCTATGAGATTGGTAATTAATGGAAAGATTTATAATACCTATGTTGGATGTTCAGACTCTTATTTGTAGTATAAATTGGTACAAATTTCCTCGGATGAAATCTGTTACTATACAAAGAGGAAATTGTACAAACCCTTATTAATTTCATTTCTAAAAATGTCATGAGGAATAATAAATACAGAAATGTATGTTGTACTGCTTACTGCAGCACTGTCTAAAAGAGAACAAAAAGGGCCTTCTAATTGCTAAACAATGGTTTCAGAACCGAAAGCCGAAAAGTGTTTCTAGCTTTATAAATACAACACCTTTATACTGCAGACGACACACAGCCATCACATAGGAACTGTGACCATCTATGGACGTGGGAAATGGTTTTGGCATGCTAAGTGAGAAAAGGTTATGAACTAGTGAATATAATATTGCATTCATTAAGTTTCTCCCAGTTGCAAGGAAGATGAATTGCTTCTGGCTAGCATAAACAGAAAGATAAAAAAGGTGAGGAGGAAACAGTAAGCCCAGGGAACTCTGGAAAGATACTGTGCCATTTCATGTTCATAGAACAGAAGGAAGAGTACAACAACCAAAAATAAAGAAAGGGCAGAAACCTGAAAAGCTGCAGGAACATCAGAAAAAATTTTTATGGAGAAGGGATTGGTCTAAATTGAACTAGACTATGTCATATTCTACCCCACAACCAATGAACATTGGCTCATCAAATGACATAAATATGGCTGGGAAGACCTCACTTGGATTATTAGGGTGTCCCCAGGGTAAGAAAAATGACTGTGCACCCACCTGAGGGGTGTCTCCCCACAGTGTGGCCCCATCTTTATAATATGACGTGTTCAGGTGTGTATGTACAGGTCACATGGTGATGGAATAATGAATGATCTCACTTTCACGTTTTTGTCTGCCTTTTCTTTTTTCAGTGAATATATATTACTTTCATAATTTTCTAAGCAGGAATTTCCCTTTGGGGAAAAATCGTCACTTCAGAATTCGCTAAGGTGCTTTATGCAGCCTTCGATGGAACTGCCACAAAGCAGGTGCAAAACTTTCATCAAACACACGTAAGAAAGAGAAGTAGCCTCAGCGCCACCTCTTACTTTGGCTGGCTTCCCACCTCCCCTCCCACCACTCACTCAGATGTGTTCCCTCACACAAGAACAAAGAAAAGGACATTATCCTTTAGGGTCTTCAGTAAAAGTAAGGACAACAGGCTCAAATCCTCCCAAGAGGGGGAAAAAACAGTTATCAGCAGCCAGCTCTGAAATCATCATCCGGGAATTTCATGCTTTGCAAAATCAAAGATCTTTGAGTCCAGGTCTTTCTCTGCTAAACTGCTGGATCTCTCTCTCTCTCTCTCTCTCTCTCTCTCTCTCTCTCTCTCTCTCTCTCTCTGCTTCCCTCCCTCCTTCCCTACCCCATTTTTACATGCACAAATTTCAGGAGGAAAAACATGCAGCTCTTCTTTTTAAATACTCTAAGCACCTCCTGTGTCTCTTCTGCCAGCTCTGCACATTTTCCATGCTTCCCACAGAAGAATATTTGTTTGACCGTCATTAACCACCCCCTCCCTAAGGCAGACCGATTGCACAGGCTGTGGCATGACATTGTGCTAGGATGAACCTTGGCTCTTCCTACTTGTGTGTCTGAACACAGCCCTATGCCTGTCTGAGCCTTTTCTGATTTGTACATTGTGAGCCCTACACTGCACAATTTGTTCTTGAAGAGTAAGAGAGGCAACAGGGCACGACAGGTTTCATCTCTGTGCGTGGGTCGTCTAAATTACTAGCAACTGAAGGTAAGGAACTGTAGCTTCCCTGTGTTTGATCCCCATCTTTGCTAGCACAGTGCACGGCGCTGACAACTGTGAGGAGGAGAAGGACGGGGAGGACATAATGGTATAATGGTACCACCGGCACTGCACTAAGCAAAAACTTTCATCAGATCCTTTACTTGTCTGCATCCCCATGCTGCCTAAAGAGTGCTTTAGAAATTCTTCTACCTGTGTGAAAGCATGTCACTGGATCCTCAGTTTCTTGGGAGACTGGGGCAGGAGGATTGGAAGTTGAAGGCCAGTCTCGGCAACTTAGCAAGCATCTCCCTCAAAATAAAATAGAGGGCTGGAGATATAGCTCAGTGGTAGAGCACTTGTCTGGCACTTGTGAGGCCTTGGTTTCAGTTCAATCCCCTGTGAGGAGAGAGAGGGAACAAGAGATCAAAGGCAGCTTTGGCACCCAGAGGGCGCTGGTAGCACCTTCACTTTCCTCCAGGGAACAAGTAGAAAGCACTGCTTTGTGTATCTGATGAGCTCCTTCCTGTAATTCCAGAATGTTCTCAGACTGTTCAAGGCTGTTGTGTCAGAACACAGGCCATGGTTCCTATTCCAGGACCATGGCTACTTTTACTGATGAAAAAAGAAAACCAAAAATAGCTGGAGAAAAATGATCAAAGTCTTGTTGGTTTACTTTGTAGAAAAGAAACTCACTTGATAAGAAAATGGAGGGAACCGTGTAGAAGTGCTGCTAAATAGATTTAGGATACAGAGTGCCATCAGGTGCAACTCCTGCTCAGAACAGCTCAGTCCCATCCATCAATGTCACAGACCAAACCCCAACCCAGGCAGCTCCTTCACAGATCTGGGCCCACGTCACACTGAAAGCAGGGGGCCCGGCGTCAGCTGGTCTCACACCTGGAATAACATCCAACACATCATCTTCCAAAATAAGGGCAAAATCCTCCATCACACACCAGCCGTGGGGTCCTGGGTGGTTCTGAGAAGACCTCCGCATGCCGTCCTGCACCATGGCTGGGATGAGCCAGCAGGTGTGAAGGACTGTGTGCTCGGCTGGGGCTGCCTCAGACACAGAACTTAAGGGCTGGCCAAACAACTCAGCCAGCAAGACTAGTGATTCTCTGATGCCGTATTTTTAACAATCAAAATGAATCCCAAAAAATCCATGAGGAGCGAAATGCCAACATCTTAAATAAAGGCAGGATCGATGGTATTGATTTTCCTTTTCTTCAGGTTCCAATAGGGCTGGCTCAATACGGCACTATCGCTGATGCTGTCTTCTTTTTAGACGCAGGCATTTTGTTCATTATAGATGTTTTGTATTAATTTTGTATTTGGTGACTATCACCGTAAAATGTTACTTGTCTGGGTTGCTGAATTTGGGGCACCCCATCCACTAAACGTCTCCCGCTGCTGCTCCATCTCTTCTAGTCCCCCTCCACAGTCCCTCCTCTCTCACGGGCTCTTCCGCCCTCGTTCAGATTTCCCTCTGGACTGTTCTCTCCTCCTTGTGTCTGTGCAGAGGGACAACACCGAGAACCTGGCCTGTCTGGGCGGCCCTGGCCGTGCTGTCTGTACACCTGCCTGGGCTCATCACTTACTATTCTTGGGTCTAGTTTCCTCTTGTTCTATTCCCGTCTCACCTGGCACCTTCCAGCCTGTGACCCCACACCGCCTTTAGCAGGAGGCCTAAAAGAGGCTGTGTCAAATGTTTTTTCCGCTTCTGGAGAACGGATTCCTCCTGATCCCCTGGCTGTAATCTCATCAGGCTGGAATCACTTGACACTCCCATTTGTCTGAAACAAAAAGCATTTGTCTTCCAAACCTCAGGAGGAAGCTGTCACAGGTTGCACCCGTTGGCCTCTTCTTAGAGGACTGTGGTCACTTCACCAGCAGCCCTTGCTTTGTCACTGAGACATCCCTAAGCAACGGGGCAGCAGCTGAGGAGGAGCTCGGAAGGCTGCAGGCCCGGAGGGAAGCTGCTTTTGCTGAGTACTCCTCCCTACCTGCAGGGGGCGCCCGAGTGCCAGAACAGAGCTCTGGGTAGGCTACTAGAGGCATTAAGCAGCCTGCAAAGCCTGCAAACGCTAAGCAGGGACAATGAACAAGCAAGGACTCTGGCTGGAAGGACCTGCCTCCTGGTGGCATCCCTGGTGTGCCATGAGGCGCCTCCCAGCGCTTGGTGTAGCCAGGGGAGCTCCAGGTGCAGCATGAGTTTACTTGGGGTTATGTGACCTTGGGGCTTCGGGATAGCTAATATCTAATACCTGTGACGAATAATAGCTGCTCTGGCTATTTCAGAAGGTGACTAAGACAATAAAATGAGTTCATTATTGTGGAAGAGTTTGAAAACTCTGCAGCACCGAACAAACATCGTATATATTATTTAATAGTTTTTCAAGCTGAAACACCAAGCTGGCCCCCTCATGATACCAAGAGTGGTGTGGCCATCACCTTGCAAGGCCTCTGCCATGGCAGCAGGGACACTGCAGGAAGCACCAGGCACCAGGGTTCAGCCCACTGGTGGCTGATGCGCTAGTGCTTGGACCACATCTTCACTGCAGGTTTAGTAGACAGAGGTCTAAGCATCACTTCCCAGACCCTGCGGAGGAGCCCTGGGGTGCTGTCCTGAGCATAACCACAGCCACAAGCAGCAGAGCCGGCAGAGCCAGAGTCTCTCCCAGCTCATCCCTGAGGAAGAAGAGAAGGGGACCCATGTACCCTGCACAGAGAACAGAAGGCTCAGTGAACAGAGGTTGCATGAAGCCCAAGATGACCAGAAAGTCCTGCAGAGCATGTGATGGAGCACCAGGAACATCTGATTTTCTTTTTCAGCTAGCGAGACATTCAGTCCCTTCCTTTGTTTGCAGCACACCACCTCGTGCTTCTAGGTCAAAAATAGAGCCTCCCGCCCTCTAGAGAAAAACCAAGTAGTCTTTTCCCAGCCTCTGTTGCAGCAAGGCCCAAGCAAGAGGCTGAGACCCTTTTGACTTGGATTTGAATCAAGCCTTAGGACACACACAAGGAAGAGGCAGGCCGGCCGCTGGCAGTGTGGCAGCAGCTGTAGTAACAGCTTTGAAAGATGTCCCGGGGGCCAGCAGCAGAAACGGTACCAACGGATGTGTCCTGTGTCCAGGGATAGCAAAAGCAGTTGCTAAAGTTTTGCCAGGCAGTTTTTTAATATGATTTGGGTTGTGGTCTAGTAACCTCTTGTTCATGCCCAACTTGCAGACCTGGCATTATAGCCTTGTGTTATAAAGTACATATTTGTATACCCTCAAAATTCGTATGCTGAAGCCTAACCCCAATGTAATGGTATTTGGAGGTAGAGACTCCAGGAGGTAAACAGATTTAAATAAGAGTATGAAGGTGTCCGATGAGGTGAGTATGGCTCATCCTCTCCAAAACTCGTGTGGAAATTTAATCTCTATTATGAGGTATTAAGAGGGGGGGAACTTAATCCAATATTGTAGGGCCTTTGCAAGGTAATTCCAATTAGAGAGGGTACTCAGGCAGAAGACCCCATTACCACATCCTGGTGGCTTTCTAAGAAGAGTGAAAAAGACCCAACATGTATCCTGTCTCTCACTCTGCGATACCCTGAGCTGCGTCCGGACTCTGCAAGAAAGAAGGTAGCACCAGATACCGCTCCACAGCCTCGCACCAGAACCATGAACCAAAAGAAACTTCTTTTTTTTAATACCTACCCAGGATCATTATTTTAGGGTCGGGCCCCTGTTAGGGTTTAGATCTAAAATGTCTCTCAAAATTCTCAAGCACCCAGAGGCAGGGCTTTTGGAGAGCTACACTCATCAGCAGACTCATCCACTGCAGAGTTCAGCAGCTGGGTGTGCTATTAGGAGGCTGGTTAGAATCGGGTCCCTGGGGGTGTGACCTGGAAGGGTTTTCCTCCCTCCCCAGCTCCTCTCTTCTCGCTGCTTCCAGGAGACCATGAGTTGAGCACCTTTACCTCTGCCATGCCCTTCCGCCCTGCCATTAGCCATGGACTGTAACCATGAGCCTAAATAAACCTCTCCTCCTTTAAATTGCAGCTGTCAGATGACACAATTGTCCAGTAATAAGTGGCTAAGACAGCCCTGTGTGATAGGATTAGTGCAGAAGAAGGAGAAAGAGAAGGAGAAGGAAGAGGAGGAGAAGGAGAAGCACGAGGAGGAGAAGGAAAAGGAGAGGGAGAGGGAGAAGGAGAGGGAGAGGGAGAGGGAGAGGGAGAGGGA